>NW_024070212.1:112186456-112553078 GCF_014754425.2 Oryx dammah
CGTGTGTGTACATGTGTGGAGGTGTTGGATGTGTGTGCAGGTGTGAGGGTGCGTGCAGGTGTGGGGGTGGATCAGGGAGGAAAGGGTTGGAGGTGGGACCTAGGAGGCAAGAAGAAGGAGGAAGCGGGGGAAGGAAAGAAGGAAAGCCAGCTCATTTTACAAACGTTGACGGAGCGTCCTCTTGCATGTTTCACAAAACCAGCAACCCTCAGGACCGTATCGGTGTGGCGGGATGCATGGCTCACTGTGCCTCTGGGATCCCAGACCCGCCGCATTATTCCCCATATCTGACCAGGCCTGGGTCTCGGTTAACTCCAGGTACAGCTGACCTGCAGTGTCGGCCTTCAGATGACCAGAACAGGCCTATCGACGGGTGAAGAAGATTAAGAGCCAGGACATAAAGTTGAACTCGAATAAGGAGGAGCGACCCACCAGCGACCGAAAGCGCTAATTACACATGCGAGCGACCCGCAGAGGGAGGAACCCCATTCGTTTCCTTGAAGACTCTCGCCTCCAGATCCTGTTTATCCATGTGATGGCCAGTAACAAAGCCAAGCGTAAACTATAGAAAGGGTCATCAGGGATGCCAGAATCCCACAGGAGTTGGGACAGAGGATCCTCCACTCGCAACAAGGTCAGGCCATCCTGGGAGAATTTCTTTTTCCCTCCGCAGCCGGGAGGCTGGGCCCTGCATGGGGCAGGGACTCACTCAGGAGGTGCCTGGTCGCATCTCTCCTTCCTGCCGAGGGCTCACCCCCTTTCCCAGGACAGCCCTGAGAAAGCAGTTTGTTCATGACTTTCAGATGCTCTTGCTTAATAGGAGCAAGAAGTGCCCCTCTTCTGATTGTCTGACTTGCCTGCTGGAGCCATCCAGTTGACAATATCACCTGAACTCCAGGGCCTCATCTGCCAGATGGCAAAATTCAACCAGACTGACAGCAAAGCGATGCTCACAGAGGCCTCTGGCTTCCCCTGAGAGCCCCAGGTCCCAGTCCCTCCTCCAAACATCCCCCTCCCCACTTCTGGGAGCCCCCAAGGGTCTCTCTGTGCTCTGATGCTGCTTGCCATCCCAGGGTCCTCTGCAGACCCTGTGCCTCTGAGATACTGCATGAAAACACCCACCCCAGCCAGCACCCCACCCCAGGGAACCGAGGCCGCCCAAGAATTCATTCTGATGGGCATCACGGTACTTCAAAGAGTGGGAGGGGGTCCTGGGGCCCCCTCAAAGCACTACTCTGCCCCAACAGCTCAGGCCCCTAGGGAGCATTGCCTTCAGCATCATCCCTTAGGGTTCAAATGTGGTCCATGGGGCTGAGCTGGAGATGAGACCAGATCCTACCTTCCCCTCCTGCCCTTCCCTGAGCCCCTCCCCTTTCCTTTCCCCACAGAGAGCAACCCGGAAAAAAACAGCAACCTGCAGTTTTGGCCACACCAGGGTCTCTGATGCCCCATGGCTGGACCCTGGTTAAGCTGTGTCCACTTGTCCTGTCCAGGAAGCAAAAGGAGCCATTGGTAGGTGTGTGGGGGCAGGGAGAGCAGAGGACCAAGTCAGGAGACCCCTGCCCATCTCCCTGAACATTAAGCGCCAGGCAGCCCTGTGACCTCAGACTCAGAGAGGTGGGCCGAATTTTGCTTGTCATACCTGCCCTGTACTGGGGCAGGTAATACTTGGGCAAACTCTGCAGAAACCCTAATGTGCTCTACACTTGCCAGCTATTGCCTTGATTAATAATAACACTGATAATCACATTAATAATAACAGATCAGAATTCTCTGGGGACAATCTGATTAGCAGAATTTACTTCCTCTATGGTATATCAAGAAAACAAGTGAGTGCTAAAGACACCTCCAGGCATCGGAAGGGGACAAACTCCCCCTCCCCTCTCCCCAGAACAGGAACTACAGTGGGGACGGCTGTTGGGGGAGGGGGGTGGCGAGTCCCCTCTGAGATGCTGGTACAGCTGGGTGGTGCTTAAGTTGTCAGGGGAGGGGGATAAGTTAGCAGAATCCATCACGGTGTGAGTTTGCCAGGGCTACTCGAACAAGAGGAGACTGAGCACGCAGAAAACGAGATGCCCTGTCGTAGCAGCTGAGACAGCAGTTCTGGAGGCTTGCCGTCCAAAATAAAGGGGTCCGCAGGGCTGGTTCCTTCTGAGGCCCCTGTCTTTCGCTGGCAGACGGCTGTCTTCTTGCTGTGTCCTCGGATGGCCTGCCTTCTTTGTGTGTCTGTGTCCTGGTCTCTTCTTACAAGGACACCAGTCACACAGATGTCTACTAAAAGATGGGCAACGTGAGAGTTGCAAGTTGTTTTACTTGGGGCAAAACGAGGACTGCAGCCTGGGAGACAGCCCCTCAGAGAGCTCTGAGAGCCTGCTCCAAAGAGGCAGTGCGGGAAGGTCAATATATAAGATTCTGGTGAAGGGGGAGTTTGATGCAATTAAGCCCTTATTTTACAAAAGGCTTTCTGCTAGTCAGGAGGAGCTGATGTCATCACGAAGGGGTTTAGTGCTTTTTTAGATAAGAGGAGATGCAAAGATGGGGATCATGAACTCAGTTCCTGAAAAATATCTAAATATCTAAAGACCCGTTCCACCAGTTTCCCTGGAGCACAGAGTGCCTCACTCTCCACCCCGAACTCCCTCTGGGGGTTTTGAAGGTCAACAGCTGCGGCAGCACAGGGCTCAGTCTCTGCAGAGGCAGATGGCAAATGCCCTTGGTGGTGGTGTTGCTCAGTCGCTGGCAAATGCTGTTGGCAAGTGCCAATTTGTAGTTGACCCTGGATTAGGGTTCTCCCACATGACCTCATTTAACCTTAATTACTTCTTTAAAGACCTCCCGTCTCTAAATCCAGTTACATTCTGAGGTCTTGGGGGTTAGGACCTCAGTCTATGAATTTGAAGCAGGACACCTCATAACAATCATTATTATTTAATCTTTCCACAACCCAGTAAAAAGGTGGTTAAAGATAAAGAAGTGAAAGAAAGAAAGTGAAGTCGTTCAGTCGTGTCCGACTCTTTGCGAGCCCGTGGACTGTAGCCTACCAGGTTCCTCCGTCCGTGGGATTCTCCAGGCAAGAATAGTGGAGTGGGTTGCCGTTGCCTTCTCCAAAAGACAAAGAAACAGAGTGAAAAACATCCCATGACTGCCTGGGGCTTTAGGACTTGCAGCCCTCTGGAGGGTGTGGTCAATGGACACCGCAGCTCTGCCAAGGTCAAAGTCTCCCAGGGTGGTCCAGCCAGTGACTTGGGGGGATGGCCCTTTCCATCAACGAGGGCCTCCCCTAAGGGGCGGGTCTGCTCCAGGCCCCTGTGGCTGGGCAGGGACTTCATAAGGTCTGCACAGTCCGTGGACTGAGAGCTCCCTTGCCCAGCACCCCGACCTCTTCACTGTTGTTCATCCCCAGTAACCGTTTGAGCTCCTCACTCTGCCTCGGCCCCTACAGAGGGGAGCAGAGCTGGGGCTGTGTGACCGCCCTGATCACAGGAAGATATGCTGTCCAGAACAGCCTCCTGTTTGTGCTCACTCATCCTTAGAGGCGCGGGCTGCTGGGGGGAGCAGAGCGACAGCCATCTCCTACACCCCTTAAAAATACTGGAGAGGCTTCCCTGCTGCCTCAGGTAAAGGATCTGCCTGCCAATGTGGGAGACAGGGGTTCAATTCCTGGTATAGGAACTAAGATCCCACATGTCGTGGAGCAACCAAGCCCGTGTGCCCCAACTACCGAAGCCTGTGCACCCCAGAGCTTTGCAACAAGAGAAGGTACCACAGTGAGAAGCCCACACGCCACCCCTGCTCATCGAAACTAGGGGAAAGCGCAGGCAGCAACGGAGATCCTGCAGAGTCAAAAATAAATAAAAATTTTAAAAACTACTAAATCTCCATTTTAAAAAAGTAATCCTGGAAATTGGTGGCAATTGATACCCTCATCTGCTCTGGGTTTGCACAGACACTTTCTGGAATGGTTCATCAGAAATGGTCATGGGGACTGGGGCGGGAGACCCCAGGGGTGCAGCGGGTGGGTGGAGGCAAGCTTGTATTCCTCTGGCCTGGACTCACTGTGAAGTCTCAAGCTTAGGGCTCCTCAGCACAGCCCCCTTCCGAGGCCCAGGGAGCGGAGATGCAAGTCCCACTGTGCTCCTGAGAATCTGTGCTTTTGAGACTTCTGCCGAAATCCAACCACGGCTATGTTTTTTCTTAAAGAGAGGCCCTGAAATTGTATAAACTGCAGGCCTCAGGAAACTTAGATCCGCCCTTGCTTTTCACAAATACCCTTCTGGAGATGTTAAAATGTTACCACGGGCACTAGGACAGCTGAACTGTGTTTCAGTTGCTATGTTACAAACCCAGAATGAAGAGGGAAGGATGGAGAAAGGGAGGGAAATTAACACACGGTTCAGCTGCTAGGGAAAGAGCAGGGCTGGAGGGAGACAAGAGGAGACCTACTGGAGACTGAGAAGGGAGCTTTCACAAAACAAAGACTGAAACAAAAGGACCCCTGGAAATCCCTGGGAGTGGTATGTCTGCCACAAGAAGAACACGTGAGAGCGGCCGGGAAACCCACGCTCAGAGCATCTTTGCTGACCTCCTTTCACACCCCAAGGGGAACTTCAGCCTGAAGATAGAGAACAACAGAATGCTGAACTGGGAAAAACGCAGAACTGCCGAGACGGCAAGTTGTGCTCGGAGCGTGTGTGAGCTCACTCGTGTGCAACTCTTTGCAACCCCATGGACTGCAGCCCGCCAGCCTCCTTGGTTCTTGGGATTTTTTCAGGCAAGAATACTGGAGCGGATTGCCATTTCCTTCTCCAGGGGATCTTCCTGACCCAGGGGTTGAACCTGCATTTCCTGTTTGGCAGGTGGATTCTTTACCACTGAGCCACCTGGGAAGTCCCTAAATTATGCTCAGGCCACCTGCAAAACGATTCACAAACCTTCCTGGGGCCAAGAGCTGCTCACAGACCTTGCCCCCTCCTCGCCGACCGGGGTCCCAGACCCGCCAGCCCTGCAGATGTCTGGGGCCATTGAATGGAATACAATTGCCCCTGCTAAATTTTCCTTTCATGAAGCCCTTCAAAAGTGGTTTTCTCACAAAAAGAGCGGTGGTGCTTTCCCATAAAAATGCTGTCTTGTAATTCTCATGCAAGTCGGGGTGGGGGTGGTACGGGGTGTGGAGGCAGACCCCCTGGATGCCCAGCTTCCTCAGACAGTGAAAACAATCATCAGACTGTTCTAGCCCCAGCTGCACCCTGACTAACTAAACAAATGACTCTGGGCTTCTCACTCAACCCCTCCCGTCTCAGTTTCCCCATCCTTAAAAAGGAATTGTGGTATTTTTTTTTAAGAAGCTCAAAAGCAGTCATGCTTCTGAGAGAGCTGGGAAAACCCGAGTGCTATCCAAACATGAAGACTTTATCCTTCACAGTTTTGTGTTTTGATATGCAGATTTTGGTAGTAACATAACCCAAAATTATACTGGAGCCGGGAGCAAGTTTTCTAGATAAATTCTCTCTAAGGAGATCGTGAGTCCGCTATCAAGGCTGTGTCTGGCCTGATATTCCCCCATTTCTACACATGTACCCATGTGTCTTCCTCATCTTTCAAACCTTTTGATTTGGCCATGTTGACAATCACCCTGCTCGTATCTTTGCCCTTCATAATTCAGACCTGCCTGCTAGATTCATCGCTCAGTTCAGCAAGTTGCACAGACTTTCCAGCAGCCTCTGAGCTAGACCTGAGATGTGTAGGGAAAACATCCAGGCAGACGCTGGGTGCAAAGCAGTGAAGCCTCTTCTGCTTTGGGGCTAGGTACCCTGAGCTCTGGGAACACCAAGCAGGCTGTGAATGGGAGCAGGACCAAGTTTCATGAGTATTTTCTTACTTATCTTTCCTGAAACCTACAAATTTGCACAGATCTTTGTGGTGACTAAATCCGTATGAGTTTGTTGAAAACGGGTTAGAAAACAGAGACATTTGAAAACAATCACTTACAAGAAAAAACTTATCCCAGGTCTAACGTATAATTAAATCGTTGGTGATCCAAGGACACTTCAGAGGGGAATATAAGGCATGAGGGGTTTCCCCAGTGGCTCAGTTGGTAAAGAATCTACCTGTCAGTGCAGGAGATGAGGGATCAGTGCCTAGGTAAGGAAGATCCCCTGGAGGAGGACAGGGCAACCCACTCCAGTATTCCTGCTGGGAAAATCCCATGGACAGAGGAGCCCGGCAGGCTAGAGTCCATGGGTCAAAAAGAGTCAGACACGGCTGAGCAGTTGAACACATACGCATATAAAGCCATGAGTTCTGAGTGAAAGCAAAGGCAGATGGCACAAGTCAACTAGACTTCAAAAGATGGTCAGCAATGATCTCACCAGCTGAGACCAAGGTCCTTCGTGAGGACTTAACACACCCAAATTTTCATTTTGTGGAATTAAAAGAGCTTTGTAACTCAGCTGTGAGTGAGGTCACTTGCAACAACTTTTAAAAGTCAGGCATTGCGTTTGATGTGAAGTTATTTTGTGAAGAACACATCATCACAGAACAATAGGTCCTTATAACAAATAGACTGGATCATCAGTGTTAACTTCACTGCTTAATGGTTTTGGAAGCTACTCAATTCTAAAAGCATGCCCACCCACTGTTATGAAAAATAAATGAGAGGCCATCCTTAGAGCAACACGTATAAAGCCCAACCAGGGAAAGATTCATGTAGGTTTCACCTTCGCAGGACATTCCACCCTGCTCTGCCCTCTCTGGGGACTTGAATCTAGACCCTACTTGTCACTGAGGGCCACCTAGTTAGGACCCTCCTTATCCCAAGTAGTTCAGCTGCAAAGTCAGGTCTGACTCTGCGACCCTATTGGCTGCCAGGCTTCCCTATCCTTCGCTATCTCCCAGAGTTTGCTCAAACTCGTGTCCATTGAGTAACCTTTATCTCAAGACCTGGGTTCAAATCCCAGCTCTGTTACTCCCTACCCTTGCAACCTATTCTCTGATTTCTCCAAACTTCTATTTTCTCAACTAAGCAGGAGGTAATGTTGCCTGTTCTCAGGGTTGCACTGGGAATTCATCCTGATGCCGTGTGCTTAGCCCAGAGGCATTTCCAAAGTGCTCAGTAAAAGATAAATATTATTATGAGATAGATATTATTATTAATTAATGTTCCCTGAAGGAGTCCCCTTCACACAAAGCGTTGCCAAGATTGCAGGAAGGATTAGTATGGCAAGAAGGATTTACATTAAACATCTCATCTAACTAGGATAATGGCCAAAACAAATGACAAATTCTTAACTAAGGAAATCCCCCTGCCCAGCTCTTGTCAAGCAAATTCTCTTCCAAGCTCCACCTTTATACATCATGCCGTCCTTCTGTGTACCCTTGCACGCAGAATATAATACAAATCGCAGCCTCTTTCCTTTCTGTTCTTGTTGCCTCTCTCTCTCTTTCAGGTGCTTGTTGTTCACAGTTTAAGAACAGCCTCCAGGTCTTCGCCACAGGCCTTTCTAGAGCTTTGGGTTCTTGAGCCCCTGAAGGCTGCTGCGCAGACTCACACACGCGAAGTTCACACCTGTCCCGTGAGCACTCAGAGGAAGACCAGCTGTCCCTGCTCTCCCTCCCCTTCCAGAATCCCGTGTTGGAGAAGGGGGCAGAAGTAATCTGATGGACCACTCATTGCGTGTTTGTGTCTTTGTGCTTTTGTTTGTTTAACTGGGAAGAGAATTTCCAGATTAGGTGGTTGCTGCAGTCCTGTCCTCACTAAGCGCTCCTCACCTGGCAATAGCAGCCTGAGGTTTTGCATCAAAGAACAGATCTAGCATTTATTTAAGGGTTTTTCTTATGCTGCTGACGATCATGCATATTATATATATACATATATGAAAGTGAAAGTGAAGTCGCTCAGTCATGTCCGACTCTTTGCGACCCCGTGGACTGTAGCCCACCAGGCTCCTCTGTCCACGGGATTCTCCAGGCAAGAGTACTGGAGTGGGTTGCCATTTCCTTCTCCAGGGGATCTTCCCAACCCAGGGATCGAACTCAGGTCTCCCGAATTGCAGGCAGACGCTTTAACCTCTGAGCCACCAGGGAAGCTCCTATATATATATATATATATATATATATAGAGAGAGAGAGAGAGAGAGAGAAAGTCAAAGTGTATGTGTGTCTATATGTGTGTGTGTGCAAATAGTAAGCCAATGTATAAACAGAAAACACGAAATCACAAATATTGATGGATAGATCCCAAAGTCCATCTAATACTTCGAAAGCTGTATCCACACACAAACACACACAGACACACACACACACACACACAGGCTTACTATTTGTACAGTTTCAAGTTATGTGGTTGTAGAGTTCAATCTATGCCCCCACATGTGTGCTTCTAAGACATGGATTTCTGTGCCTCACCGTGTTTTCCGAAGCTCTCCCGCTTTTCAAACATGAAACTAAGCTCTGGACACAGTCACTGTTCGGGAGCAGTACCTATTTCCGCAGATACAGGTTCATTTTCCTGGTATCAATACAAAGCGTACCCAGTGTAACCTCAGGTCGTAACTGTTCTCTCTCAGACAAAAGAGCGATAGTAACCAATGCAGAAAGCTTGTGTTTATAAGAAGCAATTTCAGTGATGATTCCAAGAGTCATCTCCCACGGAAGAGACCCAGCTGATCAGCTTGAAGCAAAAGCCAGGTAGAGTTTTTGAATGTGTCTCCACAGTCAGAATGCTGGCCGCCCTGGGTCTCTGTTGACACTTGACTGAGCAGCCGCTCTTCCAATGGTGCCTCCAGCTCTTGGGTTTGGCATCCAATCTCCAGGCTGCAGCCTCCATTAGTCTCCAAGGTGATCCTGGGCGGCCAGAATCTTCCTATTAACAGCCCTGGCTGTAATTTACTGCGCTGGTTTGTATGCCGCAATTTCCAGCCCTGCTATAAATCCTCTCTATTCTCAAGCTCAGAGAAGTCTTTCTATATCTTGCCACCATTGCACAAATGTCTGTGGAGCCTGCTTTTAATAAACAAAGAGTGACTGGCAGAGGGCCAAAGAAGAAAAATGGTGAGCAATATAAAATTTATCTCAAAGAGCTCTTCTTCTTTTATCTGAATGCTCCCCCAACTCCTTCTACCCCAATCAGAATAGCTATTTTGCTTTTACGTCCCTGGGTCCTTAAAGAAATAATAAGCCAATTTATCCATACCAACACAGGGCAACATCCGGTCACAAAGTGGGTCAGATGGGGAATGGAAGATGACTTTCATTCTTCCCCCTTTTTGATACACAAGGCTGTCCATCCCTGAAGCCTCATCTTTGAAAATATCTGGACTTTCAATGTCTTCTTCAGTCTTCCCTGGAGCTTCAATTACAAAGGCCCTATCTGTGCCCCAGAAATGGAGAGTCTCCTTGTAGGACCCCCCCCAGAAAGCAAGGACTGTCTACATGGGGACTAGCAATGGGACAGGAGGACAGGCCCAAGAGCCCCAAACACTGTAGGATTGTGGACCCCTAGGGAGGGCCATGCTGGGTGGGATGCTCCCTGGGGGCCACCTTGAAAGTCTCAGTAATTTCTGAGCCTAGATCCTGTATTTTCATTCTGCACTGGGATGCATAAATTTCACTAACCAGTTTCACAAATGTGTACCGGTTCTCCCAGGATTTATGAAATATCTTCTCATAGGTGGTACATATGAGACCGGTTCACCGATTTCGCCACTTTTAATCAGTGAGATATAAAAATGCCCCCTATTCAAGTGCCCAGGGACAGGAGACCTGTGTGGCCTGAAAACCAAACAGTTCATCTAATTCAGAGATAAGATGATCTGTATTTAGACCGCCCACAGTAAGAGCCAGGCACCACAATGGACACATCCTCTAATCTTCTCAACACCCTTGGAAGGTTGATAGTTCAGTTTGGTGGATGGAGAGACTTGAGAACAGGGAGGGACTCTCACCATGGAAGAGTGTCTTGAACACATCAGAGGTTCATTAAATCTTCACTGAATATTGTTTTAAGATGTTCTTACTTTGTTGCGTTGAAGACAGATCTTGAGGTAAGAAAATAGGCACCCTACACCTGAACATGGAATGCTTCAACATGAACTGCTCACTCAGCCAACACCTACTGGGCCCCTTCCATATACCAGTGCCCTGCTTGGTGCAAGGGCACCTAACTGGTCCCGAGCACAGCTCCAGGCAGCGTCTGCTGGTATCACATGGGATGTTGCATGGTCCACCTGGATGATGGGTCCATTTTCAGTTGGGACCACACAGGAAAAAAACTCCCGTCTTCCTAACGGGATGGAACAGATTGAACAAAACCTTCCATCAGCACAATCCAGGAGCAGGCGTTGACTGTGGCAGGTAACACAGACTCATGAACAGAGATCACTAAGTGGAAAGGAGATGGTACTTTGGTGAAAACAAGTCAAGCAGGCAACCAGTGCTTCTGCAGAGCAGACTGGAGGGAGCCTGCATGGCGATCTATTGATTTCTGCTTCAAGTGAGCTATTGCATTAGAGCCAGGGCTAAGACTTTTTCCCTAGTAGCTATAAGGAGGCTTTTAAAAAAGTGCTATATTTTTAGCACAATTGCTATAGAATAAGAACAATGGGAAACAGAGGAAATCAGCAGAAATTGGGAGAAAACCAGGTGGCTCAGCAGTGAGATAATCGTGGCTCTGTGAAGAGGAGGTGGGCAGAGTGAGCAGTCTTCTTGGCTGTTGGGCACGGTGAAGCCTAGTGATGGCACCGTCACCAGTGCGAGGTTTTCAGCACAGTATCAACAGAATCTTTTGTCATTTCATGTTAGCCTCTGTTAAAGACACTTACCAGGCATGACAGGTCTTCCTTGGCAGCTCAGTGGTAAGGAACCTGCCTGCCAGTGCAGGAGACATAAGAGACACGGGTTCGATCCCTCGGTCAGGAAGATTCCCCGGAGGAGGGCATGGCAACCCACTCCAGTATTCTTGCCTGGAAAATTCCATGGACAGAGGAGCCTGGTGGGCTATCGTCCATGGGGTCTCAAAGAGTCAGACACGATTTAGCGACTAAACAACAATGCCACCAAGCATGACACACACTCCATCAGTTATGGAAGATCTTTAAGACTCGGGTACTCAGAATCCAACAAACTCCCTTTAGGAATCCTGTTTTCACAAGACATCACAATGGAGATGTCATTCATTATCAACTGACCCCTTCATGGCAAGTGACGCAGAATCAAAGCATCCGAAAGACCAGAAATAGAAATGTAATAAAGTTGGTAAAAACAAACACTTTGCAAGTTGCAGAATTCATTCTTTGCTTTCGAACTATAGTGCCGGAGAAGACTTTTGAGAATCCCTTGGACAGCAAGAAGATCAAACCAGTGAATCCCAAAGGAAATCAACCCTGAATATTCATTGGAAGGACTGATGCTGAAGCTGAAGCTCCAATGCTTTGGCCACTTAATGTGAAGAGCTGACTCACTGGAAAAGACTCTGGTTCTGGGAAAGATTGAGAACAGGAGGAGAAGGGGATGACAGAGGATGAGATGGTTGGATGGCATCACCAACTCAGTGAACATGAGTTTGAGCAAACTCCAGGAGACAATGAAGGACAGGGAAGCCTGGCATGCTGCAGTCCATGGGGTCACAAAGAGTCAGACATGACTTAACACCGGAACAACAACAAGTAATTTTTCTGTCTTTATGTCAGAACCCCACGCCCCTGAGAGATCCTAATCAATTTCTCTCTCTAATATAAGTGAAAAGTGAAAACCTCCTTTAAAAAAATAATGTTCCATTTACTCATCAGTAACATTGAGCATTTTTTCATAAGTGTAGTTTCTATAAAGATTTCTTCTTTTGTGAATTCCCTCCTTCCAGATATCACCGATTTTTCTTTGGATTATTTTTCTTATTGACTTGTCTGTCAGAAATGATTAAAATATTTTCTCCAGTTTTAATGGATCTGATAAAAATTTGGCATCTTTTACCATTCAGAAGTTTGGGGATATTATGGTTTTATTTTGATTCACTTTGGTTTTTAAGTTTTACCCCGCCTTGCATCAATCATTTTAGCCTTGTTCATGTGCTAAGAATGGTTCTTCTCAACCCAGAATTATAAAGAGGCTTTGTTTTGCCTCTTTCTAGGGTAAGAGGCTATTTTATTTGTTTGTTTCTGTTGGGGAGGAGGAGGCTGTTTGTTGTTCATTACTTGTTCATTCAGAAGCCTGACTCACTGCTCTCAGAGCAAGAAACAAACTCGGACAAATCTGTTGTTAGGAGGCTCAGACTTCATGTGAGGAAAGGTCGTGGTGGCCTTCTAGTGGAGGATGGGGTGATTAATAAGTTTCTGGGGCAAGTCCGAAGTCTAGGGACAGCAAGAGGAGTTTAGAACACGGCCCTCTTCAGTCACTGGCCTCCTCTCTCGGATACGCTCAATGCCATTCCCCAAGCTCCGGTGCCAAGACAAGCCAGTTCTGAAATTGTTTTGACATTTGTAAATAGCAGAGGTTCCAATACAGCAAACTCCAAATGACTTTTCTAACCATTTCATTGTTGTTTCCTGGAATTCTATTTTACCAAACATTGCTCGAATAAGAGAGATTGATAAAACATCTTGGGAAGCAAAGATTTTCAATTTAATGGAATCTGAACTACAATGAACTTTCTTAAGCATCTGCCAAACCCTTAATAATTCTCTCCATGGCCCATTGAGAAAATGTATCCATCCATTCAAAGACAAACCCAAACCTATCTATTTTGAACCCAGACCCTGTATCACAAACCGTGGTCAGCTTATTGTGCCCATGGCACCTGAATCCACGTCCTCTGCAATGTGGTTTAGCAGGCGGTACTGTCGAGACGCAGTGTCTATTCCCCTGCTGTTGAACCTGGGCTGGCCTGGTGACGAGCCGAGTGTGTCAGAGCTAACACCACTCACAGGAGCCTGTGGGATTCCCGCTCGCTTCTTCTCTCTCTTTTTCAGCCCTACCATGGAGAGATGCTAACAAGCCCAAGTTTGTCTGCTGGAGGGATGTGAGTGGCCTCATGCAGCAAAGCCGATCGTCCCAGGGGTCCCTGCAGAGGCCCCAGCAGAGTTCAGTACAGCCACTGACCTTAGCTGAGCTTAGCTTAGCTCAGTGGAGCTCTGAGTGCCCCAATTCACCTGTGGTGGTTTAGTTGCTAAGCCGTGTCTGACATGAGTCTTTTGAGTCAGACATGAACCGACTGGACTGTAGCCCACCAGACTCCTCTGACCATGGGATTGTACAGGTAAGAGCACTGGAATGGGTAGGCATTCCCTTCTCCAGTGGATCTCCCTGACCCAGGGATCGAACCCAGGTCTCCTGCACTGCAGGCAGATGATTTACGAACTGAGCTATAAGGGAAGCCCAATTCACCTATGAAAGTGAAAGTGAAGTCACTCAGTCATGTCCGACTCTTGGCAACCCCATGGACTGTAGCCTACCAGGCTCCTCTATCCACTGAATTTTCCGGGCAAGAGTACTGGAGTGGGTTGCCATTTCCTTCTCCAGGGGATCTTCCCAACCCAGGGATCGAACCTGGGTCTCCCATTTTGTGGGCAGAAGCTTTACCATCTGAGCCTGTAGACTTGGGCAAAAATTAAAGTTGGTTGTTGCCACTGAGGTTTTCTGGTTGTTTATTACCTCGCATCATTGTATCAATAGATAATTAATATTCATAGTTGATATTACTTGTTCCAAAATGTGTATCAGTGGTGTGCAGTCAAGAATGAAAAATGCAAATAACCCTTGCCATCCAGAAAAGTTCAGTGTAGTGGGGAGCACAGACTTGCAAGGCAGTACCCAGGACACAGTGTGTGTGCCTCGTGGCCTCTATGCCAGCTGTGACGCTGTGAGGCTATGAGAGTGTCCTCTGCTGGCACAGAAAGGGGACAGCCTCAGGGGTCAGGGGATCTGAGAAGACTTCCCAGGGCGGGGAGATGAGTCTTGAAGGAAGGCCTTTGAGTTTGCACATGCAACAGTCCAGGGCTCGACAGGCACAATCAGTGCAGGGTTTTGGTAGAACTGTGGTCTAGATCAGAGTGGAGACGGGTCTCACTTGCAGTCTCCTGGAGGCCCTGGAAAATCTCAGGTCTCTGAGCTCCACCCCAGAGTCTCTGATCCAGGAAGCTGGGATGGAGCCCAGGAATCTGCTTTTCTAGCCAGAGTCTGGTGGCGCTGGTGCTGCTGGGCTGAGAGCCACAGGTGTAGTGACTGAGGGATCAGAGTCCGGACTTCACCAGATGAACCCGAGCTCCAGTTCTGTCGTCTCTTGCAGACTGTGAGACGCTGAGAAAGTGACTCAATTTCTCTGTCTCAATGTCCTCCCCCGAAAAGCAAGCATCATGAGACTGATCACTGTAGAGAATGGATGTGAACATTACTTGAGTTAATGCTCTGAAAGCACTTAGCGCAGAGCTGAGTAGCCAGGAACATTCAGGAAGCATGAGCCATCACTGTTAAGCGTATTATGTGAATGGTTACTACCTCGATTTCTGAGCACTGCTGGGGCTCAGAAGAATGACCAGACAGGCGGGGAGGGGTGACTGGATGGCCAAGAGGGGCCTGGGCTTGAATTTTGTTCCATAGGCTACATGGAGGCGTAGAGGGTGTGTGGGAGGTGTAACACAATCAGATTCATGTTTCAGAAAGATAATTTGATTGCTGCAGTGAACATTGGGATGTATGCATCCTCTCAGACTATGATTTTCTCTGGGTATCTGCTCAGGGGTGGAATTGCAGTATCGTATGGTAGCTCTAGCTTTAGCTTTTTAAGGAACCTCTGTGCTGTTCTCCGTAGTGGCTGCACCAACTTACATTCCCACCAACACTGTAGGAGGGTTCCCTTCCCTCCACACCCTCTCCAGCACTTATGGTTGACCACCCAAAAAGTGAAAGTGTTAGTCGGTCAGTCGTGTCTGATTCTTTGAGACCGATGGAGCCTGCCAGGCTCCTCTGGCCATGGGATTTTCCCGGCAAGAACAGTGGAGTGGGTTTCCATTTCTTTCTCTAGGGTATCTTCCCAAACCAGGGATCGAACCCAGGTCTCCTGCATTGCAGGCAGATTCCTTACCATTTGAGGTTCCAGGGAAGCCCGTTGACCGCCTGAAACTATCACAACATTGTTAATCAGCTCTATGACAATATGAAACAAGTTCTTAAAGCAAGTGGGACCTGATTAAACTTAAAAGCTTCTGCACAACAAAGGAAACTATAAGCAAGGTGAAAAGACAATCCTCAGAATGGGAGAAAATAATAGCAAATGAAACAACTGACAAAGGATTAATTTCCAAAATATACAAGTAGATCATACAGCTCAATACCAGAAAAACAAACAACCCAATCAAAAAGTGGGGAAAAGACCCAAACAAACATTTCTCCAAAGAAGACATACAGATGGCTAACAAACACATGAAAAGATGCTCAACGTCACTCATTATTAGAGAAATGCAAATCAAAACTACTATGAAATATCACCTCACACCAGTCAGAATGGCCATCATCAAAAAGTTTACAAACAATAAATGCTGGAGAGGATGTGGAGAAAAGGGAACTCTCTTGCACTGTTGGTGGGAATGTAAATTGATACAGCCACTAGGGAAGATGGTATGGAGATTCCTTTAAAAACTAGGAATAAAACCACCATATGACCCAGCAATCCCAATCCTAGGCATATACACTGAGGAAATCAAAATTGAAAGAGACACATGTATCCCATTGTTCATTGCAGCACTATTTACAATAGCTAGACCGTGGAAGCAACCTAGGTGTCCATCCACAGATGAACGGATAAAGAAGTTGTGGTACATACACGATGGCGTATCACTCGGCCATAAAAAGGAATGCATTGGAGTCAGTTCTAATGTGGAGGATGAACCTCGAACCTATTATACAGAGTGAAATGAGTCAGAAAGAGGAAGATAAATACTGTATTCTAACACATATACATATGGAATCTAGAAAAATGGTCCTGAAGAATTTATTTACTGGGCCACAATGAAGAAACATAGAGAATAGATTTACGGACAGGAGGAGAGGGGAGGAGAGGGTGAGATGTATGGGGGTGGGGGTAAGTTTTTAAAGAAAGAAAGATCATTTGGGCAGCAGAGTAGAGGGGGAGGTGGTGGAGAAAGGTAGGCGGTGGAAAGGCATCGGGTGGCCTCTGTGCCCACCTTGATGAGTGATGGCCACTCCCTGTGGCCAGTCTGTCCAGCTCAGGAAGCAGACATCAAGGTAGCACAAGCCTCCAGGCCGAATGCTCCTCCTCCCCCTCCTCTCCCTCCTCCTTCTCTCCCCCTCCCCTCCTCCCTCCTCCTCCTCCTTCCACTTCCTTGTCTCTGTCTCTCCCATCCAACCCTTCAGCAAATCCTATTGGCCCAACATTTACAACATCACCGACTCTTCTGTGTCTGGCCCCTCCTCCATCCTCATCCTCAGTCAAGGGCCCACCATCTCCTGCCCAAATGACCCTGGTTTCCTTCTCTGTTTCCACTATGTTGTTGTTGTTCAGTCGCTCAATCATGTCTGACTCTTTGTGACCCCACGGACTGCAGCACGCCAGGCCTCCCTGTCCCCCACCATCTCCCAGAGCTTGCTCAAACTCATGTCCACTGAGTCGGTGATGCCATCCAACCATCTCGTCCTCTGTCATCCCCTTCTCCTCCTACCCTCAATCTTTCCCAGCATCAGGGTCTTTTCTAACGAAAAGAAAAGAGAAGCCCCTAGTCAGCCACAACAACAGGACTGTTCGCCTGACCTGAGGGCAGGAGCGCTACCGGGTCTGTCTGAAGCTTGGTGGGTCTAGGGTGTGGGTACCGCTTACCAGGATCCAGAAGGGAGGCTTCATCAGTCAGGTACAGCCTGGGGGAGAGTCATATTTCATGACTACGGTTTGTGTTCAGGGGGGCCATCTACATCTCATTGCACAATTTATTTGCATTTCTCTGCACCTCTCACGACTTCTGAGAAGTCCCATTTGGACAGTTTTGAGACTCAGAGGCAACCCTGATGCTCCCTCCTCCACCCAGGTCCTGGGGTCAGGAATGATGAATGGAAGGTCAGGAGAGAAGCTGCTGTTTACTTGACTAAATGCTGTCCGTTCCCAGGCAACAGGGAGGAAAGGCTGATAAAGCACTCCCCCATCTGCCACGGGCAAAACCTTTAGCAGAAAGGTATCTCACCATCCTTATTAACAAAGCTCTAGGTCAGAAAATGGCCCAACATCCATAGGACAAGCTCCACTGAAAGCTTCAAAGCTGACTAAGCTTGTTTAGAACCCATCATTGAATTAAAAAGGAAGATCAAGCACATTAGATGTTGAAAAAAGCTTTAGCTACGAGGGATAAGCATTGCAGTTTTCAAAACTTGAATTATTAATAGATCTTTTCTTTCGTTCTTTTTAATTTTTTGTTGAAATATAGTTGATTTATAATGTGTTTATTTCAGATGTGCAGCAAATTGATTCAGTTTACATATATATACATCCTTTTTTATACATTCAGTTTATATATAGATAGATAGATACATTCTGTTTTGTGTTCTTTTCCATTATGGTTTATCACAGGATACTGAATGTAGTTCTTAGTGCTATACATAGGACTTGGCTGTTTCTCTCTCCTGCAGGTAACCGCTTACACCTGCTGACCCCGACTCCCCAAGCCATCCGTCTCCCAACTCCTTGCCCCTGGGCAGCCACAAGTCTGTCCTCTGTGTCTGTGCGTCTCTCTGTGTTCCAGACAGGCTCCTTTGTGTCACATTTTAGATTCCACAGATAAGTGATATCATACGGTGTTTGTGTCTCTCTGACTTCACTCAGTGTGATGATCTCTAGTTGCATCCAGGTTGCTGCAAAGCGCACTATTTCATTCTTTTCACGGCTGAGTAGTATTTCGTTACCTATTTGTACCCCATCTTCTTTATCCCGTCGTCTGTCGATGGACACTTAGGATGGTTCCCTGTCTTGTCGATTGTGAACAGTGCTGCTATGAACACGGAGGTGCATGCGTCGTTCTGAATTATCGATTCGTCCATATATGTGCCCAGGAGTGGGATTGCTGGATCATATGGTAGCGCTATCAGGTCGTTTCTGATGTGTGATCCATATTGTACAAAGGTCAGCCTCCAAACAAAGGCCAGCCTCCAAACAAAGGCCTGTCAGACTTAGGAAGAAGTAAGCATTTAAAGGTTTGCAACACCAGCTTGAGGAAATCCCATGTAATTGGTGCTGAATTTCTTCTCTCCATTCATGGCAACTGTGGGCAATGGGGAATGAAATTAGGAAACCACCTCTGCACCACGAAGCTTTTCTTAATGCCTGAAAAACATAATTTACACTCTTGCAGCTTGATATCTTAGAAATGTTCAAGGCAGTGAAATAGCCCCTTACACAAATGATTGATATGGGTCTCAGATTCCTAACTTTACTCCATGGTAAAGATCTGCCAAGCAGGAGTTGCGGGTTTGATCCCTGAGTCAGGAAGATCCTCTGGAGGAGGCAATGGGAACCCACTCCAGTATTCTTGCTGGGCAGTAATCCCATGGGCAGGGTAGCCTGGTGGGCTCTAGCCCACGAGGTTGCAAAGAGTCAGACACAACTTAATGACTAAATAACAACAACAACAAAAAGATCTGACTAGTCTAATAAGAGGATGCTGGCTGGTGCATCATTTCTAGAGCAAGACAAGGGTGACAAGTAATGAGTGTGTATGAAATACAGTCTGTGATCAGCACACCAGAAAGCAAGTCCACTGGAGGGGGTGTTTGGGCAGGGCCTGCCCTGCCTTTTGGACTCGGGGTCTGAAGTTAGCAATGAGTAGAAAGAACACAGATGAAGTGTTGGGGACATGGTTAAGACATCACCTGTCCTGGTCTTCTTGGGGGGTGGAGTCCATGGAGATGGGACCTGGCGTGGCCTCAGGCAGAGCAGATGCTCTCAGATGGGCTCAGGGCATTGGCCCTTTCTCTGCGGCTCTCACTCTAGAGCGTCAGTCCCTCCATCCCAGATCCTTCCAGCTTCTGGATGTGCAGGGTTTTCTTCAATGCATGCAGTAGACTCAAACTTTTCAGCTTCAACAAATCAAGCAATGATGTTTCTGAACTTCAAATGCAGGTTTCAGTCTCATTCCAACTTGACTTTGTGCATTTTCTGTGGCTGTTGCAACAGATTGCCACCAATGTGGTGGCTTAAGACAACACAACTGTGTTTATTATTTTACAGCTGTGCAGGTTAGGAGTCCTCTTGGGGGTCTCTTTGGGCTCAAATGAAGGTGTCCGCAGGGCTGAGCTCCTCTCTAGAGGCTCTGGGAGAAGCTATTATCCATTCCCCTGCCTTTTTCAGCTTCTAGGGAGCCCCTGTGCTCTTCGGTCCGTGGCTGCTTCATCTTCAGAGTCAGCCAGCAATGGGCTCAGTCCTCACAGACCACCACTCTCGCCTGCTTCCAAGGTCATATCTTCTCTGACTCCTCCCACTTTTAAAGACCCTTGTGTTTACACTGGAGCCCATTAAGATAATTCAGGAAAATCTCCCTATTATAAGGGCAGCTGTTTAGCAACCTTAGTCCCACCTGCAGCCTCCGTTCACCTTTGCCATGTAATGTACCTGTTCACAGGTCAGGGATTAGGGCACAGACAGCTTTGGGGGTTATCGTTCTGAGGTAGGAGATAGAAGGGTCCCTGGGCTGGACACCTGGTGCTTGTTAAGTGAAATAAAATTCAAGCTTTGTTCTCACCCAGACAGTCCAAGGACAAAGCTAGTGGCAAAAGCTGAGCTCTGCTAAAGAGCTAAAGCACCCATTCCTGAGGTCAAGGAAGACTTTTCTGTCTGCACACACGCAGGAAGGCTTTTGGGGGGTGGAAAGGGGAGGGCGCCCCAGCCTGTAATGAGTCTGGACAGGCTCCCATAGGCCTCTACGGTGGGATCCATCTTAGAAAAAAGTTGCACGTGCATCTTGAGGAGGGGCCTAAGACTGGTCAGGTGTGGAGAAAGAAACAAGCTAATTGGTCATGCGTAAATAAAGACCCGGAAGGACCATCCTCTAAAAAGTGATGTAAGTCACCTCTTTACTATAGTCCTTACCTAGGATGCCCACACTCCTCTCCGGCTGTGTATCTCTGCCTTGCCTCTGAAATAAATAAGCAAACTGTTTCTCTGGGTGCTCCCCATGTATGGTGCTGTACCTCTAATAATAAACTTTGTATCTGTTTTGCAGTTTTTGCCTCTTGAAACATTCTTAGTTCTAGAGGAGGGTTATAATCAGGAAACTGCTTCTAGCCTCCAGCCTCTGGTGGGCTGCCAGTTAGGTTCTATTCCTGGACAGGGAAATAAGATCTTGATTTAAGACTACTGTGCCTCCGAGAACAGTTCTCCCTACTACATTAACTAAATAAACCATTAAGGTACCCCATACTCAGAGGACATTTACACACATATACACCCTGCACAAACACACACCCTAGCAATATTTCAGGCCTAAATTCCAAGACAAGGTGGGTAACTGGCTCACCTGCCCATCATCCGGCTCACTTGCCTACCACACCCCAGCCAGTGCTTACCCTCCTTCTTATAACTTTGTGCCAAGTACTCAGGTAACAAAGCAGGGCCAGGAGAGACGCCCCCCCCCCACCCACCATATCCTCCATCTGTCTGTTATCTGTAGATCTTTAGCCAAAGAATAAATTTAATCAGAAACATAGAAAAATGTAGAAACAAATGGTCAAACAAGATAAAATAATAATAGTTTAGCTGTTAAACAGTCAAAGATTTTTAGTTCCTCCTCAAGATCTGCAGATAATATTCTGAGTTATATTCTTTCAGCTGTTTTGCAGATACCGAAACCCCCACCATATGGAACAAGTTAACTACATGATGATCAGACTATAGCCATGACATCAGTTCAGTTCAGTTCTGTCGCTCAGTCGTGTCCGACTCTTTGCGACCCCATGAATCGCAGCACGCCAGGCCTTCCTGTTCATCACCAACTCCCGGAGTTCACTCAGATTCACGTCCATCAAGTCAGTGATGCCATCCAGCCATCTCATCCTCTGTCGTCCCCTTCTCCTCCTGCCCTCAATCCCTCCCAGCATCAGTCTTTTCCAGTGAGTCAACTCTTCGCATGAGGTGACCAAAGTACTGGAGCTTCAGCTTTAGCATCATTCCTTCCAAAGAAATCCCAGGGCTGATCTCCTTCAGAATGGACTGGTTGGATCTCCTTGCAGTCCAAGGGACTCTCAAGAGTCTTCTCCAACACCACAGTTCAAAAGCATCACATCTTCAGCGCTCAGCCTTCTTCACAGTCCAACTCTCACATCCATACATGACCACTGGAAAAACCATAGCCTTGACTAGACGGACATTTGTTGGCAAAGTAATGTCTCTGCTTTTCAATATGCTGTCTAGGTTGGTCATAACTTTTCTTCCAAGGAGTAAGAGTCTTTTAGTTTCATGGCTGTAGTCACCATCTGCAGTGATTTTGGAACCCCCCAAAATAAAGTCTGATACTGCTTCCACTGTTTCTCCATCTATTTCCCATGAAGTGATGGGACCGATGACATTAGATGCCATAATTCTGAGAACTGGCTTGAAGGAAATGGAAACAACCCAACCCTGGAACTGAAGCCTAACTGCACTTGAAACCATCAAGATGACACTGATCAGACCCCAGCATGACCAATTTCAGGATGACTGTCAGAGCTGACTGCCCTGCTCAGCATATAGGCCTCCTCCCTCCCCCCACCTATACACCCCTGGAATTCCCCCTTGAAAAGCTCTTCCCCCTGGATTAGCAATGGGGAGTTGGCTCTGCCTCTGCTGGTCCATCAACACCCATGTGACCCTCCCTGGACTCCTCCTCTCCACAGCTAGACAAGTGTCAACCCAGGTAGATGCATCTGGTGTGGACAATCCTCTGTGTTCATTCCACCTTCAGCTCCAGGGATGAGGCATTCTCTTTGCTGCCAAGGGCCCTCTGGATGGCCTCTTAGACAAGACCACCACGACTCAAACCAGTCCCTCTTCTGGGTGGCCCATGCTAGGTCATCAGGGAAAGTCTGTGTTGGTCTGTTCCAGCCCAGCCTCCTTACTGATGATGGCCGTGGGCTCCCTGGACTTTGACAGGCCCCAAAGCCCAAGCATCTGGTTCTCCCGACTGCAGAGAACCCACTGCAGACCATCAAATGGTCTCATGAGCACTCCCTCACTAGGGGTGAACTGCCCCCCCACTTAAGGGACAAGGAAGGGCAGGTGGGATGAAGGTGAAAGATACAAAATGCAGCATTTCTCACTTAAGAAATCCCTTCTCATATCTCTTTTCCCCCTCAGATTCCCTGGTGCATCCTTAAAAACACGTTTTTAAAAGACTGCCTTTTATAAATTCCATCTGGCCTCATAGGCTGTTTGGTAAATGATACCTATCATACTGGAACATTTATCAAATGTCAGTTTTAAACCACAAGCATTACTAAACATGCTGCACATATATCATGAGTCAGGGAAATATGTCATAAACTCGGGAGGCAGGGGCTGCAGCAGGCACTTTAGACTGCCTGCCCAAATCAACTCCCCACGCCCATTCTTGCCGGCAGAGTTCCCCTTTTATTCACCCGGCTCCCTGTAGGCTTCTAAGAGCCAGGGGGTGGGGCATGTTCCCAGATGGAAGGTGAGCTGTGCCCGGAATTCCGTAGCCCTGTCTGTCCTTGTAATTGAAGCTAGCATGGCACCCGGGCCCAGTCCTTGAGATGGAGGAGGAATCCACCAGGAGCTCCAGGGGAAATCTTCTAGGCTCTTCAAAGGAGTCAACTCAACCAGGGTAAACAAAATGTGGTCTACCTAGGCAGCGGGATCTTATTCGGTCATGAGAAGGAATGGTATCTTCTGTAACAGGGGTGAACTTGAAAACAGTATGCCGAGTGAAAGAAGCCAGACACGAAAGCTACCTCCTATACAATTCCACCTATATGGAATAGACAGGTAAAGCAGATCTATAGAGACAGAAAGCACAGTAGCGCTCCTCATGGCCTGGAAATGTTAAGGGCACTGTTTGGAGGGATGAAAACTTTCTGGAATGAGATAGAGAGGATGGTTGCACAATACCATGAATGTACTCAAGGCTAATGAATCATACAGTTTAAAGTGGTTTAAATGGTGAATTCTGCTTTTTTTTTTTTTTTTAATGTTGGAGTATTACTCCACTTGGCTTATCAGTAAAGAATCTGCCTGCAGTGCAGGAGACATAAGAGACACTGACTTGATCCCTGGCTGAGAAGATCCCCCTGGAGAAGGAAATGGCAACGCACTCCAGTATTCTTGCCTGGAGAATCCCATGGACAGAGGAGCCTGGCAGGCTATAGTCCATGGAGTCTCAAAGAGTCGGACATGACTGAGTGACTGAACGTGCACACACTTAGTTGATTTACAATTGTTGTATTAGTTTCAGATTACAGCAAAATGATTCAGTGCTACAAATACCTATGTTGTGTGCATTTTACTGCGACTGGAGGTGGGACAGAACCAAGAGGAAGCAGGTGTTTTCCTGTGGTCCATGCGGCAGTGAAGGACAGCAGTGTGACCCTGGGCACACACTGGACTCCAGCCTGGTGACTGAGGGCGGTTGAGCACAGGAGCGAGGCCCTGAGCCCTCACACTCAGTTCTGGAACACCCCACCTCTGGGTTTCATATTATGGAAGGTACTTTTTAATGTGCCATGTAAAAGCAGCACTCCTTGGAATAATTATCATCTCCTTTTAGACCGCTACACAATTTCCTTCTCAGCTAACTGATGATCTTAGAAAATACAATTTGCTGATAAACATTCCCTTCAATTCCCAGAGGACACAATACTTCTTTCCAGTCCCCTTGAGAAAGTCTCTACCCAAGCAGCAGAACTAAAGAACAAATTTGATTTCACCTCCATCGCAGATATGATTAAACTAATTTCGTTATGGAGGGAGTGTAGGAGGGGCTCAGGAACCCAGGAGCTGAACGAGGCTGGTGAGGTTTAATTTCTTGTTTATGTCCTGCAGCCTCTGGACATTTCTGAGGTCCTTCAAGTGTATGAATACATCCTGCAGAAGTCATGGTGTAAATGGCCCCTTACGGCCCCAAAGAGTTCAATGTGGCTGATTGACTGCCCAGGTTAGGGCATAAACTCTCAAAGAAATCACTCTCAATGCCCAGAGGCTGCAAACTGAGAACTAAAGCTATTTATTCTGCCTACATCTTCCCAACCATCTCTCCCGTCATCCCTCTATTCAGTGACCTCCACAATAAAATTCGTTTGATGCCATTTAGATTTGGAAATCAAAATTAAGTTTGCAACTTAAGGTGAGAATCTCCAACAAGGGAAAGAAAAAAAAAAATCTGGTCCAGTGGGAATTCACAGGAAATGGTTCTAGGAGTGTGTTGGTCTGGAAGATCAGCAGTGAACAGAAAGGAAAAAAAGCTGGTCTGAGAGGAGATGATAAGAGCCCAGTGAAGTCCTGCAGTGACTGATAAACCTGCCCTTGAAGGATTTTTGGAGCAGCTCATTTTGCCTGGAAGGGCCCAGGGAAACACGTAAAGTTACCAGGAAGCAAGATTTCTCATGATTTTGCTTTCCTCTTTCTATGTTTTTCTAATCTGCTGGTGTGTTCCACAATCAACATGGATTATTTTTCAAAACAAGAAAAACTTACTTTTAAGCATATTTTAGATTCACACTGTTTATTAGGTAAGGGGAAAATAACTTTCAATGGGTGTTTGGATAAGAAAGGAAAATTTTTTCATATCTTCTTGTGTTTTAAACCCCCCCCCCTTTTTTTTAAGCTTTTTCTAGCACATTTTAAGATGCGCAGGTCATTGTGGGCGTGTTTTTCTGGAACGTGTGATTTCTCAGGACAACGAATGGATCCCCCAGGCAGTTCTGCCCACAGTTTGCTGCCTGAAGCCTCCATGGAAAGGGGTGTAAAACATTTGCTTTATCTAAACGGACAGTTTTCAGCCCACTGAACAAGATCAGGGAAACACATGTTTCAGAGTTTGATGCTTAGCTAAAACCATGTACTGGGTGGAGAAGGGGGATGTTGCCCTTTTTTGCATTCAAGGCGTAAGTGAAAGTCGCTCCGTCGTGTCCAACTCTCTGCAACCCCATGGATTACACAGTCCATGGAATTCTCCAGGCCAGAATACTGGAGTGGGTAGCCTTTCCCTTCTCCAGGGGATCTTCCCAATCCAGGGATCGAACCCAGGTCTCCTGCATTGCAGGTGGATTCTTTGCCAGCTGAGCCACAAGGGAAGCTCTTTTTGCATTCAAATCTGCAATTCGAGCTATTTACTGTGATAAACAGTGTCTCAGCAGTTCTGGTTGAGAGAATAGTCCACAGACCCATTACAGCCACTTCTCTAATCACAAAGCAGAAGAGGAGGACCATGGGGTGACTGGCTACGTGAAGATGTTCACATTTAGAATAGCTTTGCCAGAGAATTCCTTCTTCAATTTACTGTAAACAAAAATGCCAGCCACACCCTGCCATAAAAGAATCCCTCAAGCTTTGCCTCCGCTCTGCACAGCAGGAAAGATAAAGTCCCTTTCTGTCTGCCAAGTATTTTAAGTTCCCTTGAAAACTTGGAAATGAGCAGATTTTCATAGCTGTCCAAAGCCACCCATATGAATAAACACTTTGTGTGTAAAAATAACTAACCAAAATAATAACGATAACAATAATAAGGCTTAAATACAAGATCTGCTTAAGAATCACCTCTCCAGAGGACCTCCTCCCAGAGTGGCTTGTGGAGGAACTGGCAAGGTCCCAACCACCCACCTAGTCACCCACCTAGAGAACCTGAATTAACAGAGGGTGTATGTATGTAAAATTTCACAGCTGTTGATTTCAGATTTGAGAGTCTTGCCACTCCCCACCACCATTAACACTCACCTCGGGCAACTTGGGCCGTATCTTCATGGACTTGGTTTCAGAAGCAAGGATGGAAAGTCCTGATCCCGTCCCAGGCAACTCTGCGTGAGCTGCTCTCTCTGGGGGCTTCCTCCTCAGTCAGCCACACAATCTGGAGGAAACTGAGAGGTTTGCACCCTTTCGAATAGATTGAACTGTGTCCCCGAAATCCATCCCAAGTCCTAACTCCCAGTACCTGTGGATGCGACCCTAATTGGAAATAGGGCCTTTGTAGAGGCAAGGACTTCAAGTGTGTGCGTGCGCGCCTGCTCATGTCCGACTCTGTGCAACCCCATGAACTCTAGCCTGACAGATTCCTCTGAATTTTCCAGGCAAGAATCCTAGAGTGTGTTGCCGTTTCCTACTCCAGGGGATCTTCCCAACCCAGGGATTGAACCCGGGTCTCCTGTGCCTCCTGCACTGACAGGCAGATTTTTACCACTGCGCCACCTGCGAAGGACTTCAAAATGAGCCCAAATTGGATTTAGGGTGGGCTCTACGGGTGACAGAGGATGAGATGATTGGATGGCATCACTGATGCAACGGACACGAACTTGGGCAAACTCCAGGAGATGGTGAGAGACAGGGAGGCCTGGCGTGTTGCAGTCTGTGGGCTCACGAAGAGTTGGAAACGACTTGGCAACTGAACGAGAACTAAACCCTATGACTGTTGTCCTTATGAGAGAAAGGAGCAGAGATTGAAGATACAGAGACAGAGGACAAGCTCCAGGGAGAGGGGATGTGGAGACGGAGACAGAGATCCAAAGAGTGCATCTACAAGCCAGGGATGGATGGCTGCCGCCAAAAGCTGGGAGAAAAGTGTAAAGTGGATTCTTCCTCAGCCTCCAGAAGAAACCAGTCCTGCCAGCACCTTGGTTTGAAGTTTCCAGGCACCAGACTGTGAGAGAATATATGCCTGTTCCTTTAAGCCACAGAGTTTGTGGTAAGTTGTTTTGCAATAAATTCAAAGAGTATATTTCAAAGAAGTGAACACATTCTCTCGACCTAGAACCTGATGGTTCAGCCACGGGCCCCAAACCCTGGGTTATCATGCCTCCTTTTAGCCGCCAGCTCCACCCAGAGCTCAGCCCCTTCCTTCCATCCCACCTGCTCAGGCCTTTCCTGCTGGGTTTCTCCTACTCATGTCCTAAGCCTTGGCTGCTTCAGAATCACAAGGAGAGTTTTTAAATAATTCAGACACCAGGGCCCCCCCAAAGATCTAAGATTGATTAAATAAGACTGTATTGGAGTGGGTGTGAGGGTGAAACCTGAATTTTTTAACAGCCTCCAGTGATGGTAAGTTTCAGCCAAAGTGCAGGAGCCCCTACCAGCCCTGGGACCTCCAGCTGGCATCTCCGCTACCTCCTCCACCTACTGCCCACTGAGGTCTCTTCCACAACCACCTCTGATGTGGCTCCCAGCACCTGTGGGCCTCAGACTTGAGCCTGCATGACAATTTCCCGGGTAGTCTACCTAAGTGCAAATCCTCAAGCTTCTATCCACAAAGACAATTCCATATATCCAGTTGTAGGTCCAAAAATGTGAGTTTTTAGCCATCTTCAACTTTGTTGAACATTAGAACCTCCTTAGGAGCTTTACCAAGAAAAAAAAAAAGAAGAAGTGTCCAGTTGAATCAAAAGTTCTAGGGGAAACACACAGGCATCAGAATTTTAAAAAAATTTCCAGCTGCTTCCAACATCCAGCCAAGCTAGAGAGCCACTATCTCAGGAAGGGCCTACTGGGTACCGGCTACAGTGATGGATAAAACAGATGGTTATGCCCTCCTGGAGGATACCATCTGGTGGAGAGATGAGGCAGCTATTATTAATTATTTAAATCCACAAATAAATAAGCAATTTTAAACTGCAGTGAGTTCTGTGATGGAAAAGGACGTAGTTGTATAAGACAGACTGATGTGGTATCCAGGACTGCCTCTCTGAGCGTCAGTTGGAGACAACAAGCAGAGTGTGGCGACCAGCCCGTCCCAGTTAGAGAAAGCAGCATAGGCAAAGGCCCTGGGGTGGGGACATTTCAGGAACCTAAAGAAAGCCTGAGTAGCTGAAAGGCAGCCAGCAAAGTAAAGGAATGGGAGTGACTTTTACTCAGAAGGGAGAAAAATAGAACAGGATCAGGTTTGAAGCGTGAGGAGTGAAGGCCGATCAAGCTAGCCATGTGGAATGTGCTAGGTTTGAGTTGTGTGACTTACCCACACTGGTGCTGGAAAATCACAGCAGTGAATTCAAAGAAGTGAATACGCTCTCCTGACCTAGAGAGGGTAGGGTGCGGGGGACTTGTCTCAGGCTGCCATGACAGAGCAGTGCAGACAGGGGCCTTAAGCAACAGGTGCTTAGTCCTCAGAGTTCTGGAGGGGGTTGTGAGCACACCTGGAGAAGGCGGCCCTCTACAAGCCAGGAAGGAGGTTTCTCCAGAAACTGAGACAGCCAGCACCTTGACCCGGGACTTCCAGCCCCCACAAAGTGGCTGTGTGCTGTTCACTCTGCCTGACCTTTTCCCTAGTGCTCCTTTTCATCTGATCAGCTGCGATTTATGCTTCAGAGCTCAGCACAGGAGCCCCTCAGCCTGAAAATGCTTCTGGGCTCCACGCTGACGCTTCTCCTCTGTGCCGATGGAGGTCTGGGCGCACAGCTGTTCTTGGGTTGGACACTTTGCCTGGGGATCTGGCTCTCTCACCAGAGGGGAAGTAGTCACAGGCTGGACCTGTGTCTCATTCATCTTGTATCCACACCAGCCCAGCACTTGACATGCAGGAAGCAGCCAATCAGTAATTGAATCAGTTATCTGGGACACCCGGGTATGTGCGTGCTACGTCACTTGAGTCGTGTCTGACTCTTTGTGATGCTATGGCCTGTAACCCGCCAGGCTCCTCGGTCCTTGGGATTCTCCAGGCAAGAGTACTGGAGTGGGTGGCCATTTTCTCCTCCAGAGGATCTTCCTGACCCAGGGATCAAACCCAGGTCTCCTGCAGCTGCTGCCTTGCACTTGGATTCTTTAGCACTGAGCCACCAGCGAAGCCCACTCAGGTATAAGCCGTTGTTTTCAAAAAGTGCCGTTTCCAGAGTAGATTCATGTCTACACACAATGGAATCACTTTTCTGTACACCTACAACTAACATAACATTGTTAATCAACTATACTCTAGTATAAAATAAACAGCTAAAAAAATTTTTTTTTAATAAAAAAGAAAAAACACTATTTCCAATTCAGCAAATGTCCTAGTATTATCCTTTGGGCATTTGAATACAGGCACTTTACAGTTTAGCTTTTCGCATGCCCGTGTCCAGGAGGAAGATGGTCCAGAATTGACCAAAGGCCCTGGAAAAAACCTACATCACACTTGATTGATTTTGGAAATGTGCTATCAGATGCTTAATTTATTGCACGTTGACTTTGGGACTGAGATATCCGGTAAAGCATGTTTTAAATCTGACTGTGATCATGTGTGTGTGTATATATTATATGTGTGTGTTCAGTCCTGTCTGACTCTTTGTGACCCCATGGACTGTAGCCCGCCAGGCTCCTCTGTCCATGGGATTCTCCAGGCAAGAATACTGGAGTGCGTTGCCATTTCCTCCTCCAGGGATCTTCTAGACCCAGGGATCAATCCCACATCTCTGGCATCTCCTGAATTGGCAGGCAGATTCTTTACCACTGAGCCACCACACCATGATAATACATCTTTGCCATAAGGTTAAATAACTTAACAAATATAAAGATGCTTCCGGATATGTAAGCACTGATATAAACATAGCGAATCGTCACTGAGGTTTTGTCCTCAGTGTTATTGTAGGGTGCTTCCTGTTGCATCCCCCAGCAAACTGAGTATGCGGGAGGTAGAGAACTGATATGGTTCTTCCAGGTGGCGCTAGTGATGAAAGACCCACCTGCCAATGCAGGAGACATAAGAGACGTGGGTTCGATCCCTAGGTCAGGAAGATCCGCTGGAGGAGTATGAGACAACCCTCTGCAGTATTCTTCCCTGGAGGATCCCATGGACAGAGGTACCTGGTGGGCTACAGTCCATGGCGTCACAAAGAGTCAGACACGACTGAAGCAGCTTAGCTTGCACGCACTCCCTTCATTAGCATGGGACTCACGCAAGTAATGTCAGTGTTCTCAGTCTCCATCTCCATCAAAATGGGGTCTGTGTTATCTGCCTTATAGAGTTGGGGTGAAAATAAAGTTTTAGTGTCTGAGTAAAGCCTAGAGCTCCAGAAGAGAATAGTGCTGGTGTTGGTGCCAGAAGGGGATGGCAGCGGGGCGGTGTTGGCTTGGGATGGTGGTGGTGTTAATGACGATGCTGGTGCCGCTAAAGGTGCTGTCATGGTGAGGATGGTGCCTGTGATGGTGGCATTGGGGTGCTGGGTCTGAAAGCCTTCAGATGGCCTAGACAGGGCTCAGTACCCTGCTGGGAAAGAAGGTGACTAGTCAATGTTGTTTGACTGAATAAATGAAACAAGTGGCTTGGGAGTCCTTTTATTTCTCTACACTTTGTCAGTCACCATGTTAAATTCAACAGGTTGAAGAGACAACTATCATATGATATCACTTATATGTGAAATCTTAAAAAAAAAATGATACAAATGAACTTGTGTACAAAACAGAAATAGATCCACAGACAGAGAAAACAAACATGATCACCAAAGGGGGAATAAGGGGAGGGATAACTTAGGAATTTGTGATTAACATATACACAGCACTATATATAAAATAGGTAAATAGGACAGGGAACTAAACTCTGTACAGCACAGGGAACTAAACTCATTATCTTATATATTAAGTATATTATCTTCTGTTATAATAATCTATAACAGAAGTGAGTCTGGAAAGGATATATATGTATGTATATATATTAACATATATACGCACACGTATATAGCTGAATCACTTTGCTCACAATTGAAACTAACACAACGTAAATTAACTATACTTCAATTTTAAGATGCTTTTAAAAGGAAGAAAGAAAAGAAATTTTCAATAGGCGCAAATGAAGTGTAATATTATGAGAGTCCAAACTACATTATAATCTATGTGAAGGAACCAAGATAGGTTTTCCAGAACCTGATTTTCCTACTAAACAATGAAAACTTCAACTAAAATCTGGTTTCAAATGTTTTAGATTTTTAACGTTTTGCCTTCTCCCTCCTCTTTTACCCAGGCATGAGCTCACCTTGTTGTATGAGCCCGATTTCACAGTTCAGAGGGTTTTCCGACACTAACCTAGTTGAGATGCTCCGTTACTCCCCACCTGGTTGCACTTGAATTTTATAAGACAGAAAGGATCTTGAAGAAACCATTCTTTCCCCTTGAGCTCCACTTGGAGCAGGAACTAGAATAAAGGTCCAAGCTCAGTTCTAAAATTAGAATTAGACATGTTTAATTAAATCAGGATTTTGGCAAAGAATTGATTTCAACTCAAAGTTAAACTCTGAGAGTAAACAAGAAGTCGCTAAAAGCATGTGACTCCTCCTTGGCCAGATCGTGGGGTCACTGCCCATGTCTGTGAATCAGACATAGAACCACTGCTCTTCCAGCTGGTTTTTCTCAACCAAACGCCCACAGCACAACTTAATGATCAGTCGCTAGACTCCCTCCCCACACCTCCCTTCCAGCAGCCCTGTTCAGCGATGTCCAGACTCATTCCTCAGATACTTGTGTGAGAGCAAATCTACATCAAATCCAGATGAGAAAAATATGCCTGAAAGAGAAGGAAATGATTTAGTGGAACACTTGGAGACTTTAATGCAAATGTGTTGACATTAGTCTCTGCATACAAATTATAATATTCCCAAGATACCTTCATGAGAATTGTACTAAAGCGTCCACACACCCAGGGCATGGAACTGTAAGACAGCATTGTAACATGTGATCCACTGCCAAGTACAGAATAAATTAGATGTGTTTGTGTGGCATTTATACATATGGTTTTATTAATATTGAGATCTCATTGCATACGTATAAATATTGTGTGCTGTCAACTGACTTCCTCGAAAATGCTTGTTATTTTTCGCTGTTGTTCAGTTAGTCTGTCCAACTCTTTGTAACCCCATGAACTGCAGCATGCCAGACTTCCCTGTCCTTCACTACCTCCCAGAGCTGCTCAAACTCATGTCCAATGGCATTATTTAAATCAAGACCATCAGGCTGGGCTGCAGAAAGAACCCAATCTTCTAAATGAGGGGAAAACACTATATACAGACAGAAATCTCCACGAAGAACCAAAGAAATCATAACCAAAGTCACTTAATTGAAAGTTCATCCATGAGAAATGAATCTAATTTTGATTTTTGGTTACATCAGTCCTCTCTTCCTTTACTCCTTCACTAATTATTTCTTGAGCACCTACTGTGTGCCAGGCACCATACTATAAATACTATAATTCATCTTTCAGCATTTGTTACATTGTAAAAGAACTTCATGCAAAGATTAAACTAGGACTTCCTTGCTGACACAGTGGGTAAGAATCCAGTTGCCAATGTGGGGGAAGCAGATTCGATCCCTGGCCCGGGAAGATTTCTCATGCAGCAGAGCAACTACCCCCATATGCCACAACTACTGAGCTTTTGCTCCACAACAAGAGGAGCCACCGCCACGAAATGCTCGGGCACCACAACAAACAGTAGCCCCTACTTGCCGCAGCTAGAGAAAGCTCTCGCAAAGCAAGGGAGACCCAGCTTAGCCAAAAAATATATAAATAAAATATATTTTTAAAAAATTAAGCTACTTGTTTAGAAAAGAAAAAAATACAATATGTGATTAAGACCAAGTTTCTCTCTCAAAATCTCCGTAAGCAAAGCTACACTATGAAGTCACATGTGGAGACATCTTTGACATTCTGCACTTTCCTGGTTTGTGATATTAAGTATAGAGGTGTGGACACACTTATGTCCTTTTGTCTAAAAATGACATCATTTGCTTTGCTGAGAGACAATTTTAGGAGCAACACCAACCCCAATGTGCTTGAAATTTTGTGCCTCCTTTCACCTGTTGGAATGCAATCCCCTCCAAACTATTTCCCCCCTCCCAAACATTTCTCTTCAGACATTCTGAAGCTTAATTATATCTAAGAAATAGAGCTGAGAGAACTCACAATCAAGAGTCTAAAATCCAAATTTGTCTTCTAAATTCTGCTACTTACTCTGCTGAGAACTTGCAACGAAGGCAATTCCATACAGAGGAGATTTCCCACCTTAGAATGATATCCTGGGGTCTATCCCTGGGACATCAGGTAAGACAAGAACCAGGAATGATTTTCACCACTAAACTGGTGTGTGTCTGCAGTTGATGTGTTCAAGCTGAGGCACACAGTTCATTATCAGTCTCTCTGGAGGGTGGAGCAAAGCTCTGGGTAAACCATTACATTTCACAAGTCACAGAAGTCTTCATTCATTCCAGAGCAGCCATTTCAGTCCTGGGAAGAGCTCCTTTGGAAACATCATCTTGAAAGGGAAGGGAAGTGATGAATTCATGAAGATGCCCACCTCAGCTGTCATCCAAGAAGTCATAGCTTGGGAACATCTAATTGAAACCGAGTCCCTCTAAAACTGAGTGCCCTCGCTGAGTTTATGAGGAACCATTCTGTCTAAAACTTTATTCCTTTTCCTGTCCAGTTCCTGTTCCTCTCAAGATTGAGGAATATCAAAGAAAAGAGGGAATTCAACCCAAGCAGGACCCTGTAGGGCCCTCCTGGGTACAAAAGTCCCCTCCCCCATTTCTTGTTTGTAGAAAGCATGGCTTGTCTCCTGGGCCTTCCCCCAAGTTCCAAAGAGCAGGCTCACTTAGTCAATGATGAGGACAATAGACTCATAGAAATCCTAGAGATGTACATAACGATCTAACACATATCTTTGGGTTGTTTTGCAGAAAGTGAGTCACCGCCCCCCAGCCCTGCCCCAATCCCCACCTAAGTGGAGGATGGTGACTTCATGCTGACCGCAAGTACTTAGATCTCACCCTGGTTGGAACCAGAAAACTGAGATTCCTGTAACATCATCCTGTTACCTCACCATCAACCAATCAGAAGAAAGCCCTTGAGCTTTTTAAACATCTGTTTCACACAGCTGTTGCCTAACACCGTCTCCAAAAACTCTTGATTGTAAGTCAGCCGGGAGAGTTCAGGTCTTTTGAGCAAGAGCTGCCTGTTCTCCTTGTTTCAGTTCAGTGCAGTTAAGTCGCTCAGTCATGTCCAACTCTTGCGACCCCGTGAATTGCTGCACTCCAGGCCTCCCTGTCCATCACCAACTCCCGGAGTTCACCCAAACTCATGTCCATCGAGTCGGTGATGCCATCCAGCCATCCCATCCTCTGTCGTCCCCTTCTGACTACTGGAAAAACCATAGTGCCTTGACTAGGTGGACCTTTGTTGGCAAAGTAATGCCTCTGCTTTTCAATATGCTATCTAGGTTGGTCATAACTTTTCTTCCAAGGAGTAAGCGTCTTCTAATTTCATGGCTGCAATCACCATCTGCAGTGATTTTGGAGCCCCCAGAAATAAAGTCTGACACTGTTTCCACTGTTTCCCCACCTATTTCCCATAAAGTGATGGGACCAGATGCCATGATCTTCGTTTTCTGAATGTTGAGCTTTAAGCCAACTTTTTCACTCTCCTTTTCCACTTTCATCAAGAGGCTTTTTAGTTCCTCTTCACTTTCTGCCATAAGGGTGGTATCATTTGCATATCTGAGGTTATTGATATTTCTCCCAGCAATCTTGATTCCAGCTTGTGCTTCTTCCAGTCCAGTGTTTCTCATGATGTACTCTGCATATAAGTTAAATAAGCAGGGTGACAATATACAGCCTTGACGTACTCTTTTCCCTGTTTGGAACCAGTCTGTTGTTCCATGTCCAGTTCTAACTGCTGCTTCCTGACCTGCATATAGGTTTCTCAAGAGGCACGTCAGGTGTTCTGGTATTCCCATCTCTTTCAGAATTTTCCACAGTTTATTGTGATCCACACAGTCAAAGGCTTTGGCATAGTCAGCAAAGCAGAAATAGATGTTTGGCGTACTGCAAATCAACCCTTACTTTGCTGCAAATATCTGCTGTCAAATTTTGGCTTTCTGCACAGCGGGCACACGAGCCGTGGTTGGGTAACACAACCATTGGTTGAATTCTTCAATTCCGGCACAGTGCTGCCAAGATTTGGTGAATTTTAAGGCCACTTAGCTTCTCACAGTCACAGCAGCCCTCAGGTTCCTGCTTCTGTACGCACTGTCCTTACTAACATCACATCCACTCTAAAAGGAGCCTCAGCATCTTCCTCACTGACACATGCATCTGCACACATGTATAGACATATGCACACGGCTTTCAAGCGTGCATCAGGGAGTACATACAATGGCAATTAGAGAAGACGGACATGGGTGGGGAGGGGCCCATGTTGGGGGGGCGGTCTGCGCCACAGTCACAGAGCCAACTTTGAGTTGACAAGTGGTCGTCCCCGCTTTGAAAATACCTATGGCCAGTCCACACTATTGAGGAATGTCTGCTCAGTCCTGTCGTGTTTTTGTCTGTTCCCATCTGACTTCCTCAACCCCACCCCCTAGCGTTGCACCTCCTCCCAGTCTGAAAATATTTCCCCCATTACTCCAAGACTCACTGCCCTCCTACAGTCGAATTCTGACTCCCATCTTCCTCTGTGCACCCATGCCAGCACGGTGCCCAGCAAAGTGCAAGGTTCTTCCATACATAGTATCCACCCGAAAGCAACAGTGTCTATTCCTCCTTAACACGTGTCCTTCGGAGCATGGCTTACAGTTGGGAAATATCAAAAACAACTCAAAAGATCATATTGCAAACATTTAAAAATAAATCACACTTTGTTGTCATTTTTCAGTTGCTAAGTCCTGTCCAACTCTTTGTGACCCCGTGGACTGCAGCATGCCAGGCTCCTCTCTCCTTCTCTCTCTCTTAGAATTTGCTCAAATTCATGTCCATCAAGTCGGTGATGCCATCCAACCATCTCATCCTCTGTCATCCCCTTCTCCTCCTGCCTTCAGTCTTTCCCAGAATCAGGGTCTTCTCCAATGAGTCAGCTCTTTGCATCTGATGGCCAAAGTATTGAGCTTCAGCATTACACTAGCGGTTGCCTAGTTCTGGGAGTGAGGAAGAGAATTGGAAGTGATGGGTAAAGAGCATGAGGTTTCTCTTTGGGGTGATGGAAATGCTCTAAAATTTTTGTGATGCTTGCACAACTCTGTGACTATACCAAACACCACCAAGTTGTACACTTTAAATGGGTGAATCATATGCTTTGTGAATTGTATTTCAAAAAGTCTGTGACCAAAAGCAATTAGGTTCTATTCTCATGATGAAATATCACATAGCAAATGAAATGTGAGATTGTGAAGATCCTATTGACCCCCAGGCCCACAAGAGCTTGTGTTTTGATCTGCGTTGACCCCTGCCTTTCCAGCGTGTCTTCTTGCTTCTATACTTACCTGTTCATCGTTTAGACTCAGCTTCTGCTACAACTTATTTTATTATTGGACCTCACTCTAGGCTTGGCAATGACTTTTGGACTGAAATGCACGGCCTTGGAATTCATGAATATTTGGATTTGATTTCCTTTCTGGGCCATTCATGAGCCTTGAGCAAGCCAACGTAAACAGCAACTTTGCCTAAGGGATACACTGCATTCCTGCCTTCACTATGTTGTGTCCCTGCCCTGCCTAGGGCCAGCCTAGGGCAAAGTCACACAGGTGCTCAGGGCACAACATTTAAGGGGGCAGCCACTCTCAGGAGTGCAAGTGCAGAGTCAGCCCCGGAGTCAGTTTCTCTTTAAGAGAGAGGGCGAGAGGCAATCAAGTTAGAAAAATTTAAAGAGATACTCACTCTTAGATGTAGATCTGCACTTGCAAGAACCTGAGAGTAAGTGCCTCCTTAAGCTGTGCTCAAAGTGTCTCTGATTCCAGGAACCCAGAAGGTAACAACTCAGATATTGGACAAGCAGTGTGAATGTATGCGATCAGTTAATGATTTCTATTCCTTTGTTGCTGCTGCTGCTACTGCTAAGTCACTTCAGTTGTGTCCGACTCTGTGCGACCCCATAGCAGGCAGCCTACCAGGCTCCCAGGTCCCTGGGATTCTCCGGGCAAGAACACTGGAGTGGGTTGCCATTTCCTTCTCCATTCCTTTGTTAACACCTTCATAATAATACTTTTTCAGCTAACAAATTAGGCACACTTAGCAGTTTTCACTTTGTTAAAATTCTAAATCCCAAATTTAATCCTATTTCATTGAGCAAACTTTATTTTAAAGTTTGTAGGTCATAGTCAGCAGCACCAACATCTAATTTTTACTTTTGATAAAAATGCAAGAGATAAGATAGGTCCTTGGATAGTTCCTTAAAAGTATGTTTCTCTTGCTAGGGTCATTGAAGAAATATATCACCCATCTGCTGACCGTACTTAAGGAATTGCAGGTTGTTCCAATGGTCAGCTCCAGTTCCATAGAAACTGCCCACATATAATTTATACCAGAAGAGTAGAGCATGCAGGCTACTTCCACAAATCACTTCCTTTTATGAAAAACTCTCTCTTCCATTCTACTTGGCTTTGGATGGGACTTCCCTGGCAGTCCAGTGGTTAAGAATCCACCTTTCCAATGCAGGGGAATCTGGGTTCCATCCCTGGTTGCAGCACTAAGAGTCCACATGCCTTGCAGCCAAAATTCCAAAATTTTTTTAAAAAGGCAAAATCAGAAACAATACTGTACTTGGTTTTAGTGTCATTTGGAATCTCACCCTTTCCTGGCTTTAAGGATTATCACGTGACCTGGCCTGGCCAATCCCTATTGATTATATGCCTCTATCCAGGGGGCACATCCCAGAGCACAGAATCAACCAGAATCCTGCATGAAATCTGACATGTGCACCCAGCAGAGATGGGGTTGACTATCTTCCTGCAAGGTTCTCAAGCTTAAAGCTTATCTTTATGAGACCCTATGAGCCAGCAGCTGCCAGTGGTCTTCCTTGCCACCGTGTTCTGCTGGAGAATAAAATCACTGCCGAGATGAGCAGGGTCAAAAGACAGGGGTAGAGACTGTGTCCCATAGTGTGCCAGCTGTGTCTGAAATGTGGTATCCCTGGACTCTCACATAATGAGACACTTAGTTAGAGGTGGGAGTTTTGTTTTGCTTTGCTTGAGGCAATCTGAGTTGTATTTTTGTCAGTTTAGGTTGCAGCTAAAGACAGCCTAGAGCAATAAGCAAATTGAGGTCAAGATCTTATTCATTCAGTATTTCTTTCATTAATTAGCTAATTTTTTTGCTGTGCTGGATCTTCATTGCTGCTCGGGCTTTTCTCCAGTGTGTTACACAGCCTTCTCATTGCAGTGCCTTCTCTTGTTTCGAAGCACAGACTCTAGGTGCTTGGGCTTTAGTCGTTGCGGCTCCCAGGCTCTAGAGCACAGGCTCAATAGTTGTGGTGCATGGGCTGCGCTGCTCTGAGGCACGAGGGATCTTCTTGGATCAGGGATCAAATCCATTTTTCCTGCATTGACAGGTTCTTTACCAGTGAACCAACAGGGAAGCCCCCATTCAGTATTTCTAATGCTCTTTCTTGACTCCTTCATTTTCTTTTCTTCTACTTCCTGTATTTTCACCATCACCAGCATTCTCTTTCTTTCTCAACTCAGTAAGTCCCAGGCCAGGCTATATCTGTGATCACCTAGGCCCTCCCTGAGGGATCATTAGAATATCTGGCTTCACACATGGGGTTCTGAATTCACAGTATTGTGATGTAAACACTAGCCTGTTCATTTCCTCCAATGAGTAAAAGCTCTATTGCTCCATTCCTCAGGAGAGAAAGTCATCAGCAGTGATGATGCGTGGCTAAGGTTCTTGAGGCTGTAGCAATGTGATGACTGCTAGAATGTAGGTCTTTTCTACCCAGTATATAGTTAATTGGCAATGACGTTTATTAGCTGAAAGCACGCTTGGCAGAGCTATCTAATTCAGCATACGTGTAAATAGAAGCAAAATATGTACCCCAAGAGTCTCTTGTAATTTTTATCTTTTCTTCCAAGATTTTTTAGTAGATTAACATACATTTGCTTGCTTCAATAGGAACAATGTGAAGATACACAGATGCACTTTTGGAGGAATGGAAATAAATGCTAAATGTTTGCAATGAGTGTTTGAGAAGCCAGATCAGTAAACCCTCTCATTTAATAATGTCAAACAAATGTGGATATCCTTGTAGATCAATGAAAAATCTTTCCTCTTTACATACAGAATGGATTTTCTTAAAGACTATAAGATTTATTTAAACACAACATTTAAGGCCACAACAGTCATGAAGCAAAAAAAAAAAAAAAAAAAAACTGTACCATCTAATTATTCCTGAGGATAATGTGCTCAGTCATGTCTGATTGTGTGACCCCATGGACTGTAACCCACCAGACTCCTCTGTCCATGGAATTTTTTCAGCAACAATACTGGAATAGGTTGCCATTTCCTCCTCCAAGGGATCTTCCCCACGGAGGGATCGAACCCACATCTCCTGTGCCTCCTGCTTTGCAGGCAGATTCCTTATCTGCTGAGCCATCAGGGAAGCAAAATTAAAGATCTTAACTTTCCAAGAGAAGGGAGTGGACATTCTATTCCATGCCATTCTGCAGGAAGCAGACATGGATCTCTGGAGAAGGGACCAAGCAAGAGATTAGCTGTGAGTGAAGACTTAGAAAAGAATCTTTCCATGGGGCCAGTTGACTAAGATTATTTGGCTAAATAAATGCTGCAAGCAGAGGAGTCAGTCAAAGGAACTGAGATTCTGAGTCAAAAGTAGGAAGAGAACTGACTGAATGACCTGGAATACCAAGCTAAGGATTGTGGAACCAGTGGAGACTTTGGGACCAGGTCTGATGTATGAACAGTAGTGTTTTAGCAAGATAAATCTGGCTGCAGAGAGCAGCTGATAACAGATGGACTGAAATGATGGGGTGCCGGGAGCCAGCATGGCAAAGGTCATGAGGGAGGGGGCCTGACAAAACGCAAAGGCAGGATCAGGCCTCAGGGGTCCCCCTGGATTTTCTTGAGCATTTACCCCCAAAACCAAAATCTGTCTGTCTTACTATATTATGCCTTTCACCAACTCCTCTGACATTAACAAGGGGCTATCCCCCACCACCTTTTTTCTGGAAAAAGTTAGTTCAGAGCTTTTAGATAATAAATCTCCTGGGCGTAATAAGAGTGCTTCAATCCAGAAACCCCTCTGATGGCTTTCTAGCCTGCCTGACAGGTTTGTCCAGCTGGACTCTTACAGCTAGCTACACATGTGATTGTTTACAGCCTCCTGACCACGAGAGGCACAGGAAGCTTAAAACATCCTAGGAATGTAGGGGCTTCCGAGGAGTCAAAATCAGTAGAATAGGACTGATTAAGGGTTTCATTGTTGAGCCAATACTTGCTGCCAAGTTTTCATATCTTTTATTTGTTGATATAGTTGGTATGTAGACAAAACAGGTAGTAACCCTGGTATTAGCAACATTAGATCTTTGAGTTAAGTACCTTCTTTGTTATAACCCACTGCACCTTTGTTCTACAGGGATGTAACTTTATTTAGTGGTTTGAGGGTGATACAGATTAAAGAAAAACACTTCGAGGAAAACGAGATTAACATTCATTAAGGAAGAGAGCTATAAAGTGTTAACAGGCCTCTTGGCCAGAAGATAATGTAAATCACCTGAGGCCTTTTGTATACGGAAAGATATGCAGAAAGAACGCCTGGTATCGATAAGGGTCAGGGCTGCTGCCCCTGCATGACTCTGCATCTTCCATTATGTAAAACTTAGGGTATATAAGCACCTTTTGAAAATAAAGTTATGGAGTTTTTTGCACAAGCTTGGCCTCCCCCGTGTTGACTCTCTCTCTCTCTCTTTCTCCCTCTCCCTCCCTCTCTTTTTCAGGCTGATTCCTTGGAACACAGAGACTCGCTGTGTCTGCTTATTTGCCCGGGCTTCTAAGACCCATGCAAGAGGGAGCCCAAGGCGGGGCACCCTCCGCTATTCAAGCGGGTGCCTGTGGCCTACATAGACGGTGCAAGTCTCTTGTCTTGAGACTTTATTAGCTTTCCGTGTAAACCAAGGAATATCAGCCTCTTTTCTCCCCTATTTTTTCACTACATTATTCTTTCCTAATCTCTCTTTATATCTCTAATTAAATAATTATTTCCTAATCGCCAACTCTGTCCCTGCTTCGAATTGCCGTGGATCCACTGGGGCTGGACCCCAGCAATAGAGGATGCATCAGAACTGGATGGGTCTGCATGGTCAGCTGAGTCAGGTACCACCAGGCTTGTGAGCCAGGGAACCCCTGATCTCCATGGCATGAATTGCTGGCTTGTGTGAGAGACAGGTGAGATTGTGCTTGAGCCCCTGGAGATGGAAATGTGAACCAGAGAGGAAGACAGCAAGATCTTTCTTCTCCAGCCCAACCCTAAAAACAGGACACAGGACTGCAAGCAGATCATAGAACTTCTTCTGGGAGGGACTTTGCAAGGATCTGAGGAACTGGGTGAAATATGATTAGGAAAGAGACCTCACCTTCCTCTTGGACCTGGTCACCAGCCACTGTTGAGAGGAGACTCGAGGTTGTGTGAGTGCTGCAAGGAAGGGGGACAGACACCTTCCAGGGCCTGAAACTGGACTCTTGCCTAACACTCAGAAATGAATTGTCCAAGGAGACACATGTGCTAACAAAGCAAGAGATTTTATTGGGAAAGGGTACCCAGGTAGAGAGCAGTAGGGTGAGGGAAACCAGGAGAACTGCTCTGCCATGTGGCTCCCAGTCTCAGGTTTTTGGTGATGGCATTAGTTTCTGGGTTGTCTTCAGCCAATCATTCTGACTCAGAGTCCTTCCTGGTGGTGCATGCCTTTTTCAGCCAAGATGGATGCCAGAGACAAGGATTCTGGGAGGTGGTCAGACATGTGCCTCTTTTTGACCTTTGCCGGATTTTTCCAGTTGGTGGTGGCTTATTAGTTCCGTGTTCCTTACCAGGACCTCCTGTTGTAAAACAACTCATGCAAATGGTTACTGTGGTGCCTGGCCAGGGTGGGGGGCTTCAGTCAGTGTGCTTCCCCTAAGATGGGGGCTGATGATTATACAGTCAAACAAATACAGAATTACAATAAGATAGAATACAAAAGTGAATGCCTATTTTGAATGAAATGAGAAGTTGCAGTAAATAAATAACAGCAAACATCACAAAATCCAGAGTAACAATATTTTATTAACTGCCTGATGTGTTTCTGTAATAATTTTCTTTTCTCAAGTTTTTTTTTTTTTTTCAGTTGTACACTCTTCTTGCCTTTTCAATCTGTCAACAACTTTATAATTGGCTTCCCTGGTGACGCAGATGGTAAAGAATTTGCCTGTAATGCAGGAGACCCAGGCTGGATTCCTGTGTTAGAAAGATCCCCTGGAGAAGGAGATGGCTATCCACTCCAGTATTCTTGCCTGGTGAATTTCATGGACTGAGGAGCCTGGCGGCTGCAAAGGGTCTCAAAGAATTCTCATTGTTTTTTCAATCTGTTAACAAACTTTTAATAGCATTTTCTACAGAAAGAAAAAAAAAATGAGTTACTTTCTCTTGGAACCTCGTTGCACAAAATTAGTTTTAAAAAATATATATCAATAGTTTAGGAAAGTTTCAGTTTCTCAAATCTTAATTGTAATGTTATATAAATTTTCAGAAGTGTTATCAAATTTGGGGATAGTTCTATAAAACATTAAATATGAGCTGTCAGAAATATTTTGGAGTATTTCAGCATATCTAATCTATTAAATTATGATAAATATTTTTTGAATTGACACATTAGTAAGCTTGTCACAAACTATATATATATTCCACTAAATGCAAATTAAATGTATCCCCAACTCACCTTCTCTTTAGAGGATCACTAAGGTACCCACAGACTCCAGCATCATCTGACGTTAGGGAAGTATGACAAAGAGACACAGGGGAAGTTGAAGTAGAGACAGACAGCAATCTTAACTAACTGTTCTCAAAGCATCTTAGTTTAGCAGATTTTCAAATACATATGACCATGTAAATACAAAGCTAGGATATCTCCAGTATCTTCAAAGGGTCTCTGTGCAAACGAAACTGTTTCATTAGCTTCACAGGGAAGCCATCTCTGGCCACAACTTTACTTGCCTGAGAGAAGGATGGCCAGAGATGAGATGATGAGATCAAGGAGCAGCAGAGCCACCCAGAGCAGACTCACAAAGAGGAATGTGTGACTCACCCACAGAAATCCTGGGAGGGGCCTGTGGGTGGGTTGCAGTCCCAGCTATGCAGATGGAGATAACAAGACAATGGCAGGTTTTATCACCATGAACACGAAACGTGTAGAAACTCAAGATACAATCACGACAAACCCAGTGAGCCCTTAGAGCTGAAATCATCATTGTCATGGGCTTCCCAGATGACGCTAGGGGCAAAGAACCCAGCTGCCAATGCGGGAGACATAAGATCGATGCGGGATCGATCCCTGGGTTGGGAAGATCCCCTGAAGAAGGAAATGGCAACCCACTCCAGTATTTTTGCCTGGAGAATCCCATAGACAGAAGCAAGCTACAGTCCACAGGGTCGCAAAGAATTGGACACAGCTGAAACGACTGAGCATGCGTGTACACATCACTGTCACAAAAAAATGTTCGAAAGAAATAGATTCATGTAACCGTGCAAACAAGAATATTTACAAGAGCTTTGGCTGAGTAGAGAGCAAGAGGAGGGCTGTTTCATTCTGGCATTGTGGAGAGGGTCATGGGTGAAAGCATCCTGGCTGCTGAACCCAGTCATTGGGGAAAAGTAGCTCTTGGGAAGAGTGGCCTCCCACAAACTCCCTGATGGATTCAGAGTGCAGCCTGGGTCTGCCCTGTTCTTGGAGATCTGCCAGCCATTCCTCATGGGCACTGTGTTCAGATGATGCTAAAGCGCTGCTTGTGTCCCACAGAGAGTGACATAGAGCAATCTGGAGCCAGACTGACTGAGTTCCTGGCTCCTTCACTTACTATGGGGACTTTCAGAAAGTTAATTGGCATCTCTGAACCTCAGTTTCCACAGCTGTAAAATAAGGATTAAAGAGTAGCAGGGCTGTCATGAGAATTAACTGAAGCGATAAACATGGAGTGATTCAGTAACTGTTGCACCATCTCTGAAGCTCTTGCTCTTCACATAAGTGACAACTCTGGGGTGTTTACTGCAGATCTGGCAGTGTTCTAGGCAGCACTGGGACTTCATCAGTGCAGAGCTCAGGCTTCTGCTGGGTGAGTGGGTGAGTGTGTGTGTGTGCACACGCATGCGCGTGCACATGCACTGGAGGGCAGGCTCTTCCTCTCCCTTTGGATGTGAGTGGGAAAGTAGAGAATAGACTGTCTGAGACAACCATCTTATATCTGAGGGCAGCCATCTTTTTTTTCTGATGTAAAGAACTGAGAATTGGGTTTTATATGGTTTACACAACAGGTTGCTAATTATTTAGTAAAGGTAGATGTACATGCAATTCCTGACCTTTTAGGGAAGGGTTACCTATACTTTTCTTGCCTATCTGTGAAGATGTCTCTACTTCAATCATGTCAGTTAGGATCCATGATTTCTATCTATTGCAATTATGAAGATACAGCAGGGTTTTAACAAAATGCCAGTTTAGTCCTTAAAAATAACTGGCACAACTATATAACATTTAGAATGATCTTGTCTTTGTCATTGTTGTTCAGTCATTCAGTTGTGTCCAATTCTTTGCAACCCTATGGACTGTAGCATGCCAGCTTCCCAGCCCTTCACCATCTCCCAGAGTTTTCTCAAACTCATGTCCATTGAATTGGTGATGCCATCCAACCATCTCAACTTCTGTCATCCCCTTCTGCTCCTGTCTTCAGTCTTTCCCAGAATCAGGCTCTTTTCCAATGAGTTGGCTCTTCACATGAAGTGGCCAAAGTATTGGAGTCTCAGCATCAGTCCTTCCAATGAATATTAAGGGTTGATTTCCTTTAGAATTGACTGGTTTGATTTCCTTGCTGTCCAAGGTACTCTCAAGACTCTTCTCCAGCATCACAGTTTCAAAGTATCAATTCTTCAGCACTCAACCTTCTTTGTAGTCCAGTTCTCACATCCTTACATAACAACTGGAGAGACCATAGCTTTAACTCTATGGACCTTTGTTGGCAATGTGATGTCTCTGCTTTTTAATATGCTGTCTAGGTTTGTCATAGCTTTTCTTCCAAGGAGCAAGCATCTTTTAATTTCAATCAATGTCTGCAGTCAATGTCCACAGAGATTTTGGACCCCAAGAAAATAAAGTCTGTCACTGTTTTTATTTCCCCCCCATCTATTTTCCATGAAATATCAATAACCTCGATACACAGATGACTCCATCCTTCTGCAGAAAGTGAAGTAGAACTAGAGCCTCTTAATGAAAGTGAAAGAGAAGACTAAAGAAGCTGACTTAAAACTCAACATTCAGAAAGCTAAGATCATGGCATATGGTCCCATCACTTCATGGCAAATAGATGGGGAAGCAATGGAAACAGTGAGAGACTTTATTTTGGGGGGCTCCAAAATCACTGCAGATGGTAACTGCAGCCATGAAATTAAAAGACATTCGCTCCTTGGAAGGAAAGTTATGACCAACCTAGACAGCATATTAAAAAGCAGAGACATTACTTTGCCAACAAAGGTCTGTCTAGTCAAAGCTACAGTTTTTCAAGTAGTCATGTATGGTTGTAAGAGGTGGACTATAAAGAGAACTGAGCGCTGAAGAACTGATGCTTTTGAACTGTGTTATTGGAGAAGACTCTTGAGAGTCCCTTGAACTGCAAAGAGTTCCAACCAGTTAATCCTAAAAGAAGTCAGTCTTGATTATTCATTGGAAGGACTTATGCTGAAGCTGAAACTCCAATAGTTTGGCCCCCTGATGTGAAGAACTGACTCATTGGAAAAGACCCTGATGCTGGGAAAGATTGAAGGTGGAGGAGAAGGGGATGACAGAGGATGAGATGGTTGGATGGCATCACCGACGCGATGGACATGAGTTTGAGCAAGCTGCGGGGGTTGGTGATGGATAGGGAGGCCTGGTGTGCAACAGTCCATGGGGTCGCAGAGTCGGACGTGACTGAGCTACTAAACTGAACTGATTTTCCTTGAAGTGATGGGACCAGATGCCATGATCTTCCTTTTTTGAATGTTGAGTTCTAAGCCAGCTTTTTTACTCCCCTCTTTCACCTTCATCAAGAGGCTGTTTAATTCCTTTTCACTTTCTGCCATTAGGGTGGTGTCATCTGCATATCTGGGGTTATTGATCCTGTCTTACTATAATATAATACTTTATTATATTTAATACTTCAACGATTCCCCAAACACTTACTTAATAGTGACAGGCAGGAATGTTTTACATCAATGAACACTCATAAGTTGTCATTGCATATTTATGTTTGGGGCTACTTAGAATTTTCCATTATTTCTCACTTTGCATTCATTTGCTCCATTTGGGAACTGAAGGCCAATACCTGTTGAATACTCTCAGTGGCCTGTACACTGTCCTAGTTTCCGCAGCTGAAGACAGTGCCAGGTATATGACCACTTCACAGATGGGGGCCTAAGAGGCGGCAAAGAGCTGTAACCAGAGGGGCCAGACCTCCACCCTCAACCATCCCACTGGCCTATCAACATCTTTGCCAGCAGCGCTAAGTGCCCCCAGTATCAGCAAGTGGGGTACTGTGTATCCAATATTATACTGACTGTCATACTGTTAGACAAACCTTTTATCAAGAGAGATTTCTCTTTCAATTGCAATATAGAATAAAGAATGCATAGTGTATAATTGCCCAAGTATTCAGCAAAGGAACTTATATTTAAGTCAAGTCCAATAATTAAATGTAAACCCTTAAGACATATCTCCCTAAAGATGCTACTCTTTGTGCTATTCTGTAATTAACACACACAGATACATACAGACACATATCCTCACTCTGAATATTGCTGGAAGAAAGAAGGAATTAAGAATTCTGCCAGTAAACATTGTGTTTCCGAAGAGCTCAAAAAAAAAAAAAAAAACATTAAAACAACGTTTTCTAGCATTTGGCTTCATGTTTGTTTCTGAGAATCCATTAAGATTGCAAATGCGAGTGGATTCTGACTCAAGAGGCAGTTACTTGGTTAAATGTGTTTTTATTCATTTTGGAATGATACTCATCAAAATCACCTCCAGAAAATGGCTTCCCAAAGACTGCCAAAGGAAAGAGCATTGTACAGCCTTTCTGAAGCATATTTTATATTCAACAATCCTAACCTGGATGGTTGTTTTAGAAACATACACAGCACAGTTGGCCATCGAATCTCCCGTTTCACTCAGCAGTCTCTGGTGAGAAAAGCTCAGGAGAGCGTTAGGACCCGGGGGACTCAGGACCACAGATAAAGGAGCAGATGTCTACGGGGAAGAACAGCAAAGCCCTGCTTCTCCTAAACTGATCAGTTCAAGACACCTGCTCCTTGATGACTGGCTGAAAGTTTTCCCGAAACAAATGCCAGCCCTTCACACCAGAACCACGTATGCAACCCCGTGTTTATTTTTATAGCAAAACCAAAAGGCTGCCACTGTTTGTTTGGCAGAATCCAGGCCAACACAGCATTTGGCTTTGAGAAAAGTTAGGTGGTTTCTTCTTCAGCAGAGGGCTGTAAGGGTGGATAATGCTGCAGTGAATTGTCCCCTGGGCAGGGCCAGTCCCCCCAAGTCCTGGCTAGCTCCTCAGGACAGCAGGACCACCAGGAGAAAAGGCACCAAAGAGCAAATATCCCCCATGCTGGGACCACCAGGCCCATAGGCAGAGTCTTTGGAAGCCTCGAACAGACACGAGAGGTTTTCTTTTTAATCGATTAATTACTTTGCCTGCACCAGGCCTTGGTCTCAGCACACAGGACCTTTTTAGTTGTGGCGTCCAGGCTCTAGTTCCCTGCCCAGGTTCAAACGCGGTCTCCCTGCATGGGAAGCACGGAGGCTTAGCCCCTGGACAGCCAAGGAAGTCCCACATGAGAGTTAGTCACCACTTCAATAATCTGCCTAAAAATAAACAAGTATGCGTTGCAGGAGGACATGCCCTGCATGGAACACTGGCTGTACTTGCCGAGCGTGGCTGAGACATGAGACAGTCCCTCCTTCTCCAATCCTCAGGACCGGGTAGGGAAGAAGAGAGACAAATCCATAGCGTTAGACAGCCAAATATGATCACGGGAACTGAAACCCTATCCTCTTCAAATCACTCACAAAGCCAATGATCATATGCAGAGGTCTGAGAAGGTCTGCAGTGAAGAGCTAACCACTTCCAAACTTCGTGACAAACAAGCCCACGCTCGTGTCCTAGGGCTCTCGGGGTCGAAAGGTCACCTCAGATGGAAGACCTGGTATGGCCAGTCCGGGTCCTTTCCTTTCCCTCCAGTTCACCTCCGAGGACAGAGGCTTTGACACTGAAGGCTTTTCTGGCCATTCAAGGCATTAATAAACCTGAACCAAATACTCAAAAACCCTACATCGGAACCTATAGTCAATATCTTGTAATGAACTATAATGGGAAAAAAACTTTTTAAGAATATACATAAATATATAATAATGGAATAGCTTTGTTGTACACCTGAAACAAACACAACATTGTAAATTACCTATATTGTTGTTGTTGTTCAAGTCGCTCAGTCATGTCCGACTCTTTGAGACCCCAGGGACTCTAGCCCGCCAGGCTCCTCTGTCCATGGAATTCTCTAGGCAAGAATACTGGAGTGGGTTTCCATTTTCTCCTCCAGGGGATCTTCCCAACCCAGGGATCAAACCCATTTCTCCTTCACTGCGGGCAGATTCTTTACCACTGAGCCACCAAGAGAGCCAAATTACCTATACATTAATCAAAAAGAAAAAAAACTATACAATTCTATGTAGACTCCCTTGACAAAGTGAATACTCCTTTGGGAACACAGGTTTTCACCTCCTAAATTACATGTTTGCTCTCAAACAAACTGGCTCAGCTGTTGCCTCCTGGCCACAAGGAGTATCATTTGCTTTTACTCGAAATGACGGAGTTTTGTCCTGGAAAGGGGCCCTTTTTGTCAACAGGGACTATTTGCCTTCAGACTTTCTTCACTCCTCTCGGGAAGCTGGGTCTCCCGGAGCCTCGGCATCGGCCTGGGTTCTGCGGAGGAGTCAAGGGCGAGTCTGCCACACAGTTCAAGCTGTGGGCGAAGCAAGCGGAAGGAGAGAAGAGATGCTCACCTCCTCTCCTGGGTCATCGGCGGCGTCAGGTTCTGTGTTCCTGATTAGAGGTGGTGGTGGGGGGGTGCCGTGGCCTTGAGCCTCACTTTGAAAATAACGGCTGCCCTGTGAAAAGCAGCAGGCCGGGGTCTGAGAAGGTGGACACCACTGGGAGCCCTGCCCGGAGCCACGGAGCCTCAGGGCCTCTCCTCTCTTCCTCATCACCAGGAGGTCCTGGCTGGGCTGTCAGGACAGATGACTCAGGCTCCAGGAATTCTTCGCTTTACTTGCAAGTCCAGCCAAGGAGAGGAAACTCCCTTGCATCTGGCATCCTTCTGGGGGACACGGGGACTGACGGGGCGCGCTCTCCCAGACTGGGTGGGGAAGGGATGCTATTATTCTTTCATAAAGCTGCAGATGTATCTGTTTCCTGAGGTGGCTGTGTAATCTTTGGAAACTGAAAATACCTACCTAATGAGAGCAAACTTTCATTTAACCCAGAATGCAGCTAATGCAGACTTGACTTTTGAATAAGAATGGGTCTGAGGATTGAGTTTAAAGGCTTGGCATTCCTTGTTAATTTCCTTTTTATTGATGTATAGTGGATTTACAAGCTTGTTGATTTCTTAAACAAAATTTCCAATGGTTGATCTTAGGAACTTTCCAAAAGCATCTGTGATGGTTGCACATAGCTAAAAATTCTCTTTTATATCCAACAAATTAAAAATAACATAGATAGTTCTTAGAAAGCTGGCTCTGGTGTCCTCTCGCTCACCATCAAACTAGAGCTCTCAGGTTCATTCAAGGATAGTGAGAGGGCTCAGCAAGCAGTGACACAGATTAAAGAAATCCTCACACAAACCCCAAATCCATTGGGTTGGCCAAAAATTTCATTTGGGTTTTTCCACAAGATGTTACAAAACATCCCAAACAAACTTTTTGGCCAACCCAGTAGTTCTGGAACCCAAGCTGGGAGGTCAGCTGCAGGCCTCATGCCTGTCAGCCCTGTGCACCCCTGGCCATATTCCAGCCTGCACTGCTGATGGAGATCAAGGCCAACCAACAAGGTCTACAAGTCCTTTCACAGATGGAGCCATGGACTTGTCCCCCTCCTCTGCTTCTGAGGACGCTCTAGGAATCCTAAGCCCACAGAGTGGAGCCCAGCATGGAAAAGAGGAGAGAACCTATGCAGGCCTCCTTCAGGCGCACCCATAAAGCTTTACCAGTGGACAAGGTTTTACCAGTGGTCATGTATGGATGTGTGAGGTGGACCATAAAGAAAGGTGAGCACCAAAGAATTGATGCTTTTAAAGTGTGGTGTTGGAGAAGACTCTTGAGAGTCCCTTGGACTGCAAGGAGATCCAATCAGTCTATCCTGAAGGAAATCAGTCTTGAATATTCATTGGAAGGACTGATGCTGAAGCTGAAACTCCAATAGTTGGGCCACCTGATGTGAAGAACGGACTCATTTGAAAAGACCCTGATGCTGGGAAAGATTGAAGGCAGATGAGAAGGGGACAACAGAGGATGAGATAGTTGGAAGGCATCACCGGCTCAACGGACATGAGTTTGAGTAAGCTGCAGGAGTTGGTGATGGACAGGGAGGCCTGGCGTGCGGCAGTCCATGGAGTCGCAAAGAGTTGGACAAGACTGAGCAACTGAACTGAAACAAGGGCCAAACATTCTGGAGCTGACAAGGCAGGATGCTGAACACTTCCTAAGTCTTTATACAGCTGTGATGCTGCTTGGGTAGCTGGTATCACCTTTTTATGGCTCTGAAAACTGTGGTTTTCGTGAAGGGGAAGTGAGTTGCCCATGTTCATACTACTGGGACCAATATATGTTCCTTTCAGCCCACAACCACATATTTGAACTAGAATGTGAGCAGTTTGGAGCTTAATTCAAATACCATTGGAGGACTAAACTGTTGACCTCTATGTGAAGCAACTTGAAATGATTAGTTAGTGTTAGTCACTCAGTCATGTCTGACTCTTTGCAACCCTATGGGCTGAAGACTTACAGCCTCCTCTGTCCGTAGGATTTTCAAAGCAAGAATGTTGGGGTGGGTTGCCATTTCCTTCTCCAGGGGATCTTCCCAACCCAGGGATTGAACCTGGATCTCCCACATTTCAGGCAGATTCTTTACCATCTGAGCCACCAGGGAAGTCTTATAACGATTGTCAACATTTAAAAATCTTACATTCTTTGGCAATTTCACTTACAGGAATTTATAGAACACACTCCCATGTGTTGAAACAATATGTGTCCAGGCACATTCATTGTAGCATTATTTTTATTAAGAAAAAATGGAGGGATTTCCCTGGCAGCCCAGAGGTTAAGACTTCACTCTCCAGTGCAGGAGGGTGCAAGTTCAATGTCTAGTTGGAGAGGGAGCTAGGAATCCATATGCATCTGGTCCAAGAAACCAGAACATAAAACAGAGGCTATATTGTAACAAGTTCAGTGAAGACTTTAAAAACGGCCCACATTATAAAAATGAAAGAAAAATTGGAAAAAAGAAATCAATCTCCTTGAAGAAACAATATCTAAATAAGAGCAGGCACATAAAAATAGAATCTATGCAACCTTTTAAAGAAGAGAGAAGCTGATCGCTGGGCACTGATGTGAAATGAGCTCTAAGAGGCAGCCTTAAGTATCAGAGTAGAAAACTCCGGAAAACATGTGGGGTTGTAGGTGCACAAAAAGGGGTGAGGATATCCATGCTTGGAATGCATTTGTTTATGCTTGAACCACCTCTAGGAAGTGAGGCAAGAAACAGGAGACAGTGATTGCCAGTGGGATCATGAACCGAGGGTGAGGCTGAATGGGGCCAGGGGAAGTTGCTGTTGAGTCGCTCAGTTGTGTCTGACTCTGCGCAACCCCATGGACTGTAGCCCGCCAGGCTCCTCTGTCCATGAGATTCTCCAGGCAAGAACCCTGGAGTGGGGTTGCCATTTCCTTCTCCGGGGATCTTGCTGATCCAGGGATCAAATCTGCATCTCCTGCATGGCAGGTGGATTCTTTCACTGCTGAGCCACCGGGGAAGCTCACCCCTTTTATACCTTCTGAATTTTACACATATTGCCTATGTGAATTTTAAAAATAGTTAAAGAAAAAAGGAAAGTCTTGGTTCATGAACTTTGGCTGGCTCTCCAGGCCCATCCTGCGGTTTCACTGAACTGAGAGTAGGTTTACCACCAGGGCTGTGACAAGAGCAAACAAGAGTCTAAGAAGAGGTGCCTGGAATCCTGCTCCTGGAGAGGACGATCAGGGTTCATACATGAGCATTATGGTGGCTCATGGAATCCCAAATCACCACAGGCCTCAGTGTCCTGGAACCCAGAGCCCTTCCACAGTACCCCAACATGTACCTATGGCTGGCCCACCTCCATCTAGGAAGTCGAGATACCCATAGCTCGTGTTTGCCATGAGCACTCGTAAGAAAGGCACAGGAAAAAGCCTCGCACTGGGCCTGGGCACGTAGTACATGTTCATTAAATATGGTCTTATTGAATGTGAGCATTCCATACGGAACATTCCATACCAGAGGGGAGGGGGCGCCCACTTCACCTGCCGTAAGCACTTCCGACTGATGTGGAGCTATCATTTTCTTAACTGTGCACTTATTTTGCTTTGAAACTTTGAGACGCATAAATGTCAATACAGGTGAGCCTCTTTTGCACACAGTATGTTATTTTTCATGCAACCTTGTTTCAAGAGCTCAAATATTCAACCAAAGAAGTAAACTTTGGGGGGAGAGGGTGCTGTTGCAAACAATAATACATCCAACCAGTCCATCCTAAAGGAGATCAGTCCTGGATGTTCATTGGAAGGACTGCTTCTGAAGCTGCAACTCCAGTACTTTGGCCACCTCATGCGAAGAGCTGACTCATTGGAAAAGACTTTGATGCTGGGAGGGATTGGGGGCAGGAGGAGAAGGGGATGACAGAGGATGAGATGGCTGGATGGCATCACCGACTCGATGGACGTGAGTCTGAGTGAACTCCGGGAGTTGGTGATGAACAGGGAGGCCTGATGTGCTGCAATTTATGGGGTCGCAAAAAGTCAGACACAACTGAGCGACTGAACTGAAATGAACTGATGACATTGACTCTGTATTCTAAAAACGAAACTACAAAAGAAGCAGGTCTGAGGGAAAGGGAAGAAAACATGAATATAAATAAATAAGGAACCCAAGTTTTTTTTTTTTTTTTTTTTTTTTTTTTTAAGGCACTAAAAATTAGACTGGATGGAAGAACCAGACTCTACTTACATCATCAATCCCTGAACTCCCTCTGGGACAAACAGAGTCCTGTAACACTGGGGGCCAAATGGTTTGACTAAAAACAGAAACAGCAAAAAGCCTGGTATTTTAAAAGGATTAAGAGGCATAACATCAAAATGCAGGAAGTTTTCATTACCTCTGTCCCCACAGAGAAATGTCTCACATGTTGGAAGAAAGAGCTAGGAGAGCATCTTACAGGCAGGAGAGCAGGCAGCCCCTACCACCGGCAGAAGCTACGGGGCGACAAGAAGAAAGGGAGCTTTGCTGAGAGGAGAGGGCATCACAGTGACTGATGACATTGGACAAGGGGATATCACCTCCCTGAGCCTGACTCTTCTGCCCATTCAGATCATGGTGACCTCTCTTCAGCTCACCCAAAATCTGGGAATCCCAATTCCTTCTCCTTGCCCCACTCAGCTTCTGGGCTCTGCCCTGACCTTTACAGCTCTTCACTAAGAATGTTTTGGAAAGGAAGTGCTTTGCAGTGTGACCTGTCCGCCCTCCCAGGCCAGGCTGTGGAGGTAAAAACAGAACAAATTCCAAAGACAGATGTTTTCATAAATAACAGAAAAATATTTTCTGGACATTTTTTTTTATTGAAGTATAGTTGATTTACAGTATTATGTTAGTTTCACGTATACAGCAAAATGTGCAGTTGTGTGTACTCTTTTTCAGATTCTTTTCCCTTATACATTATTGGAGAATGTTGAGTATAGTTCTCTGTGCTATACAGTAGGACCATGTTGGCCATCTATTGTAATGTCTATCTGCTAATCCCAACTTACCACTCCCCTCCACATTTCCTCTTTGGTAACAATAATTTGTTTTCTAAGTCTGTGAATTACTTTCTGTTTTGTATATATGTTCATTTGGTTTGGTTTGTTTTTAGATTCCACATATAATATAGGTGATATCATATGATATTTGACTCCTTGCAAACTTATGGACCATAACCCACCAGGCTCCTCTGTCCATGGGATTCTCTAGGCAAGAATACTGGAGTAGGTTGCCATGCCCTCCAGGGGGTCTTCCCAACCCAGAGATCAAAGCCCCATCTCTTACGTCTCCTGCATCAGCAGGTGGGTTCTTAACCACTAGCGCCACCTGGGAAGCCCCCATCGTATAAGTGATATCATATGATATGTCTTTCTCCGGCTGGCTTCTCTTGGTATGACAGCCTCCAGGTCCAGCCATGTTGCTGCAAATATGCCAATGGCATTCTTGCCTTCTTTTTTTTTTAATGACTGAGCAATACTCTGTCAGTGGACATTCAGGTTGCTTCCATGTCTTGGCTATTGAACATGGTGATGCAAGCATCTTTTCAAATTAGAGTTTCTCCAGGTATATGCCCAGGAGTGGGAAAGTGGGAATTCAGGAACATGTGGTAAGTCTATTTTTAGTTCTGTAAGAAACGTCCAGACTGATCTCCATAGTGGCTGCACCGTTGTACATTCCCACCAACAGTGTAGGACGGGTCCCTCTTCTGTACATTCTCTCCAGCATTTGCTGTTTGTCGACTTTTGGATGAAGGCCATTCTGACCAGAGTGATGGACCAGAAATTTTAATTTGTGCTCCTTGGGAACCTCCCAACTACTTGCTATTTGGATCTTCCGATTGCATCTTACTGTTTTAATCAAACACTACTTCTCCTGATGCTGGTGAGTTGCCTCTACCTTTTAAATACAACCTGACACTTTTCTTTTCCATTGAGATCCAGGCATTAAAACTGACATTGCTGGCATTTCAACTATGCCCTCATTTTAAAATGCATAATATCCTCTTTGGACCCAGTGGTCAACATCATTTAGCTCCTGACATTCTGATGAAAAATATCTGCAACCCAGAAACTTATCCTGCCAGGCGGTAACATTCAGTAAACATGAGTTTCCTCTCTCTCTTCCCCAGCAAGCATTTCAGGCCAAAACGTCTTTTCTTATTTTCTGTCTTACAGGAGACATGAACGCTGAGTTCTAAAGCTTACCGCAAGGAACTAGAGATTATAGTTTTTTCTTTTCATTGTGTCTCTGTGCACTCTGGTTTAAAACCCTTAAAGCACAGTTTCTAGATAAAACAGGAATTTTTTAGAATTTTAAAGAATGTCCATAGTATTTACTTCAGTGTCTAATCCTACTGTGAAAACTCCAGTGTGTTGCTTTCATTTCCATATTTTTCTCAGAAATATTAACCTGTTCCTTTACCAGAAGGTTCAGAGTTTAATTTGATATAACATACAAAGACCCCAGAGTACATTTATATTTCTTGTCTCTGCTGGAGACCGAAAAACTAAAAATAACCGTGTTAGGAACAAACTGTGAGCCATGTAGCCGATTCTGTGACACGGACCCCAAACTGGCATCTCAGCCTTGTTCTTGTAAAGAAACAAAAAGAGGAAAGAAAGCAAATCCAGACTCTTTTGCCTGAGCACATCTTGGGTGTTAATTTAGAAATTCTGCCTGCCAGTCACACCAGATGCCAGAAAACCATAAATCTGAGGGGTGTCTGTTGGCTATGCGCCTCCCTGAGAACTCAGATGATGAAGCACCTGATTTAAGCTCTCTTTGGGATAAATACGTCAAGGCTCAAATTCTGTAAAGGAATCATAGATCAACCCCAATCTGGAAAACGAATTCTGGTGAAGTTTTAAATGTTCATCAGTTGTCGCATCTGCTGAATCTGAGGGGCTTCCCTGATAGTTCAGTTAGCTGGTAAAGAATCTGCCTGCAATGCAGGAGTCCCCTGTTTGATGACTCTGAATCCCAGAGGTGACATTAGTAAAGTAGGGTGGCATCCTGGGGAGAGTTATACGGAGAGCCAGGAAGACTTTCTAGATTCCTAAAAACATTTTTCTTTTACTATTTTATTTTTTAGGGAAAGAAAACATGGCTGAGTCAATAAACTTAATTTGGGGGATTTGCCTTTGGCTGACAATTATGCTCTGATAATATAAAGGAAGAGCGGGGAGGAGGAAAGAAGAAAGGAGAGGAAAGAAAGAAAAGGAAGAGAAATAAAAGATTTCCTTGGGCTTCCCAGGGCTTCCCTGATAGCTCAGTTGGTAAAGAATCTGCCTGCAATGCAGGGGACCCTGGTTCGATTCCTGGGTCAGAAAGATCCGCTGGAGATGGGATAGGCTACCCACTCCAGTATTCTTGGGCTTCCATTGTGGCTCAGCTGATAAAGAATCCACCTGCAATATGGGAGACCTGGGTTCCATCCCTGGGTTGGGAAGATCCCCTGGAGAAGGGAAAGGCTACCCACTCCAGTATTCTGGCCTGGAGAATTCCATGGACTGTATGTATAGTCCATGGGGTTGCAAAGAGCAACAGAGTGGCTTTCACTTTCACTTGGGCTTCCCACGTGGCGCTCAGTTTAGTTCAGTCACTCAGTCACGTCTGACTCTTTGAGACCACATGGACTACAGCACGCCAGGCCTCCCTGTCCATCACCAACTCCTGCAGCTTGCTCAAACTCATGTCCATTGAGTCAGTGATGCCATCCAAACATCTCATCCTCTGTTGTCCCCTTCTCCTCCCACCTTCAATCTTTCCCAGCATCAGGGTCTTTTCAAATGAGTCAGCTCTTCACATCAGGTGGCCAAACTACCGGGGTTTCAGCTTCAACATCAGTCCTTACAGTGAATATTCAGGACTGATTTCCTTTAGGACTGACTGGTTGGATCTCCTTGCAGTCCAAGGGACTCTCAAGAGTCTTCTCCAACACCACAGTTCAAAAGCATCAATTCTTCAGCATTCAGGTTTCTTATAGTCCAACTCTCACATACATACATGACTACTGGAAAAACCATAGCTTTGACTAGACGGATGTTTGTTGGCAAAGTAATGTCTCTGCTTTTTAATATGCTGTCTAGGTTGGTCATAACTTTTCTTCCAAGGAGCAAGTGTCTTTTAATTTCATGGCAGCGGTCACCATTTGCAGCGGCGCTAGTGGTAAAGAATCCACCTGCCAAATAAGACATGCAAGTTCGATCCCTAAGTTGGGAAGATCCCCTGGAGAAGGGAATGGCAACCCACTCCAGTATTCTTGCCTGGAGAATCCCATGGACAGAGGTGCCTGGCAGGCTGTAGTCCATAGTGTTGTAAAGAGTTGGACACAACTAAAGTGACTTAGCATGTGTGCCTGTACAAAGATAATTCCTCTCTAATGAGTAGAATTCCCACATTAGCTGCTATCTTCCAAAAGCATATATGTTTTTTAATAATGAGAAAGCAAGTTACTTTGAGGTCTGATGAGGATCTGATTGGTTTTATTTTTTATAATCTTGGAGAATTCAGGACTTCCCAGTTACATGAGCTTTATCAGTTAGCTGTCATTACGTAGCAAACCACCCTGAAACTTGGTGATTTAAGAGCATATCACGTATTGCTCCTCCCGAGTCTGTCAGCTCTGCTTGCTCAAGCGTCTGTTGTCAGCTCTGGGCCACTTGGTGTCCGATGGCCTTGGCTGGGGCCCGTCAGCTCTCCTCCCTGTGGTGTCTCACCCCCTGACTGATTAGGCTGTCCTTATCTCCTAGCATCAGGGCTTTCCGGTGTAGAAGTGCCCACTGCCTCCGAAGACCTAGCACTAAACTAGCTCATCCTTACTCCAGTGGCCAGAGCAATTGACGAGGCAGTTCAGGTCCCGGGGACGCAGGGAGCAGGCTCTTTCTTTCCTGATGGCTGGAGTTCCGAGGCCCCCATAGCAAAGGGCGTGGTGGAGAGCTGCATTCATCTCCATCGGTCCTGAGGGCCTTGGCATCTGTTGCCTGATATTCTGTCATTTTAATGGCTGCTCAGTGTTCCTGCTGAAACAGGGTAGCTGGGAGCAGACAGTCTGGGAAAAACACTCACTGCTTGGCGTGGAGATGTAAAGGAGCCCACGTGAGGGAACTTGCAGGTGGAGTTCTCTGCTGCAAGGACGCCTTCATCACAGAGCAGGCTGGGGAGAAAGAAACTAGCAAGCAGCCTGCCTTGCTACACATCTGCGGTGCTGGCCATGGATTTACAGGGAAGGCATGAAAAGTGCATTTGCCAAAACCCAGCTGTAAGCTGAAGCTCCACTACTTTGACCACCTGATGCGAAGAACTGACTCATTGAGAAAGACCCTGATGCTGGGAAAGATTGAAGGCAAAAGGAGAAGGGCGTGGAAGAGGATAAGATGGTTAGACTGCATCACTGACTCAATGGGCATGAATTTGAGCAAACTCCAGGAGACAGTGGAGGACAGAGGAGCCTGGCCTGCTACAGGTCTTGGGTCACAAAGAGATGGACACAACTTGGCAACTGAACAACAAGTTGTAAGGTATCCAACTCCCACTCAGAAGGAATTCTTCTGTACTCAGGGATCAAAACTTTTGAATGGGTCCCATAACATCCGGGATTCAGGCCAGGGACCTCAGGCTGCAGTACAAAGACGTTGACAGCACGGCTGCAGTCTCACTCTCCATTCCACACTGGAAAGTCCCAGTCTTGTAAATAACACACCCCTTCCACAATGGGATACAATCTCCTGAGGGCTTTTAGAATTTTGAAAAATCATCTTACTAATTTTTCATGGTATTCAGGGAAGAAATAGTTTGAGGAATAAGTAATTACTCTTGATTTTAGATGAATATATTCTTGAAGACTTATTATGGGTCCACAGCTCCCTACCCACAATTGTAAATTCAAAAAAGCTCTGAAAAACAGAAGGTCTTTTCTATATTTGGCTCAAATTTATTTGTCCACAAATCTGACCTTAACTGACATGAGGCTATTCAGAGGATAGCCTGAATCGGGCTATATTTATCCTGCGTGGTATGAATATTCAGAGGTTTCACTGTAGAAATATTAATGTACTTAATTGTAGGCTGCAGCCCCAGACTTCACCAGGGGGTTTTATATAATGTATGACACATACAGTGTGCTACTTTGTTAAATGCTCAAAAATCCTGAAGTCAGAAACACATCTGCTTTAAGATTTTTAGCTAAGAATTTGGACCACTATACATTCATTGCAATACAACTTAATAATATTTAAAACATATCCTCTAAAATCTATGCGATCATCCTATATAAAGTAAAGAGCTTCCCAGATGGCTCAGTGGTAAAGAATCCACCTGTCAGTGCAAGAGATGTGGGTTTAATCCCTGGGTCAGGTAGAGCCCCTGGAGGAGGAAATGGCAACCCTCTCCAGTATTCTTGCCTGGGAAATCCCATGGAACAGAGAAGTCTCGCAGGCTACAGTCCATAGGGTTGCAAAGAGTCCAACACCACTGAGTAAGCACTCAAGCATATACACATGCACACACTGAAGAAGGCTCTGGAGAGTCCTTGGGACTGCAGGGAGATCCAACCAGTCCATCCTAAAGGAAATCAACCCTGAACATTCATTGGAAGGGCTGATGCTGAAGCTGAAACTCCAATACTTTGGCCACCTGATGCAAAGAACTGACTCATTTGAAAAGACCCTGATGCTGGGAAAGATTGAAGGCAAAAAAAGAAGGGATTGGCAGAGGATGAGATGGTTAAATAGCATCACCGAGTCAATGGATATGAATTTGAACAAACTCCAGGAGACAGTGAGAAACAGGGAAGCCTAGCGTGCAAAGCCAGATATGACTTAGCAATTGAACAACAGCAACAATGTAACGGCAACACCCATCATCCCTCCTTATGATAGTTTAAAAATATATATATATATGTCCACAAATTCGGTGCTATTCCTCTTTTCAACTCGTGGAGTTTAATTCTCCTCCCCCAAAATTTGGAGTAAGAGCCTCCCTTCTCATGCCAGAATACAGTAGAAGCAATGATACCTCACCTCTCAGGTTAGGTTGTGAAAAGATTATCTCCCTCCTATCCTGGATGCACACCCTCTCGCCCTCTTCCTCTTGGACCATTTGCTCTGGAGGAAGACAGCTGCTCTGCTATGAGCTGCCCTGGGGAGAAGATCAAAGCTGAGCAACTGTGGATTTGGGAGTGACCTTCAGCCAACATCTGGCCCTCAGCCCAACAACTCATCCAGATCTGAGACTTGACAGCAACTGCGGGAGACAGCCTGGAAGCAGGTCCTTCAGCCCTAGCTGAACCGTAAGATGAGGTCACAGCCCAGGGCTTGACTAAAGCGCCATGACAGCCCCTGAGCCAGGACTGCTCCGCTAAGCTGCTCCTGCGTTCCTAATCCACAGGATCTGAGATAACAGGTGCTTGTCGTTTCGGGCTGTGAGGTTGTGGGTAGTTTGTGACACAGCAATCGAGAGCTTCCCTGGTGGCTCAGAAGGTAAAGAATCTGCCTGCAATACAGGAGACCCAGGTTTGATCCTTAGGTCAGGAATATCCCCTGACAGGGATCTTCAGTATTCTCCAGCATTCTTGCCTGGGAAATCCCATGGACAGAGGAGCTTGGCAGGCTACAGTCCATGGGTCTGTGAAGAGTCAGACACGACTGAGCACAGTAGAGAGCTAATACCTCTCTCAGTGTTCTCCCCTGCAGCGTGCTGTTTCTTTCCTCATCACACTTTTATCACGAGCCAATGTTTTAGTTCGTTTTTAATTAGTTTGTTGTTTATCTTCTCTTCCTCGGGAGGGAGGAGCCAATGGGTGTGTTCATAGTTGTGTTCAACTATGAGCACAGCCTGGCTCATGGAGGCTGAATAAACATTGAAAGATGGAAAGAGAGGGAGAAAATTATTCTGGAGACAGAACCAGGGAGGCAGTGAGGGTTTGGGCTCAGGGTTAACAAATAAGAGTAACTTTTAAAGCCTCAAATCCCGGAGAGTAACTGTCCCTCACCCCTCCCCTGGTCCAGGCGGTCCCCTGGCCATGTGGACTCTGCATGCTCCCTTCCCGCCCCCCTGACGTCCTCACTCACTCCCAGCTCCATCATCCCTCACCAGTGTCATCAGTCTCTCTGTTCCCACCCACAACCCATGCCTATGAATCCATTCTAAACACTGAATTGTGCACTATGGGGGAGGGGAGGGTGATGGGAGGGTGAGGCTCCATCCGTTCCTCCAGAGTCTTAAATGCACGTATAGCCACCACCCTACCCCAAGTTAAGAACCAGTGGTTCAGAATGAGATCTCGACTCCTATTACAGCCCCTCAATAAGATGACCAGGAGGAAGTCAAGTAAAAGTACTGTCAGTTCCAAAGAGAGTAAAGCTAACTCTCCTCTTGCCCAAGAGAGTAACTCAGACCATCTTGCCAGAAAGTAGTTTAGCCATAGATTTGAAAAATATTAGAACTGTTGGATTCTGCCACCCAGTAATTCCACTCAGGAGAACTAGCTTTAAGGTGCCTTAGCTGCATCCTGGGATTGCAGCAGAGGTTGGAATAAAGATTTTTATACCAAGATAGCAACACAGTTTGCTTTTAGTAGATTGTAAACAACCTAGAAACCCCGTTATAGAAGAAGGAGACTTAAATTAATTAGACTAGAGCCATTAAATGAGTGTTACTCACCTGGTAAAACCATCCTTTCATGTTTTTCAATGACATGAGAGAATGCTCACAATATATGAAGATAATACATAGATACATATGTATATAATCCAGCATATACATATACGATGACTGAAAAAATACAACCAACTGTTGCCAGTGTTTATCTCTGAATAAGCAAGTCATGGGGGATTTTTTTTTTCATCTTTATGATTCTGTGTACTTTGGCCACCTAACACAAAGAGTCAACTCATTGGAAAAGACCCTGATGCTGGGAGGGATTGGGGGCAGGAGGAGAAGGGGATGACAGAGGATGAGATGGCTGGATGGCATCACCGACTCCATGGACATGAGTTTGACTGAACTCCAGGAGATGGTGAAGGACAAGGAAGCCTGCCTTGCTGCATTCCATGGGGCCACAAAGAGTGGGACGACTTAGCAACTGAAAGATGCCAAGTATTCTATGTATGGCCTACATTTTCTACACCAAGTGTGGATTGCTTTTATATTCAGCCAGCAATTATAGTTTTCTGAAATGAAGAACAGGGAGGCAGATGAAGGAAGATGAGTCTGAAATCACATCAAAGACCCCGGTCAGCATTGTCCTTGCTGCACACCGGGAGCTGTGTCACAGTGATGGGCCATCAAGTTCACAAGGATGGAAGCCCAGGGGTAGGGTCTCCCCCTCAGGTCCAAAGGCAAAAAGAGAAGGAAGCAACAGAGGATGCGATTGGATGGCATCACCATCTCAATGGACATGAGTCTGAGCAAACTGAGGGCCTTTCTCTGAGGCTGAAGAGAAGTCAGACTATATAAGAAGCAACACTGAACTTTATTGGCTTAATACAGCAAAGATTTATTTTCAGCTTTGGATGTGGAGATATAGGTGAAGGGTCATGAAGGGTGAGGATTCTGCAGGGAAGATTCTATGGGCCAGGCCTGCAACTGGGATTTGACCTTTCTACATGCATCCCATCAGTCCCATTTCAATGGTGTTGCTTCTGCTACCTGTAAGGGCAGGACCCCCAGGAAGGAAATGAACTCAGGTCTTCCTGGGCATCCTGTCTGGGACCTAAACATCCACTTGCAGAATGGCCCCTCCCTCACGTCCACTGAGACTGCAGAGGCCTGTGCTTGGAAGAGGGAAGCTGGGAGCTAGGAGCCCAGCACTGCGGATCAACAGCTGGGGGATTTTCCTGGCAGCCCAGTGGCTAAGACTCTGCACTACCAGCGCAGGGGCCCAGGTTTGATCCATGCTCAGGGAACTATTAATAGACCCCATATTTCACAGCTAAGAGTTCATGTACCACAACTAAAGATCAAAGATTCCACGTGCTATAACAAGACCTGGTGCAGCCAAATAAATAAATAAAAACTAAAACAAAATGAAACATCTCTCAGATGGACAGTGGATGGAACCCACAACCTACAAGGCAGACCACGTCTATTTCTGGATCGTTGCTCTGGGCAGCCTGGACCCTGCCAGGGTTCTTCTGCTGCAAAGGTGGCCTTGAATTTACCAATCTAATTTCCAATACCCTTCTTTTCTGGAAGGCAGGGGGTGGTTCTGGACCACATATCAATAACAAAGAAGAAGCTGGATGATTGAGAACCAAGCTTTTCTCATTGTAGAGTGCTCTGCTTCACTTCAGAGAAATAAGAAATCCTGCACACGCCCCAGCCCTCCTCATCCACCTGGGCTCTCATCTCTCCCACAGAGACCATGAAATGTGCATGGTCCTCCCAAGCACATGGGTGTCACCCAAGTGAAACCCCAAGGAAAGAGGTGGAAGAGAGGATGAGGGATGTGGATGAATTAACACTGAGCCCATAACAAACTCAGGCAGAGACTGGTCATCAAATTAAAGGTGACTCAGATGGTAAAGAATCTGCCTGCAATGCAGGAGACACAGGTTCGATCCGAGTTTGGAAAGATCCCCTGGAGAAGAAGAGGGCAACCCACTTGAGTATTCTTGTCTGGAGAACTCTATGGACAGAGAAGCCTGGAAGGCTACAATTCACAGGGTCACAAAGAGGCAGACACAACTGAGTGACTTTTTTAAAACTTTTTAAACCTTGCCAAGGGATCCCAAGTTTCCCTACTAAGGAGAAAGACTTTAGAAGTCAAGTCTCTCTTTAAAGTTCACTGGGGTCCTCAAAAATGTAGATTTGCTCCCACAGATGTAAATGGGTCCCAAGCTCCAAAGGCAAGCTGCTCCCACAGGCACGCAGAGCTCCAGCCAGAGCTGGAATATCGGAAACCTCAGCAGAAGGGGCCAAGCGCACAGGAGACAGACCGTGAGAACCACATGGCCAGCAGCCAGGGCTGGGCTTCCCCAGTAAGCACGCAAGTAAATGTCCAGATGCAGTGCCTCTCGAATTTTCCACCCAAGCCTCCCAAAGACAGGGCAGAGGACACACAGAGCAAGCCTGGAGCAACAGCCCTAAAGAGTTGGCCTAAAGTCAATCTCTTTATTTACATTTAAAATTCCTGGGAACACATTATCCAATTCCACATATATCCCATATCTATTCAATAATATCCAAAAAATTACTATCAAGCAATTGATGTGCTGTGCGCTCCCTGAGGCTCTGTCTTATACTTAGTCTGATGCCTACCACTCTGAGTGTGGGCTTCCATCTGGCAGTCTCAGCACCCCTTGGGAGCATAGGAAATGCAGATGCTTGCCCCACCCCGCGGCCAAGAACCACAATCTTCACTTTAACCAGATCCTGGAGTGACTCATTCTCAACATTTGAGAAAAGTCAGTCTGCCTCAAGCTCCAAGGAGTGTGCATGCTTGCATGCTAAGTCACTTCAGCCATATCTGACTGTGACCCCGTGGACTGTAGCCCACCAGGCTCCTCTGTCCATGGGATTCTCCAGGCAAGGATGCTGGAGTGGGTTGCCATTTCCTACTCCAGGAACTGTGAGTTTGGACATCCTAGTTTGAGAAACAGAGCTACATGGGGTTTTCTGGGAGTTCTGTTTGTGAACCTCCATCCTACAACTGTCTACCTCAGCACGCAGCTCAATTTTCTCCAGCACAGTTATTTGTTTGTGTGTTTAGAACATAAGCTTCATGAAGAGGGGTCTGTGGCAGACTCCTACACAGAGAATCTTATCTATAATAAATGCTCATTAAAAGGATTTTGAGGGAATGGAGGTAACTAAGGAAGGGAAGAAGGACTGGATTGTGAAAAGTAAATCAAGTGTTGTTAGCCTTTTCATGGGAATTTCCCTAAAAAAAAAAAAAAATCGATTTTCCTCTTCAGAAAAACAGAAGCAAAAAGTCATATTGGCATGTTCACACAGAAACCTTGACCTAAATGTTTATAGCAGCTGTATTCATAATAGCCAAAAATTGAAACAACCCAGATGTCGTTCACTGGGTGAGTGAGTAAACATATGGTAGCATGTCCATCCAGGGGAATAAACTCAGCAAAGAAAAGGAATGAGCTACTGATACACACACAGCTTGGATGGATCTCAAGGCAATTACACTGAAGACAGAAAGCCCGTCTCTAAAAGGATATTGCTACAGGTTGAATGCTTGGGTTTCCCCCAAAATTCACATGCTGAAACTCCAACTTCCACAGCGATATCAGGAGGTGGGGCTTCTGGGCAGTGACCAGGTCACGGGGACAGAGCTCTGATGAAAAGGATTCATGTCCTTACAAAAGAGACCCAGGGGTCTCCCTCACCCCTCCACCGCGTGAGGATACAGTGAGGAGCCAGCTGTCCATGAACCAGGAGAGGGTCTTCAGTAGACACCGGATCAGCCGGAGCCTTGATCCTGGGCTCCCGAGCTTCTAGGACTGTTTTGTTTTTGTTGGCCACCTGGTTTATGGTACTTCATTATAGCATCACTGAAGGATGGCACACAGGACATAGGACAGAATTCTATTTAACGACTCGTGGCTGCATGGAGTTGGCAGAGGAGAACAGGTGTGCCTATGAAAAGGCATATCTTTGGGATGTTGGAACAGTTCTTTATCTTGACCAGGTGGCGATTATGCATCTACGCAGGTGGTAGAGTTGTACAGACCACCCGCCCCAAAACCCCACAACACACACACACAGAGGTGTGCATGCAATTCTGATGAAATCTGAATAAAGTCTGTAGATTGCACTGATGTCAATTTTCTAGTTTTGCTACTGAATTATGAGATGTCACCATTGGGGGCACTGGCTGAGGGGTACAGGGGGCCTTTCAGTACTATTTTTGCCATTTCCTATGAATATATAATTATTTTCAAACTAAAAAGTTAAAAAGGTCATATTGAAGAGTGCATGGTATAGATAGGAATTATTCCTTGCTTGAAAACATTTAATTCATAAGAGAGAATTTTATACTGTTCAGCATGACCTAACCGTGGAAGTGTTTTGATTTCTACTGTACAAAACATGTTTCTCTGAGTAAGAGACAGTAGTTGGGCCAAAATTATCTGCTTCCATCTGGATTTAGATGTGAGAAAACCTCATGAGGGCTGAAATCCTTATTGTCTGACTCTTTTGTGATCCCATGGTCTGCAGTCCACCAGGCTCCTCTATCCATGAAATTTCCCAGGCAAGAATACTGGAGTGGGTTGCCATTTCCTTCTCCAGGGGATCTACCCAACCCAGGGATCAAACTCATGTCTCCTGCACTGCAGGCCCATTCTTCTTCTTTTTTTTTTTTTTAATTTATTTTTTATTTTACTTTACAATTCTGTATTGGAAGGCACATTCTTTATCACTGAGCCACCAGGGAGGTAGAACCATGGAACAGTTTTGATTTCTACTGTATGTACAACACATGTCTCTCTGAATAAAAGAAAGAACAGTTGAGCCAAAAGTCATTGTCTGCTTCCATCTGGATTTAGAAGTAGGTAACCCTCATGAGAAGGAAATGGCAACACACTCCAATGTTCTTGCCTGGAGAATCCCAGGGATGGGGGAGCCTGGTGGGCTGCCGTCTATGGGGTCGCACAGAGTCGGACACGACTGAAGCGACTTAGCAGCAGCAGCAGCAGCAGCAGTAACCCTCATGAGGGCTTAAATGATTACTTCTCATTGTCAATCCTGGGGCTGGAACCTGGGGAAATGCCCACTTAGATGGAGGAGAGCAGAGAAGGCCGTGAAAGCTGCACCTGATCTGGGGGTGATGGGAGATGCTGCCATTGTCTGATGGGATTTGAGACCCAGCATGAACTCACGACTCAGGCAACAGACACAGCATCAGGGGGCAGCCATCACTTGGTCCCGGAGGATCACTCTGACAGCTCCATCAGCAGCCGTGTCTGTCCTGAGGAAAGAGAGCCACCTGGAGTCTTGCTCCCTGACTTGAACCAACAGCGGGCATGAGAAGATAAGGGAGGCAATCGGTGACCTTCATTCACCCTTTCCTTCTTTTCACCAGGACTCAGTAGATCCTCTCCCTCTTCTTCACCTGGGAACACAGCTTTCACTGGGGTCAAAATGTGGGTGGCCCCAAGGAAATGAACAGAAGCTCTAAAGTCAACTCAGTTCAGTTCAGTTCAGTCACTCAGTCGTGTCCGACTCTTTGCGACCCCACGAATAGCAGCACACCAGGCCTCCCTGTTCATCACCATCTCCCGGAGTTCACTCAGACTCACGTCCATCGAGTCTGTGATGCCATCCAGCCATCTCATCCTCGGTCGTCTCTTTCTCCTCCTGCCCCCAATCCCTCCCAGCATCAGAGTATTTTCCAATAAGTCAAAGTCAACTCAAGCTATTGCTAAAGCCATCACAACAAAGGTGGGGCTTGAGAACCTGAGCGCCTGCAGGAGTGGGACAGGAAAGGGGTTCAGTGAGCCCAGTGGACTATGTGACCTCCAAGCCCCAGCTGTTGGCTCCTCTGGGCTCCAACCTACCGAAATTATCCAACTTCTCAAGACAATCCAGGGGCCTGGATCTTGCTGCGAAATGCACTGTTTTAAGTGTAATTGAAATATTTAAATCTTCCTGTTTCTAAAAGCCCCCACCTCCACCCTGAGCAAGGCAGGGACCACAGGAAGGCCAAGAGGTTAGCCTGCAGCCAGGAGACACCAGCTTGAACTTTGTGGTCCTGGATACCTTCATTCTCAAGCTTTCAGAGGAGAGGCAGAGAAAACCTAGTGCCTGGGAGAAGGAAGGCAGAATGAGGGGCTGTAGGGGTTTGGAGCAGCTCCACCCTCAAGAATAAAGAAGCAAAGTGTAGGGACCTCCCTGCTGGTCCAGTGGTTAAGATTTCACCTTCCATCGCAGGGGGAGAGGGTTACGATCCCACATGTCTCACATTCAAAAGAAAAACAAAAAAGGTAAAACAGAGATAATATTGCATCAGATTCAATAAAGACTTCAAAAATGATCCACCTCAAAAAAAGAAAAGTTATAGAAACAAAATGTACTAACATGTGAGCGCTTCTGACCTTCCAGCTCAACCTCCTCCCCATCCTTCTAGTCCAAGATGGAGGGCTCTGCTGGCTGAGGCCCAAAACAGCGGGGTGGGGGTGGAGGGGAGGGGTCTTTGGAGGGGCAGGATCCTCATACTGAGAAAGCCAAAAGCCTTGCCAATTGTTGTCAGAAATTGGAATGGGGTTGGCTTCACCAGTTTTCAGGAAGCTCAGGTAAGTCTGGAATGACTTTTGGCCACTACACTGCGTGTTTGAACTCAGTAAGTATTGCTGAGCCCTGGCCAGTGAGGCTCGGCTGAGAATTAGTCTGCTTCCTGTAGAGAAATGCTTTCGTTTCTGAGAGTTCAAAGTAAGGATGTTTCCTCCCATAGTCTGCAAGTCTAGGGGCATTTTTTGTGTGATTTAAGCCTCAGGGACTTGCCCATGGTTCCCAGAGGTGAATGTCTTATAAATGATAGTGTCCTTCAGAATCAGTGAGGCCGAGGGTGGACAGGACAGCTGGCCTCTTTTAGCAGTCTGGGAACAAAGGGAGCCCCCAGTTTATTAAAAAACAGAAAACTGGTATGGAGAGGGGGCACCATGTCAGGAAAAGCTAAATTAGCAGCTGGCATGGGGCCTGGTCAGGACTCTCTTGAAATCTGGAGGAACAGCTTGACCAAAGCCCATTCTGAGGAGGGATTGTCAAGAGAGTCTCTTGGAAGAAAATTTTCCCCAAAGAGAGCCAAGAAGCAAGCTCAGCCCCGAGCAAAGCCTTAGTCATCAGAGTCCTCAGACTCTGTGCAACCCAGGTGACCTTGATCCATCCACTAGACATCTGGCCAAAATCCTGGCGGGGAGAGACTTGGAGACGAGACAGAAAGAGGGGTCCTCCTCACAATCAGTCAGACTTGGGGCACAGAAGAGGAGAGGGGCTTTGCTCTTCAGGGGCAGCCCCCCAGGAAGGGGTTATGGGACCAGCAGAGGAGATGGCAGAGAGGGGAGGCTGGGGAAGCAGCTGGGCACCAAGGAAGGGCCAGAGGCACGCGTTCTTAAGTACAAATAAGACATCTCCCAGAGACCCCCCCAGAAGGACGGAGCGGAGGGGGACAACAAATCAAGTGCAGGCAGGGAGAAGATGTATGTGTCTACACCCATTTTAACTTCAGTCTTGGGGCCAAGAGAGCTCAGAACACAGGAACATCCCTGGGACACACAGTGAAGCCCCAGCATGACTGTCTCACATTGCTGAGGTTGCAGTTCTCCGAGAGCAGGCATTCCTATCTCTTTTGTCTAGGGCTCTCTTTCCAGAGGCTAGAAGAGTGCCTGGCATACAGTGATAAAGATATTTTTGGGTTGACTATGTTGCCCATACAGTTCCACCCTCTCAGTTCTATTGGGCAAAGGGGATGCTGACAAAGAAGATGATGCGAGCTTTCCCTCAGGTGACATTCACTGAAACACTGATACGAGAGGAGGCTCACTTGGGAAAGGCTTAGAGATGGCTGAGCACGTGGATGGATGGAGCAGATAATATTGAGGCATAATCTCAGGCTGTGACAGAGGGCAGAGCCTCCGACACCGGGCACCTCACTCCGCCCACCAATGTGTCAGATCCACGGGCGCTGACAGCTCATTAATATTAATGGCAGTTGGCTCAGCAGTTTCTGAATATTCCTAAATTTGAGCTCTGCCTCGACACTTCCTGGGACAAGGAGCTGGACGAATTCAGACGTAGCCCTCGGAGTTTTAGAAGACGTTGAGCTTAATTCTATTATTATTTTAGCCTTCCCATGCAAACCTCAAAATTTGCATTTCTATTGAGTTACCCCTGACATGGTCTGGTGGCAGTCAGGACACGTCCCCAGCACAGAAGTGACCCTCTCACTCCTACTCACACTGGCATCACTAACATTTGGCAAATTAGAGGAAGAAATAGCCTGAATCCTGATGGAGAACCAGCCAGTGTGCACTCTGGAGTCACATGGGTCAAATCTCAGCTCTGTCGTTTTTGCCCGTAAATGTTGCTGATTTAGGTAAGTCATTAATACTTGGTCTGTCGAAGTCTCTATTCAACAAATGTAACGTAAAGGAATTAAAACCTGGATCAGTTTCCTATTCCCAATGTAACATTGATCACAAACGTGATGGATTCGCACAACCCAGACTTACTTTCTCCCAGTTTGGGAGGTCTCACTGGGCTGAAGTCTAGGTGTTAGCAGAGTTTTGTTCTTTCCACAGGCTCTGGGAGAAAATGCACATTCTGGCCTTTGCCAGTTTCCAGAAGTTGCCCACATTCTTAGCCTGGTGGCCTCTTCCTCTACCTTCAAGGCCAGCAGCGGCTGGTCTGGTCTCTCTCACAGGGTATTAAAGACTTGACCGCCTGTTGCTTCTATTTATAAGGAGCCTAAGACAATGGCAACCCACTCTAGTATTCTTGCCTGGCAGATCCCATGGACAGAGGAGCCTGGTAGGCTGCACTTCACTTTTGCTTTTTACTTTCATGCATTGGAGAAGGAAATGGCAACACACTCCAGTATTCTTGCCTGGAGAATCCCAGGGATGGCAGAGCCTGGTGGGCTGCCATCTATGGGGTTGCACAGAGTCAGACACAACTGAAATGACTTAGCAGTAGGTTTTCCACTGGGCCCATCTGGATAATCTCCCTATTTTAAGATGAAGAGATTAGCAATCTTAATCCCCTTTGCCTTGTAAGGTCACATGATCACAAGTTCCGAGCATGAGGACATAGACGTCTTCAGGGGACCGTTTTTCTGCTGACTGCGATCCTGTCCAAGGTGTGGGGTGAGGCTGACCTGAGGACCAGCAGCGCTGTGCTTGCCATGTGCTGAGTGGATTTCTCTGGAAACTGGACACATGTGGGCACAGGAACAGAAGACAGAAGACTCCCACAACCTTGCCTGGTCCTCATGCCAGTAGAGGTTCCCATCCAACTTTGCCCACCCAGCCTGCCAATTTTAGAGAAAGTAACCATCCACCATGATTCAGCCAACCTCCCTTTTGCTTTTGTCTGCCTGGAATACAACGATAAACACCCTCTATGCCCAGACCCCTTATTTCATGTTCTGCCCGACCGATCAGCAGTGATGACACTGACTAGGGTCCCTACTCAACACATGGAACAGCACTTCCATGACTTCCCCTCCAACATCCAGGAGCCAAGCTCCAGGATCCCTCCCAGAGCAGATACACCCCACATATGCCCTTGGAGTAACACAGCCTTACTCTCAGGAGCCCAGTGCAAGGCCAGCTTCTTCCTTCCAAGGGACGCAGGAAGCCCCCATGTGCATGGGAGACAGCCAGCTTGCACGGTAATTCCTAGCTCTCACACTCTCTGAGTCTTTCCTCACCATGGTCGTTCCCACAGTCCTCAGGACCTTTTCCTCAAGCCACTCTTGTTCTTGTAACCTGAACGCTCCTGACAGGACACGTTATTCCCAGGTGGCTTTTCTGCTTAATATATGCACCAGTCACCTTGTTAGTCTGTGTAGACCCCATGTAAATGAACAGTTCAGTTCAGTCACTCAGTCGTGTCCGACTCTTTGCAACCCCAGAATCGCAGCACGCCAGGCCTCCCTGTCCATCACCAACTCCCAGAGTTCACTCAGACTCACATCCATCGAGTCCGTGATGCCATCCAGCCATCTCATCCTCGGTCGTCCCCTTCTCCTCCCGACCCCAATCTCTCCCAGCATCAGAGTCTTTTCCAATGAGTCAACTCTTCGCATAAGGTGGCCAAAGTACTGGAGTTGCAGCTTTAGCATCATTCCCTCCAAAGAAATCCCAGGGCTGATCTCCTTCAGAATGGACTGGTTGGATCTCCTTGTAGTCCAAGGGACTCTCAAGAGTCTTCTCCAACACCACAGTTCAAAAGCATCAATTCTTCGGTGCTCAGCCTTCTTCACAGTCCAACTCTCACATCCATACATGACCACAGGAAAAACCATAGCCTTGACTAGACGGACCTTAGTCGGCAAAGTAATGTCTCTGCTTTTGAATATACTATCTAGGTTGCTCATAACTTTTCTTCCAAGGAGTAAGCGTCTTTTAATTTCATGGCTGCAATCACCATCTGCAGTGATTTTGGAGCCAAAAAAAATAAAGTCTGATACTCTTTCCACTGTTTCCCCATCTATTTGCCATGAAGTGATGGGACCAGATGCCATGATCTTTGTTTTCTGAATGTTGAGCTTTAGGCCAACTTTTTCTCTCTCTTTTTTCACTTTCATCAAGAGGCTTTTTAGTTCCTCTTCACTTTCTGCCAAAAGGTGGTGTCATCTGCATATCTGAGGTTATTGATATTTCTCCCGGCAGTCTTGATTCCAGCCTGTGCTTCTTCCAGACCAGCATTTCTCATGATGTACTCTGCATATAAGTTAAATAAGCAGAGTGACAACATACAGCCTTGACATACTCCTTTTCCTATTTGGAACCAGTCTGTTGTTCCATGTCCAGTTCTAACTGCTGCTTCCTGACCTGCATACAGATTTCTCAAGAGGCAGGTCAGGTGGTCTGGTATTCGCATCTCTTTCAGAATTTTCCAGTTTATTGTGATCCACACAGTCAAAGGTTTTGGCATAGTCAAGAAAGCAGAAATAGATGTCTTTCTGGAACTCTCTTGCTTTTTCCATGATCCAGCGAATGCTGGCAATTTGATCTCTGGTTCCTCTGCCTTTTCTAAAACCAGCTTGAACATCAGGGAGTTCATGGTTCACGTATTGCTGAAGCCTGGCTTGGAGAATTTTGAGCATTGCTTTACTAGCATGTGAGATGAGTGCAATTGTGCGGTAGTTTGATCATTCTTTGGCACTGCCTTTCTTTGGAATTGGAATGAAAACTGACCTTTTCCAGTCCTGTGGCCACTGCTGAGTTTTCCAAATTTGCTGGCATATTGAGTGCAGCACTTTCACAACATCATCTTTCAGGATTTGAAATAGCTCAACTGGAATGCCATCACCTCCACTAGCTTTGTTCATAGCGATGCTTTCCAGGGCCCACTTGACTTCACATTCCAGGATGTCTGGCTCTAAATTAGTGATCACACCATCATGATTATCTGGGTCGTGAAGATCTTTTTTGTACAGTTCTTCTGTGTATTCTTGCCACCTCTTCTTAATATCTTCTGCTTCTGTTAGGTCCATACCATTCCTGTCCTTTATCGAGCACATCTTTGCATGAAATGTTCCCTTGGTATCTCTAATTTTCTTGAAGAGATCTCTAGTCTTTCCTATTCCATTCTTTTCCTCTATTTCTTTGCATTGATCACTGAAGAAGACTTTCTTATCTCTTCTTGCTATTCTTTGGAACTCTGCATTCAGATGCTTATATCTTTCTTTTTCTCCTTTGCTTTTTGCCTCTCTTCTTTTCACAGCTATTTGTAAGACCTCCCCAGACAGCCATTTTGCTTTTTTGCATTTCTTTTCCATGGGGATGGTCTTGATCCCTGTCTCCTGTACAATGTCACGAACCTCAGTCCATAGTTCATCAGGCACTCTATCTATCAGATCTAGGCCCTTAAATCTATTTCTCACTTCCACTGTATAATCATAAGGGATTTGATTTAGGTCATACCTGAATGGTCTAGCACTTTTCCCTACTTTCTTCAATTTAAGTCTGAATTTGGTAATAAGGAGTTCATGATCTGAGCCCACAGTCAGCTCCTGGTCTTGTTTTTGTTGACTGTATAGAGCTTCTCCATCTTTGGCTGCATAGAATATAATCAATCTGATTTCAGTGTTGACCATCTGGTGATGTCCATGTGTAGAGTCTTCTCTTGTGTTGTTGGAAGAGGGTGTTTGCTATGACCGGTGCATTTTCTTGGCAAAACTCTATTAGTCTTTGCCCTGCTTCATTCCGCATTCCAAGGCCAAATTTGCCTGTTACTCCAGGTGTTTCTTGACTTCCTACTTTTGCATTCCAGTCCTAATTATCATTAAGACACAATCTGATGGACATAAAAGGAAAGAAGAGGGCTGTTCATGATCACCTTAAATGGCTGACTTTAATTATTTCAGCGGACAGTGTGGCCCTGGGGGAGGGCATGAGTCTGGACTAAGTTGTCGCTGGATTTAAGTCACTGTGCTATTCCTTTAGACCTGGGCGTCCCTAAGCTGGTTGGGCTCTCCAAACCTCACTTTTCTCCTCTGTAAATTTGCTGGGAATAACCCAATGTGCGGGTTTCCCTTGTGGCTCAGCTGGTAAAGAATCTGCCTGCAGTGCAAGAGACCTGGGTTCGATCCCTCGGTTGGGAAGATCCCCTGGAGAAGGGAAAGGCTACCCACTCCAGTATTTTGGTCTGGAGAATTCCACAGACTATATAGTCCATGGGGTCACAAAGAGTCGGACACAACTGAGTGACTTTCACTTTCACCCAACGTGCAGTATTAGAAGAAAAGAGAGAGAGCATACCTACCAACATTGTCACATCTTGCACCAAATTCTGTTCTGATTTACCCACTGCTGTGCCCCCTACTCCCCCAAAGCATAGCAGATGAAACAGCAGCCATATTCTTAGATCTCACAGATTCTGAGTCAGGAATTCGGCCCGGCTTGGCCAGGAGATTCCCCTGCGCCTGTTGCTGTCAGGTGAAGGCAGGGGTCTCACACTCAGCTAGAGGTGGCTGCCTCCAGTCAGCTTCACTGAGAAAGAGCCGAGGTCACTCTTCACACTTGTATGTTTTATAAAACTGAGAGGAGACCAAGGCAATGTTGCTGGGGGCTATTCAGAGTTTGGTCCCAACATTTCTGTCGCATGAGCAATACGTAACCTTGCTTCATAAGTGCTTCTGTCTAAAGTCACTTTATTTGATCTATATTTCTTCAAAATAATTACATTAATTATCATGATAATTTAGCATGTCTTTATTCTAAGGGGCTTTCCTAAGTGGCTCGGTGGTAAAAAATCTATCTACAAACGCAGGAGATGCAGGTTCCATCTCTGGGTCAGGAAGATCCCCTGGGGGAGAAAATGGCACCCCACTCCAGTACTCTTGCCTGGAAAAATCCCAAGGACAGAGGAACCTGGCGGGCTACAGTCCATGGGGTCGCAGAGTCTGACATGACTGAGCGACTGAGCACTCTCACACACATTTTACTTTAAACACTAAAACACAACTTGGGCCAAATTGAGCATCTTCCCATTCTGGGTAATGTGACCTGAATATCCTTTGGCTGCCAGCCTCACCACTGGCGTCCACTAGAGTGTGTTTATCAGTCATTGTTTTACGAGCCCACAAATCTGGCCACTTTCCCATCACCTCATACGTACTATAACATGCTACTTTAGCACTTTCCAGAGCGACTGCCGGACAGCTTGGCAAATGGTCCTGTTCCTTTGCAGAGATGTAACATATTGTTGTCTCATTAACACTGAACTCATGGCCGACCGCTCTAAAGGAAGTTAGTCTAACAGGTATTTTATCCATCAGGCATATTCCAGCCTTCTCATGTTTAGGACACAAGACAACAACATCAGTGCTAGGCTTGGGAGCTACTTTAAATGGCAAGATCTCCAACAATAAGCACAAAGGTGCTGAAAACGCGGCACTAGATGGACCACAAAAAAGACATCTATTTCCAGTATGAGATCAATTCGGCCAGGACGTGCACCTGTGCTGCTGCTCCGGTCACATCCCTGAAGGACCACAAAGATGCTACAAGTGTGGATTTGAGGGTTACAAATACATTCTAGTGAATAGGATAATGCACAAATTTATAGTTAGTGAAAAATGAGAATGGACTCTTTCCAGTGTCCTTCTAGGAATGGCTGGAGGGCTGCACCCTGCTAGGCCTTATCCACCCAGGTGTCAACATGGCGGCCTCCCCAACATGGCGGCCTCCCCAACATGGCAGCCTCCCCAACATGGCGGCCGGACACAGTTGGACTAATTATGTGGTGACTGCATGGCTAAGGGCAAGTCCCAGGAGATTGAAAAGGAAGCCGCATGGCCTCTCCTGACCTAGCTTTGGCAGTCATACAGAGTCACTTCCACCACATTCTGTTGGTTGCTAGGGAGCCCAGATTCAAGGAGAGGAGGTTTGGACTCCACACCTTGTGAGAGTGATGCTATGAAGGTCATCTTTGGAAAACACAATCTGGATGGCTGAGGGGGAAAAAAAAGAACAAAACAAAGCAGTAGCTATTATTTGATACAAAACAACTACAACAAAAGATGCTTCAACCAACGCCCACAAGTGTAGAAGTAATTACTCAGAGAGCTTGCTTTCATCTCCTACCTCAGGAGACTCAGGCAGCTAGCCCCACACTCAGCCCAGCTACATCTTCAAGGAAAAGCTAAATGGGAGATTAGGAGAATGGCAAGGGAGCCAGAGAATCCTGTAATGCAGGGCTTCAAAAAAAACCCGAGAATTCTTTAAATCCAAATGGGACATGGTCTGGTCCCAGTCATGTGCCAGGAATTCACATCTGAACCACAATATAATGGAGGGTTGGCTTACTCAGAAACAAACACCTGCAGAGCATGTTTAAATATATGTATTTGTTCAATCCTGCCTTAAACACATGAATCCAGAAGTCCATAGTACTTTGGACAAGTAATCCTGGTGTAGCCACTCTGCGTGTGTGCTCTGGCTTGTCCAGCTCTTTGTGACCCCATGGACTGTAACCCTTCAGGCTCCTCTGTCCAAAGGAGTTGCCAGGCAAGAATACCAGAGTGGGTTGCCATGCCCTCCTCCAGGGGATCTCCTCAGCCCAAGGATCCAACCCACGTCTCCTGCACCGATAGGCAGATTCTTTACCACTGAACCACCAGGGAATCAGTGTAGCCACTAGAACAGGTATTCTTCTTCAAAGAACTGGACTCAACTGACTGACTACACTTTTCTTGTCTTCCAATACTTTTAAATAAGCATTCGATTTTACCTCAGTGAAAGTCACTGATGTGAGGGGACTTTTGAGGCAGCGTGGAATAAGGGAATTAACACAAACTTTGAGGTTAACGTGGAGTTTTTCTGTCAGTCTCAGTGCCCAGTTTCTGCATTGACTTCATCCAGTCTCTTCAATCACTTCCAAGTTTTACAACCAAAGGCAGTAGAAACATTCAAACATCAAATGTATAACAGTTACTTACAACCCAAATCACAAGCCAAGGTTCAACCTCCCTAGTATACATGAACTCCTAGAAATTATTAAGAATAAAACTTAAAGCAAAAGGCATAAAGGATGTGAATAGATACTTCATGAAAGTGAAAAATGAAGGATTGTTGATGCAGTGAGAATACACTGAACATCACTCATAATAAGGAAAGCAAATCAAAACTACACTGGATTTCAAAGGTGTAATAAACTTTTGCTGGCAAGGGTCTCAATTTCATATGCAGCTGACTGGAGTGAAGTGTGCACAGCCCTTTGGGAGAGCAATTTGTCAACATCTGTTGAAATCGTAAATCAATTCCCTTTGTCCATCCGTTCTACTGGGGAATTCGTCAGAGCTATCCACAGAGAAAATGAAAGGATACACTGCAGCTTTGTTTGTTATAGCAAAATATTGGAAGCAACCCAAACATCGATCAATAGGGGACTGGTCATATAATGATACATCCATTTTGCCACTCTGTGAAATACTACATAGCTGTAAGAAAAAAGTATGATAAAACTCTCTAGGTGTGGCATGGAAACATCTCCAAGATAAATTGCCAGGTGAAAAAAGCAAGAACAACATGCATCACGCACCACCATTATGGTAAAAAAACAGGGGATGGAAGATAAGACTTGTGTATTTATATTTGCTGGTAGAGTCTCCAAAAAGATCCATGAGATTTGAAAGCGACATTGGAATGGAGCTCGATGGAGGTGATTGGAGGTAATTTTTATCATGCACCACTTCTGAGCATCAGTGTTCGCAAATGCACTGCTCATTTAATTAAATCAAAAGTATTATTTAATAATTGAAATTTTTGAAATTCAAAATTGCAAACAATAGGTGTCTCCTAAGTAGGATAAGAAGCAGAATAGGGGGTTCCATAAAGAAGTGTCTTCCTGCTCAATTAAAACATCAACCTGAGAAACGCAGACAGGAGAAGCTGCTAGAGGGGAAACTAACATAACTGTCCGATGCACTAGTCTAGAAGCTCAGTAGATAATGTTAGCTTCAATTTCTGTTTCTAAGTAAAGTGAAAGTGTTAGCTGCTCAGTCATGTCCAAAGGGCTATAGCCCACCAAGTCCCTCTGTCCATGGGATTTTCCAGCAACAATACTAGAGTAGATTGGCATTCCCTTCTCCGGGTGATCTTCCTGACCCAGGGATTGAACACAGATCTCCCGTATTTCAGGGCCTTCCCAGGTAGCACCTGGCCAATGCAGGAGACTTGGGTTCGATCCCCAGGTCAGGAAGATTCCCTGGAGGAGAAAAAAGCAAACCACTCCAGTATTCTTGCCTGGGAATTCCTATGGACAGAGGAGCCTGGCAGGCCACAGTCCATGAAGTTGCAAAAGAGCTGGACCGGAGTTAGCAACTAAACAACAACTCCTGCATTGCAGGCTGATTTTTACAGTCTGAGCCACCATGCAGGCCCCGTTTCTAAGAAAATACATTTCACTTCTGATGTTGAGACATAACTGAACCTTATTGTTGTCTTTCTGTACGTTTAAATAACATCTGTAAGTAAATTAATTGTGCTACTGTATATTCATAGAATTCTGTGGCATGTTTAGCAGAGCATGTTTGCCAAAAAAGGGACCATAATTCCACATAAAATATGTCTTTTTTCAAGTGCTTCTAATTGTACTATGTTTAGAGTGTGAGGAATCTGATACAAAATAAACATAATTTATATTATCATTGGGTCAAAATTCATTAAAGGGGGCAATTCTTGGATGTTATTATTTTGTATTGGACCCTTAAGAAATTTCCAGGTTTTAAATATGTAGAACATAAGTCCATCACCAAATCATTCCCTTTTATTTACACAAATCTGCATCCTACCTTTAGAAACAGTCTTTCCTACTTAATTAACAAAAGGACCAAATCATTTCTCACCCACCTGAGACACTTTCTAGAACTAAAAGGGACACTCAATATTTGCATGGAGGCAAAGACATAGCGACTTAGCAGCAGCAGCAGCAGCAGCAAAGACATAAGCCAGGCTACCAAGGCACACAGAGGCACCTTATCTGCTGTGACATTCATAATAAATGTGAGCTGCAGAGTATTGATTAGTCTGGTTTGGTTGCCATGAATTGTGTCTTTCTAGTAATGATACAAATTGCTTCCAGGAAGCACAATTTGAACCCTTTTCTATAAAGACACACTGAACAGACTTGAATTGGTTCACAAACCCCTGTGAATCTGAGAGACCTATCCACCGAAGCAGTTCACTTTTTGTCAAAACTAATGATGTGTCCACGATGATTAACACCTGCCTGATAAATGGAATGAAGCATCATGAAAGTTACTCTTGCTATAGTTTATTTGAATTTATTGCACCTGATTCATTTCCTAATCTGGAATTCATTCGTGCATTTTTAAAAATTATTGTGCTTATATTACTTTCAAGGAGATTATCTTTATATTTTAATTTCACCCTATTCACTACACAATAGATCCTGCCCAGTGTATCAAGGCAGTAATAGTTCACATGTCCCATTCTTAGGCATAATCTCCCAAAACCAAGTCCATCACTGTCAGGAAAGATTCAGTCCAGTTTGTGTTATATATACTAAAGTAATAGCTTACTCCTTGGAAGGAAAGTCATGACCAACCTAGATAGCATATTCAAAAGCAGAGACATTACTTTGCCAACAAAGGTCCATCTAGTCAAGGCTACGGTTTTTCCAGTGGTCATGTATGGATGTGAGAGTTGGACTGGGAAGAAAGCTGAGCACCAAAGAATTGATGCTTTTGAACTGTGGTGTTGGAGAAGACTCTTGAGAGTCCCTTGGACTGCAAGGAGACCCAACCAGTCCATTCTAAAGGAGATAGTCCCGGGTGTTCTTTGGAAGGACTGATGCTAAAGCTGAAACTCCAGTACTTTGGCCACCTCATGCGAAGAGTTGACTCATTGGAAAAAGACCCTGATGCTGGGAGGGATTGGGGGGCAGGAGGAGAAGGGGACGACAGAGGATGAGATGGTTGGATGGCATCATCAACTCGATGGACATGAGTTTGAGTGAACTCTGGGAGTTGGTGATGGACAGGGAGGCCTGGCGTGCTGCAGTTCGTGGGGTCGCAAAGAGTCGTATACAACTGAGCAAATGAACTGAACTGAATAGCTTAAATTGTTTCACAGATTTTATCAGTTCATTCTTTTGGTATAGGCATGAACTGTGGTGTTGGAGAAGACTCTTGAGGGTCCCTTGGACTGCAAGGAGATCCAAACAGTCCATTCTGAAGGAGATCAACCCTGGGATTTCTTTGGAAGGAATGATGCTAAAGCTGAAACTCCAGTACTTTGGCCACCTCATGCGAAGAGTTGACTCATTGGAAAAGACTTTGATGCTGGGAGAGATTGGGGACAGGAGAAGGGGACAACCGAGGATGAGATGGCTGGATGGCATCACGGACTCGATGGATGTGAGTCTGAGTGAACTCCGGGAGATGGTGATGGACAGGGAGGCCTGGCGTGCTGCGATTCATGGGGCCGCAAAGAGTCGGACACGACTGAGTGACTGAACTGAACTGAACTGAACTGAACTGATACCCTGAATCCTTTCGTTATGTTTTAAAGTGGAAATAATGGGACTTGCCTGGTGACTCAGTGGATAAGAATCTGCCTGCCAATGCAGGGCACACGATTTCAGTCCGTGGCTTGGGAAGATCCCACATGTTGGCGAGCAACTAAGCCCATGCACCACGACTATTGAGCCGGTGCTCCGGAGTCCACAAGCCACAGCTACCGAGCCCAGGGGCTGGAGCTGCTAGAGTGCGCGCACCCCAGGTCCCATGCTTTGCAACAAGAGAAGCCACTGCAAACAGAAACCTGCGCACCACAGCTAGAGAGGAGCCCGTACTAGCTGCAACCTCCAGAGAAAGCCCGCATGCAGCAACGAAGACCCAGCATAGCCAAACAAATAAGTATTTCTTCAAAAGTGAAATGACACAGTTATCGTAGTTCTGCTAGTCACCGTGACACGGAGTCTTGGAAGCACTCGAGGACACATAGAAATCCCTTGAAATTACTGGCAGCATGTTTTGTGTTTGTGTGTATGCGTCTTTTTTTTTTTTTCCTCACTAAAAATTGATTGTAGCATTCATCGCATCCTCAAAGGGGTTACCTGAGGACTCAGGAAGGTTAAAATAGATACTCCTGGGCCAGGAGGGCAGCTTTCCTCCAGGCGTTGTGCCCACCTAAGTGGAAATTTTCTCACTAGGTTTTTTAATCAACAGACATGGCCAGTCGTCACACACTCTCCTGTGTGACCCAGCGCCCCAGGTCGTGCTGCAGCTGCCCTCGCCTGGCTGGCTGCCATCCTTAGCTTGTTCATATACACCAGACATGCACGGCTCATTTTCTTCCTTATTTAAACTTTTGCAGGACAGAGGAGCCTGGTAAGCTACCGTCCATGGGGTCGCTAAGAGTCAGACACGACTGAGTGCCTTCACTTCACTTTCATTGCTCTCCTGATTCAACTGCTGAGATCAGTAGAGTCAAAATCTCTTTTCAATGACTTCCTCTTATTTCTCCTTATTCCTCCTGTATCAGAAAAGAAAGTTTTTCCTGTTCACATGCTCCCAATGTGTTGCTGATCCATTAAAATCACGGTATTCTGTGTTATAATAAACCTAAGACTTACCTCTCCAAGTCTGATTTGACATACAATATCTGATTAAAGAGAGAAGCCATTGGCCATTTTATACAAGTCAAAGGAAAACAAAATTTCCAAGAAACTATCCTGGAAATTAATTTCCAAGAAATTACTTGGAAAGAAATACTTTCCAGGATTGTGAAATTCTAATCTTTCTTTAAACTTTTCATGGCCTTATGACAGGGGAAGCAACCTAAAAGTCCACTGATAGATGAATGGATAAAGAAGTTGTGAGATTATACACACACACACACACACACACACACACACACACAATGGAGTATTACTCAGCCATGAAAAAGAATGAAATAATGCCATATGGAGCCACGTGGATGGACTTAAGGATTATCATACTACAAAAAGTAAGTCAGAAAGAGAAAGATGAAAACCATATGGTATTGCTTATATCAGTTCAATTCAGTTTAGTTCAGTCGCTCAGTCATGTCCGACTCTTTGTGACCTCATGAATCGCAGCACACCAGGCCTCCCTGTTCATCACCAACTCCCAGAGTTCACTCAGACTCACGTCCATCGAGTCAGTGATGCCATCCAGCCATCTCATCCTCGGTCGTCCCTTTCTCCTCCTGCCCCCAATCCCTCCCAGCATCAAAGTCTTTTCCAATGAGTCAACTCTTCGCATGAGGTGGCCAAAGTACTGGAGTTGCAGCTTTAGCATCATTCCTTCCAAAGAAATCCCAGGGTTGATCTCCTTCAGAAGGGACAGGTTGGATCTCCTTGCAGTCCAAGGGACTCTCAAGAGTCTTCTCTAACACCACAGTTCAAAAGCATCAATTCTTCAGTGCTCAGCCTTCTTCACAGTCCAACTCTCATATCCATACATGACTACTGGAAAAACCATAGCCTTGAATAGACGGATCTTAGTTGGCAAAGTAATGTCTCTGCTTTTGAATATACTATCTAGGTTGCTCATAACTTTTCTTCCAAGGAGTAAGCGTCTTTTAATTTCATGGCTGCAGTCACCATCTGCAGTGATTTTGGAGCCCAAAAAAATAAAGTCTGACACTGTTTCCACTGTTTCCCCATCTATCTCCCATGAAGTGATGGGACCGGATGCCATGATCTTCGTTTTCTGAATGTTGAGCTTTAAGCCAACTTTTTCACTCTCCTCTTTTACTTTCATCAAGAGGCTTTTTATCTAAAATATGACACGAATGAATTTATCTATGAAACAGAAAGCAACTCACACACGTAGAGAACTGACTTGTGGTTGCTAAGAGGGAGGGTGTGAGGAGGGATAGATTGGGAATTGGGGATTAGCAGATGCCAACTATTATATATAAGATGGATAAACAACAAGGTCCTACTATTAATATATAGCACAGGAAACTATATTTAATATGAGTCACTCTGCTATACAGCAAAGATTAACACAACATTGTAAATCAACTATATTTCAATAAATTTTTTTTTTACAAAAATGAGAAAGCAAGCTTATGGTGACCAAGGGGAAAAGCTAGTGGTGAGGAATCAATTAGGAGTTTACGATTAACATACAATCACTACTGTACACAAAATGGATAACCAACAAGGACCTACGGCATAACACAGGGAGCTATACTCAATTATTTTTTAATAACCTATGAGGGAAAAGAATAAAAAAAAAAGATAGATATGTATGTACAACTCAATCACTTTATTATACACCTGAAGCTAACACAGCATTGTAAATCAACTATATGTCAACAACAATAATAACCTTTCCACGCCCTTGAGTACGGCAAATCTTTATGGGAGGACCTGAGTTAGCTCATTAGATCTGGTAATGGTGACGGCTGGGGACCTGCTGCCTTGGCTGGAAAGCACTGGAAATCCCAATTAGCACTTTCCCAACTGTTAGCAGGTTCAGCGGGTCCAGACTGTGCTGCTCCTCAGCCTCCTTCTCAATGGACGCTGTGCAATATCCCCTCTCAGTTCATTAAGAAGCTCAGATGGAGTCACTCACCTGGGCAAGGGCTCCTGGCACACCAGCCCTCAGGATAACATTCTAAGAAACAGGCTGATGCAGGCACTGACCTTTAATACCCACTCTTGTTCTGTGTTTTATCATTTTATGGAGAATGTGCCCAGAACAACAAAAGACTGTCTGTCGTGCTCACGGTCTCTGCCTGGCCTGTGACCCTGGAGACAACACTGTTTTCTCTGCCCAATAAAGGAAGCGCCTTTACATAGTGACTCTGACTCTTGCCTCTCTGAGTTGCATGGGTTAGGGATCAAATGCTCAGTGAATGATGCTCCTCTTAATCTCAAATTCTCAGGAATTTACTCCTTTTTATGTCAGTAACTTTGCCTTTGCAAGCGTTGTATTGCCTTCTTTAAGAAACAAACAACAAAAACCGTGTCTATAATCAAAGCAAGTCAGCAGCACCATGGGGGAGGGGAGGCCGGTTGGTGCCAAAATCCGTCTGGGCTTTTAGTCAAGGGCCAGAAACGTCTCCATAGGAGTTAGATCAGTAACTGGCAAGACTTCAGTCCAAGGGCACAGTGCCTAGTGTAAAGCTGTTTTCTCATAGGAGAATGTGAAGAAACGTCCACTGGCAATCTAGACTGAAGCTGTTCTTTTATTTCCAGTTTAAATTGACCATTTTCTGACTCTGCTGTGAGCTGGGAGTCAGAAATCCCTTTTCATTTGCCCTCTTGTTTCTAATTTAGATGGTCACACTTCCAACCCCACTGTATTTCAAAAACTTTCCGGCTCCCTGCCTTGTGAGTGAGTGAGTGTTAGTTACTCAGTTGTGTCCGGCTCTTTGCGAAACTATGGACTGTAGCCTGCCAGGCTCCTCTGTTCATGAAACACCCCAGGCAAGAATATTGGAGTAGGTTGTCATTTTCTTCTCCAAGGATCTTTCTGACCTAGGGATCAAACTCTGGTCTCCTGCATTGCAGGCAGATTCATTACCTGCCTCTCAATTACCATTGAATATGTGGTCCTATCAAATATAACTAATTTTTATATCTTCTTTAACTACAAAATGTTTTCAGAATCAATCGCCTAGGTAAACCTCACAATATTTTGTATATTTCAAATGGCATAAAAGGCCAGAGCAAGGTTTGCATGTCCTCTGAATTTGATTACATAAAAATCCCTACTGGGCAATTTTCCACTTTGAGTTACCCAGGACAGCATGTCTCAGAAAACAAAGGAAAAAAAGAAAAAGAATATTTGCCAAGCACACTAAGGTAATTGTTTCTGCCTTACAAATATATGACATTTTCTCATTAAATTGATCTATGTTTAAAAATAGAGGCTAATGTCTCTGGATCCCTGTCTGAATAGCCAGAAGTGAGCTCCTGGTACATGGCAGGGAAAAAAAAGAGAAGTGGCATTTATTGAATCTCTCCAGTGTTGTTATACTTTCAAACCCATTTAATTCTCACAACAGCCCCAGAACTTGGTATTATTGTTTTCGTATTACAGAAGACTGAGCACCGAAGGATTGATCTTTTCAAAGTGTGATGCTGGAGAAGACTTTTGAGAGTCCCTTGGACGGCAAGGAGATCCAGCCAGTCCATTCTGAAGGAGATCAGTCCTGAGTGTTAATTGGAAGGACTGATGCTAAAGCTGAAGCTCCAATGCTTTGGCCACCTGATGTGAAGAGCCGACTTATTGGAAAAGACTCTGATGCTGGGAAAGATTGAGGGCAGGAGGAGACAGGGGCAACAGATGATGAGATAGTTGGGTGGCATCATCAACTCAATGGACATGAGTTTGAGCAAACTCCAGGAGATGGTGAAGGACAGGGGACCTGGCATGCCAAAGCCCACAGGGTCGCAAAGAGTCCCTGGCTGAGAGACTAAACAACAATTACAGACGAGGAAGCTGAGGTTCAGAGAAGTTCCATGCCTTGTTCAAGGTCATTCTGGCCTGTAGAATCCAGATTTGAACCAGACTTGGCCATGTCCCCAGGTGAGGAATAAGGGATGGTCCCTCAGGACACGTAACCTTGAACAGTAAGCCAGCTTCCTATTGGATAATGTCAGAGAGAGAAAGATTCATCCATGAAACAGTGCAAAGACTATTCAGATGTGACCAACAGTGGTCTTCAATGGACATCTGGTGGGTTTTGGGAACCCTGTAGTACACATAAGACAGCTTGAAAGGTCTGATTAGGAAGCACTGGGCCCTCAATTTACATCCTGGGCAGAAAAGACTCACACTAGAGTAAGGGAGCTGTCTCATCTCTGGGCTGATCTGAACTCTGTCCCCAGAGGTGCGACGATCACACTGGACCCAGGGACAGAACACAGTAAGATGTCTCTCTGGTAAGGTGCAGAGAAAGCAAGACAAGGGGTTGTCAGAGAAGAGTCTGAGACCTGGGGAAAGCCAATGGCATTAAAAACACCATCTCAGCCATCACATCCCTCCTCAGGCTGGGCAGGTGGTTTAATCTGCACGGCTGCAAGGTGAGCCAAAAGGGATTCTTCTGCCCTCTCTGACAAGGAGACAGCGCCTCCCCAATAAAGCATTTCATCAGCTGAGTCATCAGGTCTGAGCTTCCCTCCTAGCAAAAGGGCAGACGCTGCCCCAGCAACACCTATGTTCCCTGGGAGCTTTGGAAGGCAGGGAGGAGGGGTGCGTGGGGCTCTTCCTGAGATTCTTCTGGACAGGGTGCAACACCTCAGCAGATCAACATCTGCTGATGCTTTCAGAGCATAGGCAAGCATGCTTCTGAGATCTTTCCTGGCTTGCTTTAAAGGAAAATTATTGACTTTTTCTGCTGTCTGACACAGAAACATTTTTTTCTCCATTTTACCACGTTTTTCTCTTTTCTTGTATTTATGGGAGTTTAGACTAATATTTTTATTTGCTAAAGGTGGTTTTAAATTTACACGTGTGAAGAAGAGATTATAAACAGCTCTTCCCCTCTGTATTTCGGTTCTATTGCCTTACCTGTTCGAATGCATTGACCTTTTCCTCTAGACAATTTCTTTTGCCTCACAATCATTTTCTCTCAAAATTCTAGGGACATAGCTCCATTGTCTGAAGCCAGGATGACTTTCGGTTCTTTGGAGTTACCTGATTTGTTATTGTTGCTGTTGTTTTCTCTGGTTGTTATAAGTCCTTTCTTTGTGGCTGAAATTTGAAAGCATCACTACTCTAAGCCTAGATGCTGGGCCCTTTGATCTAATTTTCGCCTTGTTTTTGATGAGCCTTTCGATCTGAAGATCCAACTCTTTCCATAACTCAAAATTTTTTCTATTTGTTTAGCACTTCTTCACCATTTGCTCTATCCTCTCTGACACATACATGAGATTTGTCTGAACTGTCATCTTTATCCCTTTTTTTTCCTCCCATTTTCACTTCCTCATCTTTCTCATATCCTTGACTTTCACTTTCAGGTACAGGAGAATTTCATCTTCTTAATCCATCTGATTTTCTGTGGCATTAAATCTGTTGCTCAGAGCTTCCATTTGGGGTTTTTTAATTCCACCACTGTGTTCCTCATCTCCACATATTCTTGTCTGATCTCACGGGTCTTTCTCTGTGGCCATCTGCTCACCATCTCCAGGTACAGTATCTTCTTGAAGATTTTAAAGCATCTGCAATAGAAAGCCTGTACTATTTTCTTAAGATCCTGTGTCACTGGAAATGATCTCTATAATATTCCTATATCTCTATTTTTTTTCTCTCTGTCAGTTCTTGTAAGTGGTAGTCCTTGATTGTTTATTTTGGGAATTCAACAGATTCTGACACATTTCATCCCTTCCAGATTCTCTGGGCTCGATGAAACTTAAAATTATTTACAGGGATTTCGTTACCCAGATCAGATACTCAGCATGCTGTAGAGACTATGGAGGGAGGCTGAACCAGTGGCTGTAGCAACGCAGACCATCACTTCATTAACAGAAGGCCTCTGCCCATGTTCCTTCTGACTCCCAGCAGCAAATACTAGGGCAGAAATCCCAAGATTCATGCTCTCAAAGTATTGTGACTTTTCAAAAAATATCTTGATTTATGAATAGAAATTAAATAGTACAACATTATACCCACTGTATCAACAGACAAGGAAAAACCACATATTATGTCAACAGATGCAGAAAAAGTATTTGACAAAATCTAACACCCATAACACTGGATGGCATCACTGACTCAATGGACATGAGTTTGAGTAAACTCTGGGAGTTGGTGATGGACAGGGAGACCTGGCATGCTGCAGTCCATAGAGTTGCAAAAAACTGGATATGACTGAGCGACTGAACTGAACTGAACCCAATCATTATAAGAATTCTCAGTAAACTAGGAATAGAAAGGAACTTTCTCAACTTGATAGACAGTCTACAAAAAACCTACATCTAATAACATAATCGATGGTGAGAAACTAGAAACTTTCCTAGTAAGACTGAGTACAAGGCAAGGATGTTGCTTCTCACCACTCCTTTTCAACACCATTCTGGAAGTTCTTGCTAATGCAATAAGGCAAGAAAAGGAATGAAAAAGAATACAGATTGGGAAGGAAGACATGAGACCGTGCTTCTCTGTAGATGTCTCGATCATCTATGTAGAAAAGCTGAAAGAACTGACCAAAGCACTCTTGGAACTAATAAACGATTATGGCAAGCTTGGAAAATATAAGGTTAAGCAATAGTAGTATATGGATATAAAGAGATAGTTTTCCTGAAGGTCTGTGGTTATGACCCCATGGTTCCACTGCAGAGGAAATGGGTTGGATATCTGGTCAGGGGAGTTCCACGTGCCTGATGGTATAGTTTAAAAAAAAGAAGAAAGAAAAGATAGAGAAAGCAGTAATGCTATACACACTATTTTGTAACTTTTTAAACTTAATGGCATACATTAGACATCTTTAAATAGCAGTACATGGAGGTCTTTTTTATGGTTATATAGCATCCCATTAGATGATATCAAATACACTTGCCGAGTACAATGCTGATGGTTTGCTTACTTCAGAATTCATTGGTTGGTTGGTTTTTATTTGTAGTTTAATATCATGGAGTCCCTGGTGCCCCAGATGGTAAAGAACCCACCTGTAATGCAGCAGACCTGGGTTCAATTCCTGGGTTAGGAAGATCCATTGGAGGTGGGCATGGAAACCCACTCCAATATTCTTGCCTGGAGAATCCCAAGGACAGAGGAACCTGGCGGGCTCCAGTCCAGGGGGTTGCAATAAGTTGGACATGATTGAACGACTAAGCACAGCACAATATCATTGACTTCCTTATTATTTCCATATTCACTTAAATCTTTTTGAAACACAAAATAGGGCTTTTACAGAAATTTCTCCAATCTATTCATTTTTGTAAATAGAAATGTTCAGAATAACACTGGTATCAGTGACTACCTCTGAGAAGTGAGACCGGGGGTGAGAAGAGGCGATCATGTGATAGGAATGTCCTAATAAATTTCACTTTATATCCTTTTCTATTATCAGAGATTTTACAATTAAATGCAATGCTTTTCTAATTTTAATTAAAACATGTAAACAAGTAATGCTGCAATAACTGCGCCACAAGCTGTTTTTCTTCTTTAGGCCTACGTCTCAGGGGAATTATCTAGATGCTAGATTACTGGGTTAAAGGGTGTGCTCTAGAAACTGTGCCAGTTCCCGTGGTCTGGAGAGCTTTCAGGGGTGCAGCATTCTGCAAGAGGTTCCCATCATCAGGGGAAAAATAGAAGCAAGTGTATACAACTGAGTTTTGCCTTCAGTGTAAGCTTCACTCATGCCAGAAACTCAACCGGTGGAAATGCTGGAACGGGCGCTCTATGGTGCAGCCGCATCCTTGCGTAGGGGTTGTTCTGGACCAAGATCCCGAGGAGAGAGCCAGTGACCATCCCTTCTTGTGGAAGCTCGGAGAGAACGTCAGTGCATTAAAGTGAGCAGAATGGGCATGTAACTCAAAAGTCCAGCGTAGGCTTTGTTCAGACTGGCTCCCTCTTGTTTTTTGGAGATTCTCTGTTCCACCGTTTTCCGTCTCTGGTTCTGTCTCAAGGTCACAAGCCGGGTCCACAGCACCCAAGGCTTCAGCAGCTCTGCTCACATCCAGAGGAAAAAAAATACTTCCCTGAGCTTCCTGCTGATTGGGCCAATCCGTGGCCAGGTGACTGACACCTGCTGATTGACTTTGGCCAGCAGTTGCTAAAACCAATCACAAGGCAGGAGGAGGTAGCTCCGATTGGTTCAAATCAATCAAGACACACCCCTAGGGTTCTGGAGAAGCCAATCTCAATCAAGCCTGGCTGCTACCCAGTGACAGAGGTGGCCAGGCATGGCCGCAGAGAAACTCAATCTGTGTGTCACATAGTATTTCCCACAGATGGGAAGGAGAAAATGACCATCATGTATTGAGCCTATATTGTGTGCAAGGCTTGAACAAGAGGCTTTTGTTTATTTAATTTACTCCTTCCAACAATTCTTTAAGATTGGCATCACTAATCTTTATTTTATAGATAAAGAAAATGTCAGCTCAGGGAGTCTGAGTCATCTGCCTAATGCACACAGCTAATATACATCAAAGCTTATCTCACCAATTTCATATACTACTTGGCACAGCTTGCTCATGACCCTAAAGTACATTCCAGGTCAACATGATAAAGGCCCTTTATCATGGGCCTTTAAATTGTTTAAGTCAAATGAATTATTTGGAATATATATATTTATAGTTAAGACTAAAGTCAAAAGGAAAAACAAAAATCCTTTTCATTTTTTTCCAGTTAAGCATCTTCTTCAGCAGTTGCAGTATTCAGTTTGTCTTATCAGATTCTGGCGTAGAACCAGGTCATACCTATGAATCATAGCTGATGTAATGTGCGTCTTAGTAGAACTATTATGTATTTCCCAGGTGCTTGCACTTGACTGTCAGAAACCAGATCTCTGCCCAGGTCCCAGGTGAGCAATTATGATGTCATGAAGTGGTGCTTGGATGCAGTTCAAAGAGCTGAGAGCAAGTTATGAGATCAGGGAAAGCAAACAGTGGGATTCCAGAGAGCTCACCCAGGCTCCCCTGGCCTTGCAGAGCTGCTGATAGAGTTACTCTCTGTGGAGCCTGGTGGAGAAAACCTGAGTCCAGGTGTGCACTTTTCCCCTGAGAGAAGAGGGGTTGTTGAGAGCTCTGTAACCCCTGGGATGGTGAGTCTTTCTGAAGATCTATTCCCAGGAAACTGCATGGAAAGGCAAATTCCACATCACTTGCAAGTGCGGGCCTTTCTGCTCTGTTACAAGAGTCCATGATTGAAGTTCTGGCTGGGTGGGAGGGAGGGGGTGTGAAAATCGACAGGTGGGTGGAGGTGGGCGCCTGGGTGAACGCACAAACACACATACCCTGATGTGGATGGTTGTGACTGACAGGCAGGGGAGCATGTCTGAGCAGCAACATGAGGAAAACAGCCAGAAAGAGGTTTATGCATCCTTAGTGATTTGTGCTCAGGAAATGCTGGAGTTGGAACCTCCTGCTTCTGGAAGAGGAGTGTCTTCACAGATCTGCATACCTAAATAACAGAGGCAAAATTAGGGGAGGAGGGGGAACTGAAGTCCTAAAATTTCATTGAGATCCAGTTTTCTACAGAGAGAATACCTGGAAATTCTGTTGTTGGAACAATTAATTGTGCTGAGCATCACTTGAAATGCCTTTTAAGAATCTATTTATTTCTTTATGGCCATGCTGGGTCTTCATTGCTGCACGTGGGCTTTCTCCAGTTGCAGCAAGCAGGGGCTACTCTCTAGTCACGGTGACGGGCTTCATTGCAGTGGTTTCTGTTGCTGTGGAACATGAGCTCTAGGTCCCCGGGCTCAACAGTTGCAGCCCTGGCCTTCAGTGGCTCACAGGCTCTGGGGTGAGGGCTCAGTGACTCCTCTGCGTTGGCAGGGATTTCTCAACCTCTGAGCTACCAAGGACCTCCCTGAAATGCTTAAATGCCTTCAAACCATTTCTTTTCTTTTCTTCTGCCCTTACTCAAAACAATCAATTACATTCTAATTAACACAAAGCCTAGTATGCGAAAGGTGTAGTTTATAGTTTAGGCCAATAAAAAAGGAGGATCATCAGAAGCTAAGGAAAATATCTTGGGCCCATTTTAACAGTTTCTCAGAAACAAATAACACTCAAGGTTTATAGGCTGAGGCAACATCGTGCCCCCCAAACATGATATTATCTTAAAACATAGCAATGCAACAAGTACCCCCACGGATAAGGAGACGTGAGAGAGACGTCAAGTATTATGGCATTAAAAAATTGCCTTCCCTTCTGTGAAAAATTGCCAAGGTTGACCCCAGAAGCAGCTGTGTTTCTGTCCTGTGACCCTTGGCCCACAACCTGATGAGACCCTGCAATAGGGTTCCCCTGCAGGGGCCCCCACTGCAAGATGAATTCCCTCATTCAAAAAGCAGGGGAAAGGTCCATTAAAGGTAACAAAACATAAAGGTTTTTCCTTTCTTCCACAGTCTCTCAATTTATTATGATGTTTCTAATTTGCTCTTTAATGAAGTAAAGAAACAAAATTTTAAAAATTTACCATGAACTTTATCATTTCTCTTTCTACTGTGCAATTCCTGTTGAAATGCAAACGTAAGCACATTTAATGCAGATGCTGACTAATCAAAATTATTTTTTAAAATTGTATTCTGTAGCTTGTACCTGCACAATTCCTTCTTACCAAAACATAGAAAACTGCAAAACATTAACTGGACGGTTTCTGTCTCACTTCTTGATATCCTATATTCCACTAATGCTCTCTACTTTTGGCTTACTGATAAGTAAGAAAGGATAGAAATTAAGAAGAAGAGGCTCCCTTCCTGTATCCTTTCTTTCCGTGGCATCATTGCCAGCATAGGTTGGCTAATACAGGGAAGTAACATGAGCAAGAAAGGGTATGATAAGTTCCTTGGTCATTTGTGTTTCTCACATCAACTTCTTTCTGCGTTGGAGGCAAATGTAACAGGGAAGAGCAAATCTAACTCCATGTTAGGTCCGTTTCTTTTACTTTAACCTTTGCATTCTATTGCTTTTTCTTGAGTAAAGAATGTTGCCTATAGCCTGACATATACAGGGAAGCCTTGCCACAAGGCTCTGACCTTTAAGAGTATAAGACTTTTCCATTCATATAGAGATAAAAAGTTGCAGAACAGAGAATAACATTTGTCTTCTTGGAGTTTACAGGAAGTTATGACCTGACCTACATGGACAGCTACAAGGACAAAGGATTCCTATACCAAGAAGTTTGCAAAGGCCTATTACACCCACTCCTTCATTTTGCCTTTAAAAATGCTTTGGGGGTACAAGCCACCTGTCTCTTTGCATGGTCCTGCAACAAAACTTTCTCTGCTCCAACCTCCAATGTTTTGGTTTGTTTGACCTCACGGTGCATCGGGTACATGAACTTGCATTTGGTAACACAAGTTCTAGATCTAAAGGAAAATATGGACTTGGGGGGCCATCTGGGGCTCCCTCCCCTTGCTCACTCATAGATGCAGCAAGATGACCAGGTCTCACAGTGCCAGGGAAATTCTGTGCTCATGGGGCATCACATACTGTGTGTATCTCCTTTGCTCACACATTGTGCTCCCATTGGGGCTCACCTCAAAATATAAGTTCAAACATGAAATTGTTGATAATTTTGAGTAGCAAAGCATTATACCAAGCACAGGGACCCCCTGAGTGCAAGTTCATGTCCACAAAGCTGACTCTGTCCCTCAGTAACAAGAATCAGAATAATTAGCTTGGCCAATGAGATTCTCTCTCTTGGGAATTAAACAAAGATTTAATAATGAGAGAAACATCATCACTATGTACCAAGAGAAGAATCAGAGGAAGGAACTATCTGAAGCACCATGAAGATTGTTTATAAACTTCTGGGCCCAAGATATTTTCCTTAGCTTCTGATGATCCTCATTTCCATCTCTGTGGTCTGAGCTCTACACCATTTCTGCATTTTTAATGAAGCCTGGGTATATGGCTAAATTTTTAGTTTTTACTGTGCTTATCCTTGTGACACATCTCTCATTACTCAGCATGATTTGGCTAATTCTATGTTCCTTTGCAGCTGAGAACCTGATAAACAATGAAGGTAAATGGTTACTTGCTGTGTGCCTGAAACAAACATAACACTGTAAGTCAACTAAACGCCAATAAAAAAATTAAATTTTTTTTCATTTTTAAAGGTAAAGGTACCGGAATTTTTTAACAAGAGGGGGAAAGACAGCCAGAATTTAGCTAAATGAACCCCAGGAATGAGTATGTCAATGTCCCCAGCACATTAGGTGACATAGTACCTGTTCAAATAGCAAATTCTCTTCTTAGGCAAATGGAGATGAAACTATGACAGGTCTCAGATTATTGAACCCATATAAATAAACACATATTGGGATATTTTTCTTGAGCTATAAGAGCAAAGCATTACACAAACCCTAAATGTCCTACAATGTAGATTTGGCCAAATAGATTACATCATCTGGAATTTTTTTTTTTTAAGCAGTAAAAAGGTATGTTTTTAAAAGAACATTTAGCAGTGTACATGTCAGGATCATCATAATACCATTGAAAAGGCAGAATAAATATGTGTACTTAACATTGCCAATTATATTCTGAACATACAAGTATTTATTTATTTACTTATTTATATGAATAGAACAAATGCCAGAAAGTTGCAAGCTATTTATCTCTGGCTTATAGGATTAAATTTTATTTTCCATTTTGCAATTTTTACTCTTTCATATATTTTAAGCCTTGATAAAGAATAAATTTCTCAACAAAATCCTATAAATTTCCATCAATATAATTCCACACTCAAAAACAAACCTTTTAATTGTGGTCTGGGGACTTCCCTGGTGGTCCCGTGGTTAACCCCATGTTTCCACTGCAGGAGGGCATGAGTTCCTTGGACGGGAAACAGATCCTGCATGCCCTCAGCGCAGCCAAAAGAATAAATATAACTGTGGTCTGGCCTTCGATGAAGTGACAGATGGTGATTAAGAGGATGTGTTTCTGAAGTCAAACAGCTCTTGCCTCAAAAAGTCTACCACTCTCTAGCATTTGACCTTGAGCGAGACATCTCAGTCCACCTGCTTCCTCACCCATAAGATGAGGTTTTTAATAATGACCCCTTTCAGGTTCCTTCTAAGGATTAGGTGAGATGAGTAATTCCCTTCAGGGATCATTGCTCCTTGTGTTCATTTTGCATCCGAGTGATGAGGGTGTGGCCAGCATATAGCAGCCGCTCAACAAATACTGAGTGAGCAAACCGAGCACATAAGAACACATGTTTGTGGCGAATGAATGACCTTGGAGTCATACCGAAAATCAGCCAATACAACATTATTTTTCTACATTTTGGGGCTGACATTTTGTGTAGCTTGTGAGATGTAAAAATGAATATCAAATTTAAAACCTCAAGCTTCCTTTTTATTCAAAATCTTAATGGAGTTTTACATTTTGTCTTTAGGCTTTAATTGTATTGACAAGCTCAGTTGACATCATAATTGATAATACTTTCATTTTATCAATTTTAAATAAACTTCAGTTATTGGGGATTTAATGAGTAACCTCTGTACCGGGCTCAAAGATCTGAGCAATCTGAAAGTGATTTAGGGGCAAAATTCTTCCTTTCTCTTCTGTTGCTTTCTTTTGACTTCTATCACTTTCTTCAAAGAGATAATCACTGTTATCAATCCCTTAGGTATTTTTCCTGGGATTTTTAAATATATATTTACTGTCAATTAAATTATGTCCAAGCCCTAATGTCCAGTACCTGTGAATGACTTTATTTGGAAATAGGATCTTTGCAGATGTAATCAAATCACAGATATAAAAATGAGATTATCCTGGATTTGGAATGACCCTGAAATCCAAAGACAGATGTCATTTCAAGAGACAAGTAACCTTTGTGTCTTTGAGACAGAAAGAAACTGCTGTGTGAAGACACAGAGACTGAAGTAATGGGGCCTCCAGCCAAGGACCACCTGGAGCCCACGGGCACTGGGAGAGACAGGAAGGATCCCTTCCTAGAGCCTTCGGACGCAACAAAGCGTCGTCCTGCTGACACCTTGATTTGGAGTCTCTGACCTCCAGAATTGCAGAAGAAATTTATGCTGTTTTCAAGCCATGAGGTTTTTTGGTAATTTGTTAACGGCAATCCAAGGAAGCTAATAAAAACATCTGAGCAGTATAAAAATATTCCTGGACTTTCATTTATGATTTAACAGTACTTCTTAGAATTTTTGATGTGTTATCTACCCTACTGTCATCAAAGTCAAAACCCTGAATAGTTTTTAAACCATAGGAAAGTTGGAAGAAAAATATTTTCTACTCTTTGATAATGCTGGGGCTTAATTACACATTTCTTGAACTGTAGTTTAGGGAATTTCAAAACACATAATTTAACCTTCCTCTAGAGTATGAACTATTCTATTGGAACAAACAAAATTTTGGCTGTTATAGTCAGTTCCTCTTACCCAGAAGGTAGAAGTAGTAATTCATACATTCAGAGAGAGAGAGAGAGAATTTACCTAAAGTGGCCAATTTTAATTTCTGCATTTCCTAGATTTTTAACACTGGGTTAAGCTGAAAGGCTGAAAATAAATGTGTCTTGCTTGGAGCCAAAGGCAGAAAACTGCATGTCTCCTGAATAATGCAAGGCATGAACGCTCTTGTCCCTAGATGGTGGGATGAGGAGGAAGGAATAAACCGGGGCTTGGGGCAGTTGGCTGTGAGGAGCCCCTAGGGGTAGGGAGGGAGGGGACTTGGGAGGGCAACCATTTTCAAGCTGCTGCCCTTTAACAACTGGTTCTGCGTTCCCACGCCGGTCAGTTGCAAGTGGTACCAGCGATGTTGGTAGAAACAACATACCTGCCAAGTGCTTTCCCACCCATCACCTTGATTCTGCAATAACACTTGAGGATAACTGCTCTTCCGTTTCACAGATGTATCCAACCACCAAAGCCTTAAGATATAAATGACCCTCCCAGGGGTAGCCCCAATAAAAGTTGTGCATGCAGGCCCTAAATTCGTATTTAAGAATTTGAAGTTCAACCTTCTTTTCATTAAATGATGGCTACTTTTTAAACTGGGCTTCCCAACTGGCGCTAGTGGCAAAGAACCTGTGTCCCAGTGCTGGTGACATATGAGACGTGGGTTTGATCCCTGGGTCGGGAAGATCCCCTGGAGGAAGGTATGGCAACCCACTCCAGTATTCTTGCCTGGGAAATCCCATGAACAGAGGAGCCTGGAGGGCTACAGTCCATAGGGTCGCCAGAGCTAGACACAACTGAAGCAACTTAGCACATGTACACACACTTTTTAAATGGCATCTCGGGTGGCTCGGTGGTTAGAAAAATCCTGCTTCCAATGCAAGAGACTCATATTTGATCCCTGGGCAAGGAAGATCCCCTGGAGGAGGAAATGGCAACCCTCTCCAGTATTTGGTGGGTTGCAGTCCGTGGGGTGACGGAGTTGGACACGACTTAGTAACCAAATAATAACAAACCAAGAGACCAAACCAGTCAATCCTAAAGGAAATCAGCCCTAAATATTCATTGCAAGAACTGATGCTGAAGCTGAAGCTCAAGCTCCAACTCTTTGGCCACCTAATGTGAAGAACTGACTCATTTGGACCCTAATGCTGGGAAAGATTAAAGGCAGGAGGAGAAGGGGACGACAGAGGATGAGATGGATGGCATCACCGACTCAATGGACATGAGTCTGAGCAAGCTCCAAGAGTTGGTGATGGACAGGGAAGCCTGGTGTGTTGCAGTCCATGGGGTTGCAAAGAGTCGAACATGACTGAGTGACTGAACTGAACTGAATCTTCCCTCCTGGGGCATAAAACCAAGCTGGTTTCCATTTCAGATGAAAGAACCAAGAAAGTTCCACTGGAGCCAGAGAAGATGCCTGCGTCAAGGCTACCATGGGAGCTGTGATGAGGGTTGGCTTCTCAGATGAAGAACCCTCGGGGATGTATTATGGATGAATCTGAAGATCGTGGTGGGGGTGGAGAAGGTGAGTGTACCTACCTCCTCAGCAAATTACCTAATCAATGTGGATATCAGAGTCAAAAACATGTGTTGACTTTACCCAGTACACAGCAGAATGTAATAACCCAAAATGTCAAACACAAAATTCAAGATGATGGCCAAAATACATTACTTTATGGGAGAACAGGATTGAGAAGGGCACATCCTTGCATTTGAAACTGACAACAAAAGACAGAGTTTACCTCCTTTTGCTGGTGGGGGGGGGGGTAGGGAGGAGGGGCAGGGACCATGGGGTGGTGTGGCCCGAGAACTCACGGTGGCGGTCGGGGTTGGGGGAGGGAGGTCTTTTGTTGCTGTGCTACCGTGTGCTGGAGAGGGTGTTCTGAAGGTCAGGTCTAAAGACAATTGGCCAGTGCCCTTGTATCACCTTTTATCAGAGAATGTCCAGGCGGTGGCCGAGGCTTGCAGCTCTTTCTATAGGTTTGCAGGCAGAGGAAATGAAGTCTTTCTCTCTCTAAACCTCCTGTGCTTGCCCTTCTGCAGGCTGCATTTACATCATTTATTCCTGCTTTGAGGCTGAATAATGGATTCCGGGTCTGAGCAGTAGAACTCTACAAAAAAGATTATCCAGGCTGTGCTGGGTTCTGTGCTCTGATGAACCTTGTCCCATTTCTGCTGCTGTGGTTCTTGGAGAACAAACCCAAGGCACGCATCTCTGAGGACGGAGACCTGGGGACTCGGAGGAGATGGGGAGAGCCTGGTGCAAACCAGAGAGTGATTCTCCTGCATTGTCTGCGGAAAGTGAAACAGCAGAGGAGGCTGGCATCACTCTCCTAAACCTGAGAGTGAGTTTAGGCCTGCAGGGCGCCAGGAAGAAGTGCCCCATCAGTGTCACGTGACTCTAGGGTTCAGATGACCTCCAAGGGTCACACAGCAAGTGAGAGATGCAATCATGACCGTGAGTTGGGAACAAGCTTATTCTTGAACTGAGTATTAACGCCCTATGTCGTGTTCTGTTTCGTGTTCAGGACTGAAGAAAGAAAACGGAAGAGAGTCTCCACTTAAAACAGCAGAGTAGATTAACCCCGTGTTGTTAAAACTAATAAATTAGCATGAAAGAGTCAAGGATGGAAATGACATGAAATCCAGGATTTGCTTTAGAATGACTGTACAGGGAGGAGGGGATTGGGTAGGGTAGAGCGGAAATGAGACTAAGTCACGAATTAATCATTGTTGCAGGTTGGATTGAGGTACAGAAGGGTTCTTTACTCTCTCAAGTGGCATGTACTTTTGAAACTTTCCACTATGAAAGTTTTTTTTTTTTAAGTAGCCCATTTAGAACAAAAATCAGCAAAGACATTAAATTAAATCTTGTAAGAGATGTACTGTATCTGTATCTTAAAAAAAAAAAAATATCTATAATCCCTAATCGAAAAACCTGAAGCCTCAGAAAAACAGAATATTCCTGGATGGGAATTTTTGTTACCATAATGATATCAATTTTCACCCTAATTAATCTGTAAATTCAATGTCTCCCAGTTGACATTCCTGCAGGATTTATTGGAACTTGCTTCTCAACTTCATATAGAAAAGAAAATATTCAAGAATAGCAATGACATTTTAAAAAGAAAAAGAATGAAAAAGAAATTATTTTACCAAGTATCGAAACACATTACAAAGCTATAATTAAAATGTGTGGTATTGGCATGAGAAAGGACATGTATTAATAGAACAAAATAGAGAATTCAGAAATAGGCACATGTAGATATGAAAATCTGGCTTAATTTAGAGATGACATTTCAAATCCTTCCCCCTCCTGATTGGGGACAAATTCAGGTTTTCACTTGGAAAAAAAGTGTACTTATAAAAATGCATCTATATGTCAATATGTTTATACATTGATATATCTGTGTATACCTTATTTCTATAGTTATGCAAAATTGATTTTTATCTTAAATACTTATTCTATATTTTATACACTTCATTTGAAAACTAGTTTATTATATTTGCGTATATATTCCATGTAGACAGGTTTTGCAAGGAATAAATAAAGGCAACAAAACACTTCCACTCCTATATCACTTATAATTTGCACACAGAAATGTAGACCGTGCATGTGTCTAAGTCGCTTCAAGCGTGTCTGACTCTTTGCAACCCTACGGACCGTAGCCTACCAGCCTCCTCTGTCCATGGGCTTCTCCAGGCAAGATTACTGGAGTGGGTTGTCATGCCCTCCTCCAAAGGTTCTTCCAGACCCAGAGCATGGACCCTCATCTCTTGCATCTCATGCACTGGTAGGAGGATTCTTTACCACCAGCGCATGTTTTGTACATATGTGTATGTATTTGTACGTGACACACGGCGACGTGAGGAGACCTGAAGGTGCGGTGGGGAGGCGAGGAAGACTCCCGGTGGGGAGAACTTGCAGGCAGGAAGAACCTGGTCCAGGCCCAGGAGAGCATCCCAGGGAGCCCACGTGGGAAGCCTTGGAGGCTCCCTGTGATTGAGATGTGGGAACAGCACGGGGTGACCACAGAAAGGGGTCTACGGAGGGGAGGCGCCATCAGTGAGGGTGGAAATAACTGGGAGACCCCATCTGGACTGTCAAGAGTGTTGAGACACATCCTAAAGTTGAGAAGGAGCCAGCAAATACGACTGAAAGGGGAACAGAGCAAGGACATGACTGGGTGGAGGACAAAGCAGGAGCACGGCCAACCGGATGCTGTAGGACCCTCTGGAGGACAGCCCAGAGACACAGGGACCAGAGACGAGCAAGTGAGTCTGGCTGCCACTGCGGTGACCTGATCTAGACCACAGGCCGGGGGCTTGGACAGGAGGGACAGAGGCCAAGTTCTGGCTGCCGCTGGGAAGAGGGAGCAGGGAGCCAGACGCTGGACAGGGCCACAGCCGGGTACCCTTGGCAGTCACCGGGGAGCATCTCTTATTAAACAGTGATGCAGGGCCATTGCTATTTCTGCAGGAGCTACGCGGGTGAGTCTCCCACACTGCCAGAGCTGAGAACCCCCGAGGTTTGGGCCACGATGGCTGGAGAGGGTTTCGAACTGAGACAGACAAGGAGGAAGAAGAGGCAACTGGAGGAAGGCAGTCGGGCTGAGTCTGCGGTGCCTGCGGCCCATTCTCCTGGAGAGGCTGGTTCCCACCTCAGGTGTGGGGAGGCGGCCAGGTCACCAGGAGGCGCTTATCAGGTGAGATGGCACCTGACTTAGGACACTGAGGCCACTGTGACAAAATCTCCGAGACCAGGCATCTTAAGCAGCAGGCGTCTGCTTCCTCACAGTCCGGGAGGCTGGAAGTTCAAGGTCAAGGTGTGGGCAGGGATGGTTTCTGGTGAGACCCTCTCCTCTGTTTGCAGGTGGGGGAGCCTTCTCGCCATGTTTTCATGCAATCTGCCCTCTGCTTACACGTATTCCTGGTGTCTGCTTGTGTCCTAATCTCTTCTTATGAAGTCACCAGTCAGATAAGATTAGGGCCTCATTTTCACTTAATCACCTTGTTAAAGGCCTTATCTTTAAATACAATCACATTCTGAGATACTGGACCCTGAATTTGCCGAGGGAGGGGTGGTGGGTGGGCGGGGAGCAGGGATGTAACTTGGCCGATAAAAGCATCTTAGCTTTGTCCCTGAGCTCTTGGAGGACCAGCTGCCAACATGTCCATATGATAGGAGCTGGTGACATTCCAGTTTGGGGGGACGTTTCTTACTGGGTTTATATACTTAACCTCCCTGAGATCCATCCCCACCAGACCGTGGACGGACAGGGGGAGAAGGTCGGATGCCTGTGTCTCATCCAGGGAATAAACACGCTTTCATGTCCTTAGAGTCAAAACAAGAACAAGTGGTTACTATGTGTCTGATGTGCTGTCTCATTCACCCTCACAGAAGCCAAGATGCGACCTATCTACCCTCGCTATGTTTCTTTCTCAGATGGAAAGCAGGTTTGGCTTGGAGGTGTGACCCCTGACCAGGAGGTGGCAATGCCAAGCCTTGCCCTTGGCCCGTCTGACTCTCCAGAGCCCTTGACTTTAACCCCCACACCGCACTTCTTCTCTCAAGTCATTTCAAACTGTATTTCTTTTGCTTAGAAACATTTCTAATTCCTTTAGAACTAAAGGTGCTTAAGCAATGCTTGGGTCAAGGAGGTGATCGTCTGTCAAAGTTTTCAAATCGTTTCTTCTCCCTGTGACTCTGGAAGGCCTTGACGGTGTTACTGATATGACAGTGGGGAGCACCCCTGCTTGGATGTTCTCTGGGTGGCCTTCCAGCAAACACATGTGTAGTCGTCTCAGGCAGCCCCGACAGCGAGACAGAGAAGGAGAGGAGAGATGATGGGCCCAGAGAGGGCACAGAAAAGAGCTAGCAATGACCAGAAGGGCATTTTGATTTCTGTCTACTGGCAACATTCAGAGCGCTGTTTCAGAGAATGAACTGGGTTGAGTTAACTGACGTGGTCCAGGCACCTGTAAAGTGGTCTATGCCTGGTGGTGCCAGAATAAATATCGAGGGGAGCAGAAAAGCCTCCCTGGGCATCAGGGCATGAACATGGGGAGGACAGAGCATCGAGGAACTCAACACAAAGATCCGTGTCTTTGTCCACCATTAACCAGTCACTTTCAAGGAGAGAACGGTACCGCTTGGTGGAAGATGGGTGGTTTGTCAACTTCATACAAAAAGTATCACTGTTGTTCAGTGATGTGCTGTGTGTCTTCAGTCAGTTGTGTCCGACTGTCTGTGACCACATGGACTGTAGCCCGCCAGGCTCCTCTGTCCATGGGATTCTCCAGGCAAGAATACTGGATCGGGTTGCCATTTCCTCCTCCAGGGGGTCTTTCCATCCCAGGAATTGAACCCACCTCTCCTGTGGCTCCTGCATTGCAGGTGCAATTTTTACCCACTGAGCCACTGGGGAAGCTCATCTTTCAAGGATACTGCCTCCATATTCCACTTGGAAAGAGAAGCATATAACCAACGTATCCCCAAGAGACTAATTACCTGGGGAAGTTGGTTTCAAAAATGAATAAAAATTATACAGAAATCAGTGCTACCCACATCAGGCCTTGTATTACTAAAGACACATACAGGATTTTAGCTGAGAAGATGGTGTTCTTCCATTACAAGCCTCTGATCCATGGAGGAAGATGGAAACACAGCCTCTAAAGTTATTTGCTGAGGAAATGTTATGTTAAATATATTTTCTGAATATCCTCTTATCTCCAGTGTGCAGTAAGATGGAAATCATCAAGTATCTTTGGAAATCACCTCTGAGTTGAAAACATCTGGGTATTGCAGGAAATTGAATGAATTCACTGAAGGAAAAAATTACCTTACTTTTCATATATTGTCCAACCAGGGCAAGTATACTCAAATGAAATAAAATTTCTTTCAGTGGCTGCCACAAGAAACCATTAAAGAAAAATGTTGGCACCATCATAGCAGAAACAAGTTTGTTTTTTAAGGGCAAAAAAGTAAGAATTGGGAAGAATAATCTGTATTACTAAATAGATATGTTCCTCAGTTCAGTTCAGTTCAGTTCAGTCGCTCAGTCGGGTCCAACTCCACGACCACATGGACCACAGCACGCTAGGCCTCCCTGTCCATCACTAACTCCTGGAGTTTACTCAAACTCATGTCCATTGAGTCAGTGATGCCATCCAACATATATGTTAAATATATTCCTAGCCCTCCCTTGCTGCTGCTGCTGCTGCTGAGTCGCTTCAGTCGTGTCCGACTCTGTGCGACCCCATAGACAGCAGCCCACCAGGCTTCCCCGTCCCTGAGATTCTCCAGGCAAGAACACTGGAGTGGGTTGCCATTTCCTTCTCCAATGCATGAAAGTAAAAAGTGAAAGTGAAGTCGCTCAGTCGTGTCCGACTCTTAGCGACCCCATGGACTGCAGCCCACCAGGCTCCTCCATCCATAGATTTTCCAGGCAAGAGTACTGGAGTGGGGTGCTATCGCCTTCTCCGAGCCCCCCCTTAACTGACATCATTTATGGGTGTCTTCTCCTCCTGGTGGATTGTCCATCAGCAAATTATAATTGCCTGAGGACTTTCCCTGGCCAAGAGTACAAGTTCAGCTTCCTGTGGGCAGATGGGTATGGCAAAAAGGATTGAAGGCTGGGATGGCCACTCCCCACTCTGGGCAGTGGAGTGTGACATGGAGGGGAGGGGAGCACCCAGGTCTATTATAAATCACTCTGAGCTCATCTCTTGTTAGATAGCACATGTCTTCCCTAATGGAATGGACAACGAAGACGTGTAATAATAGATGCTGAGAATATGTATAAACATCAGTTATCTTGAATTTCAAATATTCGTATAGGGCAAAAATGGATGTATTTTCCTCATTATTCATTCAATATATTCTAGTCCGTTTGTGTGATAATGAATTTCTTACATTCTCTACGCTGACTCATTCTGCTTCCTAGAGTGTTTCTTATTTCTCCTCCTGAAAGGACCCAATGAGAGCCTGGAACTGAGACAGCGGGAAGGAAGGGTGGCTGTTGAGTTTGGAGACAAGTACAAACCACTGTCTTCTTTCCAAGTCACCCTGAGGTTTGGGTCTCGAGCCACCAGAGACCCTGGGGACCCAGGGATCATCCATCCTATACCCTGCACCATATGTGTCCTTGTAACACATCGGGTGCCTCATCGCTAACATTTGAAAGTTTGAGATCAAGAGATCTCAAACACTCATTAAGCAAGACTAAATGCTTGGAGTTTCCCTAGCTGGACGGACTCAGGTGGAACCCATGAGCGTGGTTATAGGAGAAGGCAGCCCCGGGAAGAATCGAGCTGATATTCACTCGACAAACTCCGGGCGGCTGGGGGGTCTCACTGCTCCGGTGCAGAGCTGCTGTAAACAAGCTGTGTCCCTCGGGTCTTACTTTCAGCTTCCCCAGACAATGACACCTGCTGTTTTGTCTTGACAATGTGCAGTGTTGACAAAAAGGTTGTCAGAGTGTGTGAGTGTTAGTGTCAGTCATGTTCGACTCTGCGACCCCATGGACTGTAGCCCGCCAGGTTCCTCTGTCCGTGCAATTCCCCAGGAAAGGATACTGGAGCGGGTTGCCGTTCCCTTCTCCAGGGGATCTTCCCCACCCAGGGCTGGAACCTGTGTCACCTGCATTACAGGCAGATTCTTTACCGTTGGGCCACCAGGGGTGGCGCTAGAGAGCTGCTGTTTATTAAATATTTCAATGAGTGCTACTATCACATGGTAACATTGTTCACCGTCCCCATATGAAAAATGAGAATGAGGTCTGTCACTTCTAGGTAACACTAGGAAACGCTGGAATGCAGTCTCAGCTTTTCTCCACGAAGCACTGGGGGTCCAGCCTGCTCTCCAGAGAAAAGCTTCCCAGAGAACGGGCCACACTCATGACTGGCTGTTCTGTCCAGCCCCTTCTCTTGGTAGGTGCTCAACACATGACGCCCAGCAAACTCCAATCCAGATGAATGCAGCACCGTGCTTGGTCCATGGAGTCACATCCAAGGAAGCAAAGAGGGGAAAGGAATTCAGATCTTTACATCAGGTTCTCCAAAATGTCCGAGGGAAGCAGACAACACAGAGAAGCCCGCTTTCCTTAATGTCCTTGCCTTTTACCTGTCATTCTTCCTCTTGCTCCACAGCTGACAATGGCTTCCCCAAATGTGAGTCTCCTCCAGAAAAGCTCCTCGAAACACCTTCTCTGCAGCTTAGCCACTGTGACTCCTGACCTTCTCTTCTCCTTGCTATTCTACCAGAACCTGTAGAGCGTTTTCCCAACAGACGCACTTTCTCTTTCAAAATGCTTCTTTCTCTCTGCTCTAGGCTGTGAACAAACACACACGCACACTAGTCAAGTCAGAAAAAAGAAAGTGGTAGGTGTAACAAGAATTCTCCCAGTTTTCCTGTTGAGAATGGTGGGATTCAGAGGATGGACCGGGATGTGAAGATATTCTGTGTTTTGCCTCGGGTCAGCTACCACTTCTGCACCTGCTGTCCTGGGGATACCTGCAAGGTTCTCAGCCAGAAGAAACTGCTTTAGGGACTAAGAGATGCCCATTATTTTATTGGTTTGTCTTGTTCTGGTTTTGTTTTCCAGAAAGGTTTAACTTTCATTTCTTGCTTTGTTCACATAAAAGATTTGTTTGAGAGCTTCCCAAGTGGTGCTAGTGGTTAAGAACAAAACAACACAAGATTTCTGTTTGAAATAGAGACACAGATATAGACAGCAAACGTACGGACACCAAGGGGGAAAAAGAGGGGAGAGGGATGAATAGAGGTTGGGACCATATACATACTCTATTGATACTATGCATATGGCATCACCGACTCAATGCACGTGAGTTTGAGCAAGCTCTGGGAGTTGGTGATGGACAGGGAAGCCTGACGAGTGGCAGTCCATGGAGCTGCAAAGTCGGACACGACTGAGCAGCTGAAATGAGCTGAACTGGTAAAACTGATAACTAATGAGAACCTACTGTATAGCTCAGGGAACTCTGCTCGGAGCTCTGTGGTGACCTAAATGGGAAGGAAATTTAAACCAGAGGGGAGCTGATGCATTCGGCTGTACAGTAGAAACTAATGCATCATTATAAGGTGACTACACTTCAGTAAAAATTGATTTTAAAAGTAAATAAAAATCCCCTGTATAATATCCTAATTTTAAAAGTCTTATATTTGCCTCTTTTAGTATAGTCAAAATCTTCTCTGAGGACTACTATGATTCTCCTTGCACAGAGTAAACACTTGGTGATTAGAATGTGTTGTTTTGAGACATCCTACACCATCAAGGTCCTCTTGGAGAAGGAGCCACTTCACGGGCCCCATGCTCCGGGGGCCCGAGCTGGGTTTAATGTTCTTGCATCTTGAGCTTCTTCGTGTCTGCACTAGGCTCTGCATACTATGTAGCTAGTTTTGTTTGGCAAGGCGCCTTTTCTAAAATTCATACTGTCATGTATGTCTTTGATCACTGGATGCTGAGAAAATTGGACACCTTTGTGCCCTCTGACAGCAGGTCCACCAGAAAAGGATCATCCCTCTGAGACCTGGGCAGGATATGGCTGAATTTCCCACTTGGTTTCCATGGAAGGAAGCCCAGGAGAGGTTCTGTGATCAGGCTCTTTAAAGCATTCCTAGGCAGCCTGCTTTGAAAGTGATATGTTTCCAGTAAGACTGGAATGCGTCAATATGCAAAAATATGTTTTTACAAATCCCATAATATGTCGAGGGGCTGTTGGATGCTATTCCAGCTCTTAAAGGTCCCCTGGGTCTGCAGATTTGGTAAACTTCAGGCCCCCAGCCGCCCAGCACCCACGTCCCCTGCACACCCATCATCGCAGTACCTCTTCCTTCACTTCTCCCCACAGACCAATCTCAGTCTCAGCCACAGCCTGTGACCCACCGCGACTTACTTCCTGCCCGAAGTCCCTCCCAGAATAGAGGCCTCTCTTGACCCTCTGGTGAGATCACCCCCTCTCTCCTGTTCTTCCCAGACCCCTTCCCTTTGTGCCCTGGAACGCAGCAGGACGGAAGCCTGGAGACACAGCTCCTTTCTCTCAGTGGATTCCACACAGAATCTCTTGTTCATCTGCTAGAGTGGTCAGCAAACCTCCCTGCTACCCTTCTTCCTGGATTTCTCACCGCTGAAAAAGCCAGCCTCACCAACTCAGTGGGGCATCCCTCACTGAACAAGGGTCTTGACCCTGTCACAGATTTCCAGCGTGTGCAGTAGGTGTGAAAAGCAAAGCAAAGCACAACTTGTCAATGTGCAAAATGTGTTTGCATTGTCCCCAAAGTCTGAGAGAAAATATTTTTTCTAAGCAACACTGTAAGAGCTGCCAAACTAATTTTCTTTCTCTTTCATACCCAAAATTTCATAAATAGTTTGTTCCGTTTTAACAAAGAAGAAAAATGTAGTTCACGTGCCAGGTATTGTAAAGCTCATCTGGGAAATAAATTCTTAAGACTGTCTAACACATTTTTGAAAAATAAGGATGGTGAGGTGAGACACACCCTAAAGAATATTTAAGGCAAAGCAAGGACAACAAAAAACTAAAACAGTATGATGTTGGCCCAGGAACAATTAAACAACACAGAGGAACAAAAATACATGTTATAAAGAAATGTAGCATATGACAAAGATAAAATTGCAAATTGGTAATGAAATGAAGGATTTTTTCATCAAAATCACATTTGGACAATTAGTTAAGAATTTGGGAGATATGATTAAGCCCTTACTTTTCATCTTAAACCAAAATGAGTTCCTGACAGATGAAGGATTTATATCCTTAAAAATTTATCCAAAATTCATCCAAAGCCATAAAAATAAGAGAAAACTACTGGCGAAAGATTTATATTACATGAAAGTGAAATGGGGACTTAGAAACTCAACACCCAAGACAGACAAGTCTTGGATGGTTTCCACCAAGACTGCCAGACAATTATGAGATCTGAAACACAGGGTACATTTGCTGGCCCACGTCTCACATGTATAAATATCCACAAGTTACAAATCAGGGTAGCGTTTTGTTAAAGTAAACATGATGCATCCTTCTAACTTGACAAATATGCCATCACAACAAACAACAAAAGCAAAACAATTTTTCATAAAGCCATGGTGTTTATATGAATGGAAGTTGGCAAAATATCAAAACCCAAAGTCGACCATTATTCTGCTGTCTGGATGTTCTGTCACTAAGCCAGCAATATTTGGGGAAGTCATTAACAAATGTGTGCATAATTAGCATGTTACATTTATTCAATACAATTGTTTTCTTGTTTTCACTTCAGCAAAAATCACTATATTATTTTTTCCTCATAATTTGCACTCCATTGACACTAATGACTTAAAGGGTTAAAGAGTAAAATGTAATTGAATTTCAAATGTGCAAAATTTTAATTATTTTCTTCAAAAATAGAAATTGAATGAAGATAAAAAAAACCTCTAAAATTATTTCCATGAGTTTTCAAAGAATATCTTTCTTCTAAAATATTCAAGACTTTGGTACTTCCTTGGTGGGCCAGTGGTGAAGACCCTGCCCTTCCACTGCAGGCCACACAGGTTCAATCTCTAGTCCAGGAACTAAGATCCCACATTACATGCAGTATGAGAAAAAGAAAATAAAATATTCAAGCTTTTAATTAAAATTAAAAGACCAAATTTTAATTCATGGCTTTGGAATTTTTAATCACAATTATCTGCAAATTTATTTTTTATTACATCTTACTTAATATTTTAATAAAAACAAACATTTGCAAATCCAGCATTCACTGTCCTTATTGCCGATAAAAAGAAACAGAATCAGGCTTCACACCCATTATGTTTACAAATATATATGTGTATGTATATGTATGCTAGTAGTCTTTACAAAGAGAGTGCAATGAGTGCACACGTATAGAGAGAGACTATGAACTATTCAGTAGGGCAACACGTTCTTTCCCCACCACGTGCAACTGTAAATGGAAAGACCTCCAGATTCAAGAATTTGCACTTGCAAAGAGACTAGAAAATGGACTCTCACTCTAACCAAGAGTATCATGATACAGATACACAAGACTGTATTTATCTCACACTCTCTAAGGGGCATAGTCTGACCAATCTGTCCTTTTTCTGCCCAGAGCCCTTGAGTCACGTGGTTCTCCCCACTCGGGAACAAGCAGCTCTTCCCAGCTTTAGCCTCACACAATACACACACCATCCTCGGGTGGAGACACAGTTCCCTTTTTTTTTTTAGAGGACATGGGTAAGAGGTGAGGAAGTTTTCTAGAAGCTGAATGATGTCAATCAAAATAGCTGTTATTTAGGGCATGGACCCCACTGTGCCCATGCTGGATACACCCAATCCCTAAGAGGCATTGGCTTTGATAACACCGAAAAAATCACTTTCTCACAAAACAATCTAGAACCCATGAATAAAATTTAAAATGAACTAGCAAGCTGGAATGTACGTCTGTCACATACACAATAAAGCAGGGTTTAACAGAGTTACTATTAAAAAAAAAAAAAAAACTCATACAAGTGTTTTTAAAAGTTCTCTTACAGGAAGATATGTAAGGAAAACGACACCAAATAATTCACTAGAGAAAAACTATGGATGACTATATATGGCGTATATGGAAAGACCTCCAGATTCAAGAATTTACACACAAAAAGAAGCAAGAAAGTGGACACTCAATCCAACCAAGAAGCTGTATCTTAACATGCAAGACTATTTCATATTTTCCAAGAGGTGCTGTTTGACCCATGTCTTTCTCTCCCTAAAGCAATTAATGGTAAACAAAAACAATTTGATTTTATAAATATATACATAAAATATGTATTATAGAAGTATATTTTTAAAGATATAATATATCAGTTTAGTTCAGTTCAGTCGCTCAGTCATGTCTGACCCTTTGTGACCCCATGAATTGCAGCACGCCAGGCCTCCCTGTCCATCACCAACTCCCGGAGTTCACTCAAACTCATGTCCATCGAGTCAGTGATTCCATCCAGCCATCTCATCCTCTGTTGTCCCCTTCTCCTCCTGCCCCAAATCCCTCCCAGCATCAGTTTTTTCAATTCTTCGCATGACGTGGCCAAAGTATTGGAGTTTCAGCTTTAGCATCAGTCCTTCCAATGAACACCCAGGACTGATCTCCTTTAGGATGGACTGGTGGGATCTCCTTGCAGTCCAAGGGACTCTCAAGAGTCTTCTCCAACACCACACTTCAAAAGCATCAATTCTTCAGCGCTCAGCTTTCTTCACAGTCCAACTCTCACATCCACACATGACCACTGAAAAAACCATAGCCTTGACTAGATGGACATTTGTTGGCAAAGTAATGTCTCTGCTTTTCAATATGCTGTCTAGGTTGGTCATAATTTTTCTTCCAGGAGTAAGCATCTTTTAATTTCATGGCTGCAATCACCTTCTGCAGTGATTTTGGAGTCCAGAAAAATAAAGTCTGACACTGTTTCCACTGTTTCCCCATCTATTTCTCATGAAGTGATGGGACCGGATGCCATGATCTTTGTTTTCTGAATGTTGAGCTTTAAGCCAACTTTTTCACTCTCCTCTTTCACTTTCATCAAGAGGCTTTTGAGTTCCTCTTCACTTTCTGCCATAAGGGTGGTGTCATCTGCATATCTGAGGTTATTGATATTTCTCCCGGCAATCTTGACTCCAGCTTGTGCTTCTTCCGGCCCAGCATTTCTCATGATGTACTCTGCATATAAGTTAAATAAGCAGGGTGACAATATACAGCCTTGACATACTCCTTTTCCTATTTGGAACCAGTCTGTTGTTCCATGTCCAGTTCTAACTGTTGCTTCCTGACCTGCATATAGGTTTCTCAAGAGGCAGGTCAGGTGGTCTGGTATTCCCATCTCTTTCAGAATTTTCCACAGTTTGTTGTGGTCCACACAGTCAACGGCTTTGGCATAGTCCATAAAGCAGAAACAGATGTTTTTTCTGGAACTCTCTTGCTTTTTCGATGATCCAGCGGATGTTGGCAATTTGATCTCTGGTTCCTCTGCCTTTTCAAAAAACCAGCTTGAACATCTGGAAGTTCAGGGTTCACGTATTGCTGAAGCCTGGTTTGGAGAATTTTGAGCATTACTTTACTAGCGTGTGAGATGAGTGCAGTTGCGAGGTAGTTTGAGCATTCTTTGGCATTGCCTTTCTTTCGGATTGGAATGAAAACTGACCTTTTCCAGTCCTGTGGCCACTGCTGAGTTTTCCTTTTTTGCTGGCATATTGAGTGCAGCACTTTCACAGCATTATCTTTCAGGATTTGAAACAACTCAACTGGAATTCCATCACCTCCACTAGCTTTGTTCACAGTGATGCTTTCTAAGGCCCACTTGACTTCACATTCCAGGATGTCTGGCTCTAGGTGAGTGATCACACCATCGTGATTATCTTGGTCGTGAAGATCTTTTTTGTACAGTTCTTCTGCCACCTCTTCTTAATATCTTCTGCTTCTGTTAGGTCTATACCATTTCTGTCCTTTATTGAGTCCATCTTTGCATGAAATGTTCCCTTGGTATCTCTAATTTTCTTGAAGAGATCTCTAATCTTTCCCATTCTGTTGTTTTCCTCTATTTCTTTGCATTGATTGCTATAGATAGAATTCAAACTTAACAACAGGCCTTCCCTTCCTAGTAAAGGAACCATAATGGAGTTCCTAGGCAAACTCAAGGCTACTGTTTGCATGTTTAAGAGAAGACCTGCCTTTTGAGAGCCATTTCCCTGGTGGCTCAGATGGTAAAGTGTCTGCCTACAATGAGGGAGACCCGGCTTCAATCCTTGAGTCGGGAAGATCTCCTGGAGAAAGAAGTGGCAACCCACTCAGTATTCTTGCGTGGAAAATCCCACGGACAGAGGAATCTGGTAGGCTACAGTCCATGGGGGTTGCAAAGAGTCAGACACAACTGAGCAACTTCACTTTCACTTTTGAGAGAAGCAAGAATGGGACCCCACAGGAAGGGAGGCTGGGAGAGCCGTAAGAGCATCAGGGATGCAGTTTCAGGAAGCTGAGTGGTGATGATCGAAGGCCGCAGGGTGACCCAGGAGGGGAGGTTCCTCCTTACTTCACCTGTAGAGTCCAGAGAGGCAGGAAAAGACAGGCTGCCCTGGGGTCTGCCATCATCAAGGTGACAGAGGGTAACTATCACCAGCGTGGCTCAGAGTGCCCATGAGGTGTGAAGAGTTGTGCCAGACACTTTCAGGGGGCACCTGTTAGAAATCTGACAGCCTTTGAGAAAAAAACAGTCCATGGCTCTCGGGAGGTCACCAGGCACCTCTGAAAAGAGATGAGTCAGTGAACTGATGGCTTTGCCAAAGACAGACTTGCAAACCCAGGACCCAGGGCTGTTTTCAATAGCCACAGCCTCTACCAGCGCAGAAATCAAAATCACCAGCTTTTTCTTAGAATTATTGGACTCTATCTACAACATCACTTCTATTTCATAAAATACATAACTAAGAATTTTCTGCCGTTATTATTAATTTATGATAGTGCTAGTTATAAAGAACCCTCCTGCAATGCAGGAGACTTAAGAGATGTGGGTTCAATCCCTGGGTTGGGAAGATCTCCTCGAGGAAGGCATGGCAACCCACTCCAATATTCTTGCCTAGAGAATCCCATGGAGAGAGGAGCCTGGCAAGCAATGGTCCATAGGTTCGCAGAGTCGGACATGACTAAAGTGACTTAGCACAAACAACATTATTAATTTAAACTAGCAATAAACATTTAACCAGAATTTTAGAACAGTGAGACTAAAACTCAAGTATTTTTATTTGCTATTAACTGCTAAACAAAGGACTTTATAAGTCATTTCTGTCTAACAAAAGACTTTATGTCATTATTTTTAAAAATAAGAGCCAAGGCTTGGAAACCACTCCTATTTGCCACTATATCATAGATTTATGTATTAAATAATAGTGGCCCAGATAGAATTATGACATACCTTTTTCTAAGTCATCCTGTTATAGCCACATTCTCACTGGGATACTATGCTAAAAACAGTGGTACTAATTTTATCCTACATTTAACTAAACTGAGATAATTACAACCTTAAATTTTAGTTTTTTTAAAAATAGCTCTTTTCTATTGATCCAGTAGATTCTTGCCTTTGGGTCCTCTCCTGGGCCTCCCAGGGCAGATTGCCATCTCTAGTCCATGAAGAAGTTCTCCCCAGAAATAGCACTTGATCCTGGAAATAACAAATCGCAAACAAAAGGTTAATTGCTTGCCACCTTCAAAGGTGGTCTCTAAAGCAGAATTTTTGGATTACATGTGAAATTGTTTTTGTTAAATAAGCACCATCTAGAAAAACAAGGATGGAAAAGGCAATGGCACCCCACTCCAGCACTCTTGCCTGGAAAATCCCATGGACGGAGGAGCCTGGTGGGCCACAGTCCATGGGGTCGTTAAGAGTCGGACACAACTGAGAGACTTCACTTTCACTTTTCACTTTCATGCATTGGAGAAGGAAATGGCAACCCGCTCCAGTGTTCTTGCCTGGAGAATCCCAGGGACGGGGGAGCCTCATGGGCTGCCGTCTATGGGGTCGCACAGAGTCAGACACGACTGAAGTGACTTAGCAGCAGCAGCAGCAGAAAAACAAGGAAGAGTGTAAATGTATACCCTTCTTGAATGTGCTCTAGCAAGATGTGGAGGGCATTAGCTCAGAGCAACTAGCTCTGGCCAAGGTCATTTTCTTCTGCCTCCCCAGAGCTCCGGTGCCAGAGGTCAATGTCCTCTTCTAAGCCACGCAGATTCCAAGGCCTCAGAAGCCTTGCCTCTCTCTCCACTACTCTTTACCAGTGACTCCTCTAAGTTTTTATTACTTATATTGTTATTATTATTTGCACCATGCTGTTCTGCCATGGAGCTAGAGAGATTGAAGAGTTTTCATAAAAAGCACTGATATGATAAAGGCATAATCAGACTTCCAATACATGTAGATCAGTGCATAATTTTAGTTACACAGTGCATAATTTTAATTCACTGAAGTTACACAAGCAACATTTCTGAGACACTGTCTCCCCATCACAGTGCTTGTGTTCATGTGTGGCTGGACATCAGCAACAGGTCGGAATTCACATCACACTCAGTACCTCTGTTTTCTGATAAGCCTGAGAGTGCCAGCATATAGAAGGTGCTTGTTAAGTGGTTGTTTAATGAGTGTGCACAGTCTGTGAGACCTTGAACTGCTCACTTCTCATGGCCAGTTCTGTAGGAGAGAAGCCCTTGGCGTGGACACGAGGCTTCCCGGGGGCAGGGTGGATGCCGGGAGGACTTCCAGAGAGGCTCCGTCCAGAGAGAAGCACCAAGTGGAAGGGATACAAAGCGATCCTTTGCATATGGCTCAGGAAATCTACAGCAAGGTCATAGCAGGAGGTTTGTTGATTGGGATGGAAGATGGTCAGACATCAGGCAGTAACACTGGGCTGTGGAGGGAGGGTAGTACAGGAAAGTGTTAGGTTTTAGTCCCTGAGATGGACACGCCGAAACTCTGCAGGGCGGGGACAGAAGTGGAAGTGAGACAAACACCAGACCCCTCACAGGAGGGAAAAGAAGGACCCGAGCCAAGGTCCAGGTGGAATGACTCTGATGGATCTGTAATAAGTCCAGCATCTTGGGGCTCAAGAACCGTCTTGAGCTCAAGAGCCATCTTGGCTCAAGAACCAAGCTGCTGCCTGTTCAGAGAGAGGCTAGTTGCAAAGGGGAAATCTTGCTAAGCCTCTCAGCCTTGCTCTGGACAAGTTTAAATATCTGTCCAGGACGGAAAAAGGAAGGATGGAATGTCCCTATCACCCCAGCGAAAGAAAGATGAGGGACTTTGAGGCTGGGCTATGGAAAAAGTAGGAACTGCCCTAGAAAATATGATTAAACAGAAGTCATTCCACCAAGGCCATAAAATCATTTTATTTGACCCAGTGATTATAAAACCCTTATTGTAAAATGGGGAGAAAAGGGAGGAGACAATAATTAGGATGTGTTCCCAAAGTTAATTGCTTTTAAAAAAATCAGATTTCTGTTCCATAAGGAAACAGTACGTATACCAAGAGAAGAAAATCACAAAGAAACTTTTCTTTAAATTCTACTACTATAGACTCTATCACACCTATTAGTTCCTACTATTGTTAGGAAAACTGTAAAAGTGTTTGTGTGTGCTCAGGTTGCTCAGTTGTGTCTGACTTTTTATGAACCTATGGACTGTAGCCCGCCAGATTCCTCTGTCCATGCAGTTCTCCAGGTAAGAACACTGGAGTGGGTTGCCATTTCCTTTTCCGGGTTATTTTCCCAGCCTAGGCATTGAACCTGAGTCTCCTGCATTCCTGCACTGGCAGGCAGATTCTTCACCACTGAGCCACCTGGGAAGCCCATAAAAGAGTTTACAGTGGGGGAAAAAATTCCTGGGTATCGTGTCTAGCACGCCTTTAAACCCAAGGTCCCTGTTCAGTGTCTTTGAATTATCTTACAACTTTGTAAAGTTTTAGAAAATTGACATTAATATGAATTATTTTTGCCCATAAAAATACAAATTATTTGTTTTGGTGGAATGCAACTGATTACTGACCCATTTGCATCTATTTATAGGATCATTTCTGCATCTCTTTTCTGCTGTTGTATGTGTAAAGAACTCGGAATTCTCCTTTGAACAGGCTGTAACGTCTTACTGGGGCTCCCTCATCTATTAATGACTTAAAATATACGACATGTGTTCCTCCTGAATCAGTATGAGTCATGTTTATATCGCTCTTAAAGAGTCTCTGTTAATACTACAAAATGGTTGAGAATACTCAAATGGAAAGACACTGGAACACGAATGAATAAGTTAAAAAAAAAAATTTTTTTTTGTGGCAGCAGAACTGTGAACTGATCATTGGAAGATCTGAGCTCCAGTCTTAGGGCTGGTGTTGACTGTGAGACCCAGGGCAAGGTCGGGTAAAGGGCACTGTGGGACTCAGTTTCCCCCAGGGGCAATGAAGGTGAGCTACCCTGGCTCCGGTTTCTGTGATCCCATACCATCAAATGCAGCTCAATTGGTCTTCGAACATGTGGCTATAATCAAATACAAGGTGAAATCCTTTCATATCCTAATGTATGTGGGTTGCGGGGAGGGGGGGGGATGGGACTTCCCTGGTGGCTCAGACAGGAAAGAATCTGCCTGTAATGTGGCAGACTACAAAGGCAAAATCCTTTCATATCCTAATGCACGGCTCTACATCATCGCATATTGGGTTGAAATATAGTCTTCTCAACAGAAAGTAAAAGCCTCTGTTTATCCATCACTAAACAGGAGTGCTGTCAGCACCAGTCTCCAGTCTGGACACGCCTGAGGAAGAGCTGCCAGGATGATCAGCAGGGCTCTGATCTCTTAACAGGGCACCTGGGAAGGAGGGGCATGACTAATGGACCCCACAGGCTGAACCCACAGCCCAAGGTTTAATGACCAGCAGTGACCACGTCCAGAAGAGAGATGTCAATGCAATTATCCTACAGTAGAAAGAGCAGCCATTCTGACCCACAAGCTGTCATTAGTCAACGGATATGTGACAGCCTTTGCAAATTTCAGTTTGAAATAAAGGAATAATAAAGGTAAAACTGAACTGACAAATTGAAGGCCATTACCTCTGAATACATTTGTATATATGAGTGCATGTTGTTGTTGTCTAGTTGCTAACTCATGTCTAACTCTTTTGCAACCCCATGGACTGTAGTCCGCCAGGCTCCTCTGTCCATGGGATTTCCCAGGCAAGAATACTGGAGTGGGTTGCCATTTCCTTCTCCAGGGAATCTTCCTGACCCAGGGATCGAACCCAGATCTCTTGCATTGCAGGTAATTCTTTACCACTGAGCCACCTGGGAAGTCCATGAGTGTATACATATTGAGAATATATATTTTTGTTGTTGTGTATATTTTTCTGGGCTCCAAAATCACTGCAGATGATGATTGCAACAATGAAATTAAAAGACACTTACTCCTTGGAAGGAAAGCTATGACCAACCTAGACAACATATTAAAAAGCAGAGACATTACTTTGCCAACAAAGGTCCTTCTAGTCAAGGCTATGGTTTTTCCAGTGGTCATGTATGGATGTGAGAGTTGGACTATAAAGAAAGCTGAGTGCTGAAGAATTGATGCTTTTGAAGTGTGGTGTTGGAGAAGACTCTTGAGAGTCCCTTGGACTACAAGGAGATCCAACCAGTCCATCCTAAAGGAGATCAGTCCTGGGTGTTCATTGGAAGGACTGATGTTGAAGCTGAAACTCCAATACTTTGGCCACCTGATGCAAAGAGCTGACTCATTTGAAAAGACCCTGATGCTGGGAAAGATTGAGGAGGAGAAGGGGACGACTGAGGATGAGATGGTTGGATCACATCACTGACTCAATGGACATGAGTTTGGGTAAACTCCGGGAGTTGGTGATGGACAGGGAAGCCTGGTGTGCTGCAGTTCATGGGGTTGTGAAGAGTCGGACACGACTGAGCGACTGAACTGAACTGAGTCACTAAGTCATGTCCAACTCTCACCCACATACCTTCATATATATATATATGTATATATATATATTCAGAACAACTAACAGTGAAATGTTCCAAATATCTATGAATTTTTTAAAATTATTTATTTGCAAATCTTTATTGAGTACTTAGAGGCCCAGATTTAACTTGGCAAGGAAGAGGGGAGAGAGATTCTCTTACCAGCTGGCCACCACTTTAGAACAAGCTGACCGAGTGTCTCTCAGCATGGCTTGAGAGAGACTCTTGTGAGTGACTGTGAATCCGAACTGTCCATCCAGAGAGAGGAGAGAAGGAAAATGGACCCTCCAGCCTCCAGCCCAGGTTGGTTAAAGCTTGTTCATGAGAGCATCAGGGCCCTGAATTTCTGGACTGGGGCTTGCATGACCCTGGTGAGCCCCCCGTGGTCCATCCTCAGTGACAACGGGGATGCCCAGAAGCAGGAGATGAGACAGCGGGTGTAAGAAGGGGCACTGGATCCTGCCCTCAGGCCACGCGAGGAACTGGGGCAGCCACCTCGGTGGTCCCTAAGGGGGCAGTGGCCTGGACCTCCTCACTGGCCGCATGCAGGTGTGGGCCCTGCACATAGCTGCATCCCAGACACACAGCAAAGTTCTCAGGGTCTTTATACATAATTCTAACTTGGCTTCATTTACTATCTTCCTTTTATTTTTCATGAGATTGTCCAATCACTTCTGTATTCACATGTCAAATGAGCAGCCTCCATCTTTGTATTCCTTTCCCTTCGTCTCATAAATCAGCATGAAATGCATTTTAAAACAACCCTTTAGGGAGAGTCACATTTTCAGCATGTTCACTAAGCTAGAGGGAAAAAAATCATATTTTAAAGACGAAAGTTCACTGTTCTAAGTTTAAATTGCCCCTCGAGCCCAGAAAATCCTGGTCCTAGAACCTGTGCATATTTTACGCCTTGCTTCTTGTTAGCAGGCCCTAAATCTTCCGCAAAGAAGGAGTCGTTAAACAGAGAAATGCTAACCAGCAGATGGGCCTCATTTTCTGGTGTCTGGCGGAGTGCATATTTCTACCTGGATTGGTGGCGGTCCCTCTAACCCCGCGCTCTCTTTCTGAGTCCCATTTGACATGCGTCTGCAGTCACACTCAGCAGGAGCCTTGGCCTCTGGTTCTTCCCCCTCAGCGATGTTTCTCTGCTTCTTCTGCTGTTGCTCTTGATCTCTAATTATAGGTGTCATACTTAGCGTGCCCTTTGCTGACGCAAACACATGCTGAAGAGCAAATAAGAGCTTCTGGCATGTGTCCACGGCAGTGTGGCGAATGACTCAGCCTCGCAAATAAAAGAGCCCCATAGGTGAGTGGTCCAGATAGCACCAGCCTGCAGAGAAGGTTCCGATCCCTATAGTGACCGTTCCCAGACTCTGTCATCGTGCAGGCCACCATCTGCTATGTCAACTCCCAGCCCACCTCACTCCCAGTCATTGCTAGAACCCCCCAGAGAATCATCTTAGAGACCACACGTGCCGTCTGGTCTCTGCGGTGATGTGCAGCTAAGTGTCGAGTCATGGGTGGCCAAGGTTCACATTCAAGTCAAGGTGCCGGGGCTCCCCTTCCTAAATAAGTTTGCGGTTCTTTGCCGATTTTTGTTTCCTTGCCCAGGGATGCTTTTTTCTTGAAAAGATGAGATAAGAAGCTACAATGGCTCTCGATAGCCCTGCCACTCCAAGGTTGCTCAACTCTTCAGCAAGGGTTAGCTGGGGACTTCCCTGGTGCTCCAGGGGTTAAGAATCCACCTTCCAATGCAGGGCACTTGGGTTCAGTTCCCACTCAGGAAACTAGGATCCTACATACCACAGGGCAACTAAGCCCACTCATGCTGTAGAACCCCCCACGCCACACCAAAGATCTCGAGTGCTACAGCTGAGACCCAGTGCAGCCAATAAGTGAATAAATATATATATTTTTTAAAGAAAACAAGGTTTGGCTGAGCAGGGGACTCCCTTAAGGGATGTCACTGGGGCCTCATGAGGCCTCTTGCATCAGCCACAAAAAGCTGACTCCTTGTCACAGAGCTTAGCTCTAGCCAGTAGCATGGAGTGTCCTGAATCACAGCTGGGTGGTCAATAGGTCCAACGATCCCTGGGGGAGGACTGTGCCTCAGGGAATAAGAAGGTGCATCCCATTGCCTGAATCTGCTCTCAGAGTGACCAACTTGTCCTGATTTGCCTAAAACATGTTCTGAGAGCTGACTTAGTCTTGGGCAAACAAGACGATTAGTCATCTACCCACATTTTGTGAGTCTTTCCCTGCTTTAGTGGAGAAGGAAATGGCACCCCACTCCAGTACTCTTGCCTGGAAAGTCCCATCCACAGAGAAGCCTGGTAGACTACAGTCCATGGGGTCGCAAAGAGTCTGACATGACTGAGCGACTTCACTTCTTTCTTCTTTCTTTGCTTTAGAGACCTTGGCCTGGTGGTCGAGGCCCTTCCTACCTAGTTTCTCAGAGGGGCTTCTCCGATGGCTCAGCAGTAAAGAATGTGCTTGCAATGCAGCAGATTCGGGTTCTGTCTCTGGGTCAGGAAGATCCCCTGGAGGAGGAAATGGCACTCCACTCCAGTACTCTTGCCTGGAAAATCCCATGGACAAAGGAGCCTGGCAGGCTACAGTCCGTGGGGTCTCAAGGAGTCGGACACGACTGAGGGACTAAGCATTCCTGCAATTGCATTAATATTTCCTAAAGGTATCAGAGTATTCCAAAGAGAAAGCATCTCCTTAGGGAGCAGCACCATCCCTCATTCTAAATCGGTGTATATTCCCCCCTTTCCATGAGAACACCATCCTCATCTCCTCTTGCAACTTCTAACGGGACACAGAATTTTCCCTCTTCTGGTGGTGTTAAAATAACCAAACTATAAATCCCCTTGGTTTGAACCATGTAGCCAAAATAATCTCTGCCCCCAATGCCCATCCCAAAGTAAAAGTCAGAGGGAAGAGGGGTTCCTGTGCCAGCATCATAAAGTGAAGTCACTCAGCTGTGTCCAACTCTGTGCGACCCCATAGATGGCAGCCCACCAGACTCCCCCATCTCTGGGATTCTCCAGGCAAGAACACTGGAGTGGGTTGCCATTTCCTTCTCCAAAGCATGAAAGTGGAAAGTGAAAGTGAAGTCGCTCAGTTGTGTCTGAATCTTAGCCACCCCATGGACTGCAGCCTACCAGTCTCCTCCGTCCATGGGATTTTCCAGGCAAGGGTACTGGAGTGGGGTGCCATTCCCTTCTCCAGAGGATCTTCCTGACCCCAGGATGGAACCCGGGTCTCCCATATTGCAGGCAGACGCTGTCCCGTCTGAGCTGGCAGGGAAGCATACCAGCACTATAAGACATTGCAAATGCATGACACGTCTCCTGCTTCCTCCGCTTCGAGCAAGCTGCCACCTCAGGCTCTGCACTTGCTATTCTTTCTGAAATAGTCTCTCTTGGTTTTACATGGCTCACTTTCAGACCTCCTTAGAGGGATCTGCATGTCTAAAGTATGTCCCCATTATCTCCATAAAGGTATTCTGCTTCATTTGTCTTCATAGCTTTATTATCACCTGTCCCTCATACATCTATTTGCCTAATAGATAGTTTCTCCACAAAAATGTAATCTGTGTTAGGAAAGGGACTAACTACTCTCTTCACTACTGTGACTCAATGCCTAGAATAGTATTTGCAATATAGTAAGTGCTCAATTAGAAAATACTTGTTTAGGGACTTCCTGGTGGTCTGGTGGCTGAGACTGCATGCTCTCAAGGCAAGGAACCCAGGTCTGATCCCTGGTCAGGGAGCTAGATCCCACATGCTGCAACAAAGATCCTACAAGCCGCAACTACCATCTGGTGCAGCCAAATGAACACATAAATATCTAAAATAAAATAAAATTACAGGTTCCTATCTTTGAATCCAAATAGAGGAACACAATTCAAAAAAATAACAATAACAACAATACTGGTTTAATGTATAGAAGTTAGTATCATTCCGTCAGAGTTGCTTTAAACCACACTCCCTATATTATATAGTAGTCCAGTGACCGCTCCCCTCTCCAAGCCTTCTCCAAGTTTTCTAGGAAGGTCTAGATATTTCGTGGATACTTTTGGTTCTTAAAATCTGGGATTTTCAATATAGTTCCATTTAGGTGCCTTATCTCCACTTCTTGGGCTGTCTCTCTTCCAGTTGTGTTGAAATTTGGCTTTCTTTTTTAATTGGCTTAGTTCATGAAAACTTCAGAAAAGACATTTGTGTTGAAAAAGATGGAAATAGTTGTATTCTGACAATGTTAGCAACTTAAAAGGTAATACTGATAGAACATAGACAGAAAATCAGTAAAGATAAAGGAAACCTATTGATAGAAAACCAACATATTGGTTGGGAAACCAATGTACTGCTAGAAAACTCCACCCAATAAAGGCAGTTCTTTACATTTGCTATTTTTTTTCTGCATATGCCTTGCAGCTTGTGTTATCTTAGTTCCCTGACCAGGGACAACCTGTTTACTGTTGGCACAGTAAAATGCCAACTCTTAACCACTGGACCACCAGGGAATTTCTGGGTTCTTTACATTCTTTTTAACTTTTTATGAACATTCTTTACGAATGCATATAGACCATTCACTGAGAAAAACCGTGTGCTATCCATAAATCAAGCCTTAATAAATATAGGACTGAAATCACACAGAGTGAGTTCTCTAAGCATGTTGGAATTAAGTTACAAACCTGGACAATTCCCAGACATGTAGAAGTTAAATAACCCATTTTAAAACAAACCATGCCTTTAAGAACAAAGAAGAGATACAAGAAAATATTTTCAAATGAATGAAAATAAAAACACAATATGTCAAAATTTCACTGAAAAAGGAATTTGTAGCTGAAATTCTTATATTAGAAAAGTTTAAGTCTAATTTGTGTTGTTGTGTTAGTCACTCAGTTGTGCGACTCTTTGTGACCCCATGGACTATAGCCTCTGCAATTATTTAATCATCCAATGTAAGGTAAAAATTAAGAGCATTAGAACCAGAGTAAGTAAAATAAAATAAAAAAGAATGCGTAAAGAGACTTCCTCAATGGTTAAGAATCCATTTTCCAGTGCAGTAGACACAGGTTGGATCCCTGGATTCCACATGCGGAGGGGCAACTTGAGCACTGCAGCTACTGAGCCAGCAGTCTAAAGCCTGCATGCCACAGCTAAGACCTGACACAGCCAAATAAATAAATAAACGCATCTTACTGGTTCCAAATAGGAAAAGGAGTACATCAAGGCTGTATATTGTCACCCTGCTTATTTAACTTATATGCAGAGTATATCATGAGAAACACTGGGCTGGAAGAAGCACAAGCTGGAATCAAGATTGCCAGGAGAAATATCAATAACCTCAGATATGCAGATGACACCACCCTTATGGCAGAAAGTGAAGAGGAGCTAAAAAGCCTCTTGATGAAAGTGAAAGAGGAGAGTGAAAAAGTTGGCTTAAAGCTCAACATTCAGAAAACAAAGATCATGGCATCTGGTCCCATCACTTCATGAGAAATAGATGGGGAAACAGTGGAAAGAGTGTCAGACTTTATTTTTGGGGGCTCCAAAATCACTGCAGATGGTGATTGCAGCCATGAAATTAAAAGACACTTACTCCTTGGAAGGAACATTATGACCAACCTAGATAGCATATTCAAAAGCAGAGACATTGCTTTGCCAACAAAGGTCTGTCTAGTCAAGGCTATGGTTTTTCCAGTAGTCAGGTATGGATGTGAGAGTTGGACTGTGAAGAAAGCTGAGTGCTGAAGAATTGATGCTTTTGAACTGTGATGTTGGAGAAGACTCTTGAGAGTCCCTTGGACTGCAAGGAGATCCAACCAGTCCATCCTAAAGGAGATCAGTCCTGAGTGTCCTTTAGAAGGACTGATGCTAAAGTTGAAACTCCAGCTGTCTGGCCACGGGATGCGAAGAGTTGACTCATTGGAAAAGACCCTGATGCTGGGAGGGATTGGGGGCAGAAGGAGAAGGGGACGACAGAGGATGAGATGGCTGAATGGCATCACTGACTCGATGGACGTGAGTCTGAGTGAACTCTGGAAGTTGGTGATGGACAGGGAGGCCTGGCATGCTGCAATTCATGGGGTCACAAAGAGTTGGACACGACTGAGCGACTGTACTGAACCTAATTGAAAGGTAAAATGTAAAAAGAAATGGGTGAAAATAAATAAAATTGCAAGCAGATAAATAACAGGGACTATTGATAAAATGAAAAGCTGGTTTTTTGAAAAAGAATTATTAAAATCAATAAACCTTTAACTAAAATCATTAAGAAAACAGAAACCTACAAATGACTCACATCAGAAATAACAAAGAGGACATCACTACCGATATTAGAGCTACTAAAAGCATAATAAGGTAATATTATGAACAATTTCATGCCAATAACAACTTAGATAAATTCCTTGAAAGATACAATAGCCAAAACTGACAAAAAATACAAAATCTGGGTAGCTTTTATATCTGTTAAAAAATAATAAAAATTATTTCTATTAAGAAAACACTAAACAAATTGCTTCATTGTGAATGCTAGCCAAACTGTAGGAAAGAAATAAGACTAAATCTCTACATTTCTTTGGAAATTCAGAAAAAGTAAATATTCCCCAACTTACTTTGTGAGCCCTGTGTTCGAGCTCAGTCACTCAGTCCTATGTGACCCTATGGACTGTAGTCTGCCAGGCTCCTCTGTCCATGGGATTCTCCAGGCAAAGATACTGGAGTGAGTTGCCATGCCCTCCTCTAGGGAATCTTCCCGACCCAGGGATCCAGCCTGTGTCTCTTATTCTCTCCTGCATTGACAGGTGGATTCTTTACAACTAGCGCCATCTGGGAAGCCCCAAGTCCAGTGTTATCCTCATCCCAAGCAAAGACGTTACAATACATGAAAATTATAGACATATATCCTTTAGGAACAAAGATAACAACAGCCTTTGTTGGCAAATTGAACCCAGTAACTAGGAAAAAGTGCTTCCCCCATGGCTCAGTGGGTAAAGAATCCACCTGTAATGCAGGCGATGCTGGAGACTCAGGTTCGACCCCTGAATCAGAAAGATCCCCTGGCAGAGGGCATGGCACCCCACTCCACTATTCTCGCCTGGAGAATTCCATGACAAAGGAGCCTGGTGGGCTACAGTCCAAGGGTTTTGAAGAGTCAGACACTACTGAAGCAACTGAGTACACACACACACACTCACACACACACACAACAAGGAAACTACATCATGATCAGTTGAGTTTATCCTAGGAATGGAAAGTTGAATGAACATTTAAGAATCAATCAACGTAATTCATGAACAGAATAAATTATTTTGAATAAATTCAGAATAAATTGAAGAAATGCAAAAATAGAAAGAATTTAACAAAATTCAATACTCATTCATGATTTTTAAAAGATGTCCTCAACAAGCTGAGAATAGAAGTGTCCCTTCCCAAGGTGATAAAAGGCATCTATGAAAAAACTGTGCCTGACATTGTATATAATGGTGAGAGACCAGATGCTTACCGCTTATACTGGGAGCAAGGCAAGTGATTACACAATCACCAATCTTGCTCAGTTTTGTCCTTGAGTTACCAGACAGTGAAACAAGAAAATAAAATGCATATAACAGCATAAAATCAGAAAAGAAGAAGTAAAACTTTTGTTTGCAGATCATTCACAGGGAAAATCCAAAGGATCAGATGATAACAAAGAGAGGGAGGCTCAAGAAGGAGTGAATATATGTATACATATAGCTGATTCACGCTACTGTATAGCAGAAACTAACACGGCATTGTAAAGCAATTCCACTCCAATAAAAAGAACTATGACGAGGATTTAGCAAGGCCACAGGATAAAATTACAATCCTTATATGAGAAGCAATTGTACTTCTGTATACTGGCAACAGATAATTGGAAAATATAATGTGAAACAAAAACAACAGCACTAAAAACGGCATCAAAAAATTCTGACATACTGAGGGGAAAATTTAGCAAACTACCTTAAGACCTTCACACTGGAAATCACAAAGTGTTGCTTCAAGTAATTAAAAGAGACTGAAATAAATAAATAGGTATATCAAATTAATGAATTGGATAATTCAATAATACCCAAATGTCAAATGTCTCGGAAGCAATCTATAGACTTAATGCAACTCCCACCAAAAGCCTAGCAAACATTTTGGTAGTGATTTAGAAGCCGACTCTACAATTTATTTGGAAATGCAACAATATTGAAAAAGAGGAAGGACTTGGAGAGCTAACACTATCTGATTTCAAGACTTACTATAAAGATTTTTGTGTGTATGTTATATTTTTATAATATTAAAGGAAAATTTAAAATATAATGACCAATGTGTAGATTCTTAGAAGTCCTTTATTTTCACAACTTAGATTCTAGCAACATTGCCTATATCTCTCATCTCCCCTTACATCTCTCGTCTATTTTTTTTCTCGCAAATTGCTTTAAAATGAAGCACATTAGCTGTCTTTGTTTCTGTACTTTACCATCCACTACCCTTTGGGGTTTAGATTTTCAAGTGGTTTATCATAATGTTTTCTTCAAAAGACAGCTCCTAGCCTAAGAATAATTCTAGTTATAATCATTAAGCTAATAAAATTTACATCTTCCTAAAGCTATGGAGGATGACAATGGAATGATAGATGTAAATATAGACTTTCCTTAATAATACTGCACTTTCAAGATTTCAAGATAACTTGATGCTAATTATTTCACTCTCTGCGAGAAGCTTCCAGTTTCTATGGTGATGTGGGATCTCCAGCCATACCTGCCTGTTTGAGATCCCTTATAACTGGAGTAAGACATTTGATATCAAATCCTTGATACACAGTTGAGTGAACAGTACATCATTTTGACAATGCATTTTGCAGTGAAAGACAAATAGCTATGCATTCAGATGGTACAGCAAATACATTTCTGGGGTGTTAAATATTCAGAAAATAGGTGTGCCCTGTTAGCATTCTTCAGAGCTCACTCAGAGCCATGTACAGTAGAACAGGGTGGGTATAAACAGCCTCCATCTCCAAGTCCATCTTAGAGGACAAATTTCCTGGAAATACCAGGGGAGACATATTAAAACTTGCTTCTGAACATAATCCTGAATCATAAATTCTGTTACTAGAACAACTGGATTCCAATATACATCGTTTGATATTTGGTCTATTTTAGGAAACAAAATATGAAGAATCAGGAGCATTTGGTAATTTGTTCCTGATTCGTTTTCCATGTTTCTAGAAAATGCATTCATCTGTATGAATTTCTGTCTTTGGGGGGTTAAAAAGGAAACAAGAAAGTAGATCTAAGGCATCCCCAGGTGGTCCCTGGAGTTCTCCAGCTAGTCTTCCACTACTGAGCTGGGAAACCCGTTTGAGTCCCAGGCCAGATTCAGGGGGCCATGCTGATGCAAAAGACAAGCTCCACGAGGTGTGCAGGAAAACCTATGAATCCCAGGGAACACTTGGGGAGCCAGATCTTCCATCACTGAGAGCTACCTGTCTGTCTGGTCTGCCCTTATCAGATCCTGGATATACAGCTAGGTGAAGAACACATCAGGCTTCCCTGGTGGCTCAGCTGTAAAGAATCTGCCTGCAATGCAGAAGACACAGGAGACGTATGTTCGATTCCTGGGTCAGGAAGATCTCCTGGAGTAGGGCATGACAACCCACTCCAGTATTCTTGTCTAAAGAATTCCATGAACAGAGGAGCCTGGTGGGCTATAGTCCATGGGGTCTCAGAGTTGGACACGGCTAAAGCAACTTAGCCAGAAGATAGTTGCAGCAACGTATTTACAGTAAGTCCCCTACATATGAACCTTCAGGTTGCAAACTTTCAAACATGTGAACATGCGTTCTCATGTCCAATCATGTAAGTTAGTTCACATGTCTGGTGTACTTTGTCATATGCGTGCATCTTCTACAACTGGTTGTGCTTTCGTGTACTTTTCTGTGCAGGACTGTACAGAGGACAGTGGTGCAGTATCTTTATTTCAAGCCCAGGATATCCAGAAGTGAAGTGGAAAAGCAACAGTGATATCGTTGGTATGCTAAGAAGCACCAGCTGTTATACTGTGAAGTGAAGTGAAGTGAAAGTCACTCAGTCCTGTCCGACTCTTTTCGACCCCATGGACTATACAGTCCATGGAATTCTCCAGGCCAGAATACTGGAGTGGGTAGCCTTTTCTTTCTCCAGGGGATCTTCCCAACCCAGGAATTGAACCCAGGTCTCCCTCAGTGCAGGCGGATACTTTACCAGCTGAGCCACAAGGGAAGCCCAAGAATGCTGGAGTGGGTAGCCTATCCCTTCTCCAGCGGATCTTCCTGACCCAGGAATCGAACCGGGGTCTCCTGCATTGCAGGCGGGTTCTTTACCAACTGAGCTCTGAGAGAAGCCTGCCACCAGCTGTTACACTGTATGTACTACTGTACTTTTCAAGGTACTACGCATGCTATGTGCTCAGTTACTTCAGTCACGTCCAACTCTTTGTGATGCCAAGGACTATAGCCTGTCAGGTATCCCTCTGTCCATGGGATACTCCAGGCACTGGAGTGGGTTGCCATACCCTTTTCCTAGGGATCTTCCCCACCCAGGGATGGAACCCTCATCTCTTAAGTCTCCAGCATTGGCAGGTGTGTTCTTTACCACTAGCTCTATAAGGTACTATACAGTAGTATTAAAAAAATGTTTTCTTTCTTCTTCTTTGTGTCTGTTTATTTTTTATGTATTATTTGCATGAAAAGTATTGTAAATCTATTACCATACAGTGTTGTGTAGCTGATGGTGTCAGTTGGGTACCTAGGCTAACTCTGTTGGACTTACAAACAAACTGAACTTATGAACGCACTCTCAGAACAGATCTCATTTGTACGTAGGGGACTTACTGTCCAGTGAAAGTCCACGACTCGCTGTTTAGAGTCAAAAGCAGCAAAGAAAGAGAACTGAGCTGCTGGTGGGGCACACACAAGGAGCTTGGCTCTGGAGCCCAGCGATGTCAAGCAGCAAGAGATGTTCAACACCCACAGGGCTGCAAGACCGTGAGTCACTCAGGTTTCTTGGCAACGTCCTCAAAGTGGCCAAAGCTGAAAACCACAACGGCAGCAACCCAGCTCCATGAATCCAGCACCTGAGGTGATACTTATCTGAACCCAGATCTGGGGTGAGTTCTGCCCGTGTAAAGAGACGGTATTTAATGTTTTCTGTGAGCACGTGACCTTGAAATCTATCTATTGCTCTGAGAGGAAAGAAGTAAATCAAATAAAAACTGGCCAGAACTTTACCCCATGTAGACATTGTTCTTGGCACTTCAGAGGGTTCCAGTTAGTAAAACAAACACCAGCATTGAACAGATGAAAAGAAAGCATGCAAAAATCTGAATAACTAAAATTCTAAATAGCAGCTAAAGGTAACAACTGGGTGGATACCGTGTGGCAGTTGATGAGTAACTGCATTAGAATAATAAAAGTGCTATTTGAAGAATACTGAATTTTAGACATACTCTCATAGACATCTAGAACATATTTTTCAGCAGAATGAGTAATCTGGACCAATTTGCTAATCATCAGTTTAACTAGATCTTGATGATGTCACCCATTATCAGAATATTGATAAATTATTATATTTCCATTTACTTGAATATAGTGTTGATTTCTGTTTGTTGTTTTTTCCTAACTGAAGAACAGTTGATTTACAATGTTGTGTTAATTTCAAGTGTACAGTAAAGTGATTCAGTTTCATATACATTCTTTGGTAGATTCTTTTCCATTATAGGCTGTTATAAGATACCGCAGATAGTTCCATGTGCTATACAATAAGTCCTTGCTGTTTACTTATTTTAATTATAGTAGTGTGTATCTGTTAATCTCAAACTCCTAATTTATCCCTCCCACCTCTTCTCTCCCATCTGTTTGATTTTAACCAACACTTATCTAAGGGAGTGCAGAGTACCCAATTTGTGGATTTCTACAATCAATATTAACTTCCAAGTTTCCTTCTATAGCCATTTGGAGACATTTCTTATGATTGACTACAGCTCGCTCACCAGAAATGGGAATGCCACTCCGTGCAGCACTGACTTGAGAAAATAGATTTGGTCAGGACAATTGGTTGGAGACATACTCTAAAGCTAAAAAGAAAAACCATTAAGTTTTGTGCCCGTTTTGCATTGTCTTCTCATTACCTCCTCCATTAACACAAATAATTTAGTTATATAAAGTACATCGAAACTATTATGAACCTTATTACAAATGATTTCCTTAGCTCTGCTTAAAGTTTTCCATTTCCACTAAGGCACCCAGTGCCTTTTCCAGAACTGCCTTCTTCACCTCACAGAGAAAGAAAAGAGCATTTTTGGAAAAGTGACCTAACACAGGTGTTCTCAAGCTTGAGTTCCCCCAGCTACACAGACCAGATGATGCTCACAGGCGTGACACAGAACCTACTTGCTGGCTGTCATTCCAGCCCTTCTCAACTTTCAATAAAGCAAAACACATGTGAGTCAGGGAGGATCGCATCCTGGAAGCAGCAGCTCTCATTTATTGTAAAGTAAATCATTCACCAACCTGAGTCCTCTACACACTGGCAGCAACAAATGACTTAGAGTATCCCAAGCATGCGGGCTATCCCCACGTGCTGCAACACCCCGGATGAAAAGAGCTCATGTAGAGTATAAAACAATCCCGACATCTTAAGTGACACACATCCCCCCAAAAAAGAATGGCATTTATTTTGCAAGCAACCAAATACGTAAAATGGCAACCCACCCCAGTATTCTAGCCTGGAGGAGTCCATGGACAGAGGAGCCTGGTGGGCTACAGTCCATGGGGTCTCAAGGAGTCAGACAAGACTGAGTGACTAACACTACGACTAAAGTCGTTCAGTACTTTACCAACGAAAGTACTGAAAGTCACCCAGCTATGGGAGGATCATATCTTCCAAGCAGATTGGAACAAATTTGCTACAGATGGTAAAAAAAAAATCCAACAAACTGATTAAATATTTAAATTCAAGATGGTCTCGTAAAATGTGAGATGTCACGAAGTCAGGTGAGGGGAGCAGGGAGAATGCTCAGCCCAAGTGCAGACAGAGGTGAAAGATTAGGAACGGAAGAAGATCCAGAGGGCGGAGAGGAATGGGTACCGTTACCTGATCCAGGCATCATGAGGTGTGCGCAGTGGGTGTGTCCTTGGGTCTGGTGAGGCAACACTGGCTCTTGCCCACCAGCCTGCACTGCTGTGAACCAAAACTTAGATTCCCTGGTGTCTCACATTTCACTGTCCTCTTTGGGACCAAGAGGAGATCCCCTTCAGAAAATCCGGATGCCTCTATTCTTGGATAGGGCTTCCCTGGTTGCTCAGGTGGTAAAGAATCTGCCTGCAAATGCAGGAGACACCAGTTCAATCCCTGGGTCGGGAAGATCCCCTGGAGAAGGGAATGGCAGCCTACTCGAGTATGCTTGTCTGGAGACTTCCGCAGACAGAGGACCCTGGGAGGCTACAGTCCATGGGGTTGGGCACGACTGAGCGACTAACACTTTCATTCTTGGGTAAGTCTTTCTAAACATCAGAACCACTGTATAGAACATGACAGCAGCAAACCTACTCAGAGAATAGCCGCAAAGCCGACAGCCAAACAAACTTTCCCCTCTGTTGTCAAAATCACTCGAGTCCTGTGAGGCAGAGCTGTTCTCGCCTGCTCCGAGTGCTTTTCTAAACAGAGCGTCGCGAGAGGATTCCTAAGAAGTAAATATTTATAAGGCCTGGTGGCCGATAAAAATATCTCATTAATAAACATTTAGGGAAGTGAAAGTGTTTCTGTAAATAATACCAAGATGAACAATCCTTAACATCAAGAGGAAAATCTTTGGTTGGTAATAAGTGCGGAGTCTATTTTAGTTCTTGATTTGGGGGATTCAAACGTACTTAGCAAAGTGGAAGAAACTCCAAAATATTAGGAAACTAAAATGCCTGCAGAAGTTAAGCTTTGGGCAATCACAACAAAGAGATGCAGACAGCTGAACGGCAGTCTGTGGGTTTTGAGGTTATAGGGGTATTCCAGAATGATCTCTGTAAGAGAAGGCGGCCAAATGCAGCGCGCACACACAGTTATGTTTATACAGTTATGTATATAAAGTTACATTTTATCATTTTGTGCTTTTTTAAAATATTGTATTTAAACGAATAGATTATTTGGAATTTGCCTTGCATGTTCTGATGCTGTTAGGTAGCAGAAGATTCCAGACTATTGTGGTGTGGTTCAGTCGCCAAGTTGTGCCTGACTCTTTGTGACCCCACGGACTGCAGCGCACGCCAGGCTTCTCTATCCTCCTCTATCTCCTGGAGTTTACTCAAATTCATGTTCCTTGAGTCGGTGATGCTCTCTCACCATCTCATCCTCTGCCACCCCTTTCTCCTTCTCCTGACTATTACACCATCTTTCATTTATTCTCTCATTCAGCCGGGAATGATTGAGTGTCAGACCCTGTGAGAGAGGGCAGAAGACAAAGGCAAACACCCACAAGCTTTGCCCTCCTGTCCTTGGAGGCTAAGGAAACAGAAATAAGCCTGGAATTAAAGCAATCTGTGGTGAGCATCCCCAAGGAAAGTGGCAAGATATCTCTCTTGTCTGTGCAGAGGGACTCAGGCTGACCGACCACCTTGGTTTGCCTGGGACTGTCTCAGTTTGGTGGCAAAATTCCCTGGAAACCCACTCAGTCCTGGGCAAACTGGAAATTGATTGGTCACTTAGCAGGTAGGAGTGGCCCTGCTGGGAAGGGATGGTGAGCAGGCAATTGTGCAGAGCTGATTGGATGGACCTGGGCTTGAGGAGTAAATTGGAGCAGCTACCATACGGCTGAGAATGAACTGAGTGCCCCTCTCCCAGGGAGAGAGGGTGAGACCTTTGTCATCAGAGTGAACTGAGCTCCACTTTCCTGGGAAGGCTTCTCACTTTGAATCTGTTGACAGATACTAACATATTCTCCCTTACTTTTTAGTTCTCATTTACCTGGTATGTGTTGGCCTCAATTTATCTCTTCTTTCATCATCATGTTTTAAGCCTGGGTTTTGTAAGGAGCCTATCGTTGGGTTTGGGGGATTTTTCATTCAATTTTCTCCTTTAACTTAGAGGAATAACCCATTTATACTCATTGTCATCATTTATAGCCAGTTTTGCTTCTGTCATCTTTTGTAATGTTTTTTTCCTTTGTTTTCTAATTGCTTTCTAGTCTGTTTTGTTCGGATAGGTTTTTGTTTCTCTGTTTTTTCTTTTATGATGCTAGACTTCATTGTGATCTGTAGGGTAAACAGCCTTTTAATTCTGTTAATTGCTACATCATAGATTTTTTTTAATGCATTTAAAATGTATTCTTCACCTGAAGGGAAACCAGTCATCAGAGTCAGCAGGGAAGTAGATTGTGTAATATCCTTTGAGGAAGATGGTGGGTTTGTTCTAAAAATTGCTACCTCAATTTTAATATTTAACTCTGCACATCCCCTGCTCTTTCCAGCCTTGATTTCCTCAATTCAAGTTCCATTTTAGGGTTCATGGGTATTTTATTCCACTATTTTTTTTATTTCTTTAATTCCATTGTTTCTTTAATTATTGGTTTTGCCCTCATCTCCATTCTGTACTCTCTGAAATGTTATTGTCTGTAATCCTTAGCTCTGTCCTTCACATACTTTTTCTTTCGGTCTTGATTTAGTCAGCTCAGGCTGCTCTGACAAATACCGCAGGCAAGGCAGCTTAAACAATAGTATGTCTCACAGGTCTGGAGGTTGGAAGCCTGCAATCAGGGAGCCAGTTTAGTTGAGCTGGGTGAGAACTCTCTTCCTGGGTATGTCTTACCAGGGCACCAATCCCACAATGGGCTTCCCTGGTGGTTCAGATGGTAAAGAATCTGCCTGCAATGCAGAAGATTCGGGTTTGATCCCTGGGTTGGGAAGATCTCCTGGAGAAGGGAATAGCAACTCACTCCAGTATTCTTGCCTGGAGAATCCCATGGACAGAGGAGCCTGGAGGGCTGCAGTCCACGGGGTTAGGAAGAGTGGGACATGACTAACAGTCCCACGATGAGGGCTCCACCCTCACGACCTGATGATCTCCCGAAGACCTCATCTTCAAATACCACCACTTCTTGGATTAGAGTTTCAAGATAGGAATCTGGGTGGGGGAGGGGGAATCACAAGCACACACTTACATCCCCCTCTCTAACACAATGGACTGTGATTCTTCTATTTGCTTCTAGCAGCATTCTCCCTGGCAGAAAACAGATATTCACCAAAGCCGGTTTTGTCAAAATACCACGTAAAAGGAAATCGAGAGCAGCAGAAGGGATGAGGCAGGGGGAGACTCTAACCCTGACTTAACCGCAGTCAGGTGGACATTGAAGAAAGGAGATACAGAGCCCCTGAGGTCCCCCCATCGTCCACATTCGTGACTGTCGCCCCAAACGCTCAGAAATGCTGCTCCCCAGACTCCATTCAGACCACACCCTCTCACCTCTCCGGCTGCTGCCCCTGAAACCAACAAGCAGCAAGTTGGGGGAAAAGAAGCTGGGTCACTCTCTTGCTATTGTCCTCCTTATCCTCGTCCACGCCGTCCAAATTTCTTGAGAAACTCCTAAGCACTGGTCATCCATCTTCACCTCCAGTGTCTGCCCAATCCCTTGCAGTCTGCCCTCTGCCCCATGCCCCTCTGCCATCGCTAAAGTGACCCACTATCTTCATCATGGCCAAGCCATGGATGTTTCCTGGCCTTCATCTTTTTAGTCATCATGCTGACACCCAACCCTACTGATCCCTTTACTCCTACTGGAAATATTTTCACCCCTATCTATCCTGTCTTCCTTTCTATGTCTTTGTCCCTTCTTAAGCTTTCCTCATCTCCTCTTTGATACTCATTCATTCACTAAACAAACATTTGTGGAGCACCAACTATTTGCCGGTAGATATAGCAGTGACAATAATCTCTTATTTCATGGAACTTACAGTCCAACACAGAAGGAGGGAAAGAGCAAGGAGTGAACGATAAATGAATAAATGAAGAAGTGTGTCAGACGATCAAAGGGTCATGAATCCTGGGCAGTGAAATAAAGCAAGGCAAAGCTGATAGAGACAGTGGAGCGGAGAATCTCACTGGGTGAAGGTGATCAGAAATCAGCTCTCTGAGAAGGAAACAGTACAGCAGAGCTGGAACAATGTGAGAGGGACTGACGTGGAGAGTTGGGGGGGCATGCACGTGGAAAACAGAACAGCAAGTCCAAAGAAGCCGAAGTAGGCGGCTATCGGGCGTGTTCCAGGCATAACCAGGGGGATATGGTGGGACAGGGAAATGGGGAGGGAAGGTGGAAGCCAAAGTGCCCGGGGTGAGGGACACAGGCCTCTGCACACCACGCGGGAGGGGCCGTCGTTCTCCAGGCAGTGGCCTTGGTCTTCCTTCTCTGTATACTTTCAGAGCAGGACCTCGCTCAAAGCCAGAGCCTCTGTGGCCACCTTCATCCCCGTGAAGCCAAGTCTACTTCAGCTCAAACTTCTCAGTTAAGCACCAGGTCCTACGGCTTCCCCGGTGGCTCAGTAGGAAAGAGTCCGCCTGTTAAAACAGGGGACACGGGTTCATTCCCCGATCCAGGGAGATCCCACATGCCAGGGGGCAGCTAAGCCCACGTGCCACAACTGCTGAGCCCATGTTTTGCCACCCCTAAAGCCCGTGCACCCTGGTGTCCGAGCTCCACCAGAGAAGCCACCGCAATGAGAAGCTGGTACATTGCAACTCGAGAGTGGCTCCCGCTCACCACAGCCACGGAAAAGCCCACCCAGCCACAGAGGCCCAGCCTGGCCAAAAATAAATCAAATTATTTTTTTAAAAAAAGAAAGAAACATGCAAGCCTCTCTATATTTAAGAGCAATCAGGTACTGCAGAAGGAAATGGCAACCCACTCCAGTATTCTTGGCTGGAGAATTCCGTGGACAGAGGAGCCTGCTGGGCTGTGGTCCATGGGGTCGCAAAGAGTTGGACACAACTGAGCGACGATCACACACACTCTCTAGTCAAGGCAGCTCTACTCCTCACATGTCCCAAATTCATCTCAGACTCAACATGTCCAAACCTGATCACGTTGTTTCCTCTGGAATGTCTCACCATCTGGGACTTGCCTAGTGGAGTCGTGGTCCACTGAGGTTACCAGGCTGAACTCTTTCAGAGGCATTTTTCGAGACCCCTTCCCCCTCATCCCCAACACAGCCACCAAACTATGGTTTCTGCTCGATAATATCTTCTCTCTCTGCCCTCCACTTTTGTTACTTTTTCACTGTCCTGGTCTGGATTCTCAGCACTTCTTGCCACAAATATAACAACCAGTTAACTATTCTCTTTGACTTAAGTCTGATCCTCTTTGGGCCCATCCTGCATATTCCTGACAGAGGGGACATTTGAAGAGCAGATATCACTATATTCCTACCCCGTTTCAAGTCTAGAGTTCTTAGTTCAAATCCCTTGGAAAGGTAATCTGTCCATCATTTGACTGCCTTTTTTAAAAAATTTTTTATGTATTTATTTTTTTTTGAGGGGAGTTGTTCTGGGTCTTAGTTATGGCATAAGAGATCTTTAATTGCAGCATGTGAGATCTAGTTCCCTGATCAAGGATCGAACCAGGGCCTCCTGCATTGGAAGCGGGAGCCTTAGCCTCTGGACCACCAGGGAAGTCCCTCATTCTTAAATGCATTCCTCCCCAACACACACACACACACACACACACACCACACACACATACCACACACACACACACACACACACACACACACACACTTTCTCTCTCTCTCTCTCTCTCTCTCTCTCCCATCCCGCCCCTCAGTCATCAGCTAGACCTGGCAATGTCTCTGGCTGTTCTGTACCTCCATGCCTTCCTTCCTGCTTGCTCCTCTGCTTACATGCCTAGAACCTCTTCCATTAATTTATGCCTATCATTCTTCAAAATACAACCCCAGTCAATGCTGGCACATCCATAGCGAGAAACACTATATTCTGTGAACGTCTTCAGAAGCATCTGTAGGATATTTTTGTTTATACAAAAAAATAAGCTGCAGAGTACTGTGCAAGGGATGCCACTATTTGTTGGGGGGGGGAGATTATTAGAAATATAATAGCAGAAATAAAGATAATTTGGTAGAATATTTTGAAAATTAAAACAGTAGTGATATCTTTTAAAAACAGAGCAAAAGGATAAAGGGATAGAAAGTAGGTGGGGGGAAAATATAAGAAAAATAGAGCATCAATCCAGGATGTCAAACAACTGAATAATAGGGGCTCCAGAAAGAGAAAATAGAATGACCATTTATTTCTAGGCTTTTTATAGAAAAACATCAGGAAAATTTCTCACATTTAAAGATATGTGTTTTCAGATTGAAAGGGCTTTTAAATTATCCATCATAAATTATAACAGATGAAAAATACCAAGAGAGGGCTCAAGAACTTTCACAAGCTGGAAACAGGAGAAGTACTTAGAGAAGTTTCTAAGTACACCAACAGAGAGAAAAATATATATCCATAAGATATTACATCTCTGCACATTCGATGTAAAAACAAAAAAACTGGTTTCCCTGGATGATGTGATAAATGTCTTGTTAATAAATAACTCACTTTTTCATTATTTCCTGTGTTTTCCCTCCTCTTTGGTTGCCACGTGGACCCCTAACCCCATGAGCCTTCTTTCCAAGTGTGTCTGGACAGAGTCTGTCTGGTTGCCTCTTCACGGTGGTTCTCTGAACATATCTGGCTATCTGGAAAGAGGGCAGGTTGACTGCCACCTGCTCTCTGCCCTACCCAAACCCTCGTTTGGCCTCATCTGGGGAACAGTGGCTAGAGCCCCTCAGGCTGATACATGGAACAATCAGCTCAAAGACTGGAGAGGGGTCGCCCAGGGCCAAGGTCAGAGCAGGCCACCTTCCAGTATGGTCCCTATGCCCCTGTAGTGTTTCTAAGGATGCTTGAGTCTGCTGACCAGAGGGAAGGCCAGCCTGGCAGCTTCTAGCTTCATCTCCAGGACTTTCAGATAAGCCATGAAATCTCTTGGTGCCTGGGAAGGATGAATCATGAGGTCAAGACTGATACTGTCATGGAGGCCCGAAGAACATGACTGCCTCTGAATGCCAAGTGGCCTGGCAAAATAGATCCTATGCACTGCTCAGAGGGTGGAGGTCAGATTTTGGAGCAGGGCAGACCCAGAGACAAATTTTATCTTGATTTTAGCGGTGATCTTTGCTGAGTCATTCAAATTCTCTGAGCCTCAATTTCTGTATTAACCATATCTTAGGTTTCATGGTGAATTGACATCTGTGTCCAATTCAAGCTTGTTTTTCAGTTTCAAAGCAACCAATCCAGGGTTCACACCCGACCACTTCACTTATTGGGCCCCACACTCCAGACCACTATCCGCCTGCCCTAATGACACTGGGTCCTGCTAGCAGACAGCTAGGGACAGAGAATCAGACATGAATGAAGCGATTTATGCCCCAGAACCTGCTGCAATTATTCAAAACAGCCAGTCCCATGCTGCTTACCCAGCCATGCCCATTACTTTCCTTGGAATCCACAGTACAGGTTTCTTACCCTCAGCCCCTGGCTCCCTCTGTCTCCCAAGGAACCCTGGTTCCTCTCCAGGAGGCCCAGTGTGCCTCACCTCCTGTTTCTAGGAAACTGTGAGTATGATTTTTAAAATGTGTATATTATATATATATATGTGTGTATATATATATATATGTATTACTCACTCAGTCTTGTCTGACTCTGTGATCTCATGGACTATAGCCCACCAGGCTCCTCTGTCCATGGAATTCTCCAAGCAAGAATACTAGCGTGGATATCCATTCCCTTCTCCAGGGATCTTCCTGACCCAGGGATCAAACCCAGGTCTCCTGCTTGACAGGCAGATTCTTTACCATCTGAGCCACCAGAGAAGCCCAATTTAAACACATATTTAAGCCCGATTTAAACAGATGTTGATGTGATCAATAGTAACATATTTTGGGGGAAAAAAAAAGAAAGCTGCATGCTCCTGGCCACATGGCAAGCGGCGTGCACACAATAGGAACAAGTTCGGGCAAATCTTAGAGCTCTGAGTAGACTTTTCTGCTCTTTCTGCTGCTCCCTAAGCTCCAGTTGCAAAAGTATCACCTCACCCTTAAATTCCCAAACTGACCAAGTTTTGTTAAATTCTCACAGTTTGACGTTGAAATAGTCACTGTGATGAGGCCCAGCCTTACGTAGCTGGGGTGTGCTGTGCTGAGACACCCCAGGTTGCAGCTAATCTAGTCTGTCCAGCCACGTCATCCCCAGGGTTACACATCCCACCTGGCACCACACACCACACCACGCACACAGCAGCTTGCTCCTTCTCAGAGCAGGCTCAGCCTGGGATGTCGCCCCTCCTCCCTGCTTCTAACCTTGGACAAATTACACCCTCAGGGCCTTTGCCATCCAGCCCTGAGGATGCCCACCCGCCACCTGTGTGCAGGCTGGGCCAGGTGGCTGTCCTGTGTGCGCCCTGACACTCAACTACTTAACATCTTTCAGAGTAATTGTTTATTCCCACAGCTGTCTGATTCTTCGAAAGAAGGATGTAGGATGTACTTAGGGCTTCCCTGTGGCTCAGACCATAGAGAATGCACCTGCAGTGCAGGAGACCTGAGTTCAATTGCTGGGTTGGGAAGATCCCTGGAGGAGGGCATGGCAACCCACTCCAGTATTCTTGCCTGGAGAATCCCCACGGACAGAGGAGCCTGGTGGGCTACAGTCCACGGCGTGGCAAAGAGCTGGACATGACAGAGGGACTAAGCACAGCACAGGATGTACTTAACCTTTCTATCCCTAGCTCCTGGCACACTGACTGGCATATGTGAGCATTCTAGATATATTTGTTAAATGAATAACTGAATACTTGACAGAAATGGATATTTATTTAGAAGTATTTCTAGAAGTTTCCTGAGAGCTGCAGAATTCCTTTCAGCTGATTTTTTTATCTGTCTCCCTTCTGGATTCTGCACGTGTACAGCCACTCCCCTGTGTGTATGAATGAACTAGGGACACCCAGCAGGAAGGAGGGCTCAGTGTCACAGCAGCGTAGGGCGGGAAGGACAGAGCTTTCCACAAACAGCAAACCGGTTGTCCAACATTTTCTCATGAAACAGAGACTCTCTTATAGCTCACGTTGAGTTATTGGCAGAGCAAGTTTTTCTGATCTGCAGTGGTGGGTGAGGGGGCGGAGGGTGGGAAAAGCTGAGGACGGAAGAGCATCTGATTCCCCACATCCCTGCACAGTCACGGGGGGGCGGGTGGGACCTAGCGCCTGCCAACCTCTCCACCGTCTCCTCTCTGCATTCTCCACCTCACCTCTAGCTACACTGCCATAATGTCAGCTCCAAAAGGGCACGAAGCTTTCTCCAGCCTCTGAGAGCCAGAATATTGCTGCCATACCAGTAAACAGTCTGTCTGACAGTCTGACAGATTTATTTTGGGGGGCTCCAAAATCACTGCAGATGGTGATTGCAGCCATGAGATTAAAAGACGCTTACTCCTTGGGAGAAAAGCTATGATCAACCTAGAGAGCATATTAACAAGCAGAGACATTACTTTGCCAACAAAGGTCCATCAAGTCAAGGCTATGGTTTTTCCAGTAGTCATGTATGGATGTGAGAGTTGGACTATAAAGAAAGCTGAGCGCCGAAGAATTGATGCTTTTGAACTGTGGTGTTGAAGACTCTTGAGAGTCTCTTGGACTGCAAGGAGATCCAACCAGTCCATCCTAAAGGAAATCAGTCCTGAATATTCATTGAAAGGATTGATGCTGAAGCTGAAACTCCAATACTTTGGCTACCTGGTGCGAAGAATGGACTCACTGGAAAAGACCCTGATTATGGGAAAGATTGAAGGCAGGAGGAAAAGGGGACGACAGAGGATGAGATGGTTGGATGGCATTACCGACTCCATGGATGTGAGTTTGAGCAAGCCCTAGGAGTTGGTGATGGACAGGGATGCCTGGCATGCTGCGGTCCATGTGGTCGCAAAGAGTCAGACATGACTGAGCAACTGAACTGGACTGAACTGAACCAGTAAACAGAGGGCGTTGCAGACATCCAGCCATCACATCACAGCGGCCCCAAGAGCGAGCTCCGACGGAACCCTGAGTGGAGGCTAGATGCTTCCCCTCTTCGAACCGTCAGACTGCAGCCACCCACCCCAGCCACCCAGCGTGCACCCTGAGGAGACTTAAGATGAGAAAGCACAGGATACTGGCCCCAGAGAGCTGAGCAGCATGTCAAAGGAATGATTTCAGCGAGCCCAGACTCTTGCGTCTTCCCATGCACAGACAAACACTACAGTCCTTAACTTGAGACATCTGGTTTTCTTTTATTAACAGTAATCTTTGATGTTCTGACAAGGCCTTTTGTTGCAAAAACTCCTCTATATCCTGGCTGCCCTCACCCTTGCCTCTTGAGAGCAGTTTCTCAGTGTCAGCTGAGATGCTGTGTCCCAGGCTTGACATTCTCAGGACATCCGCCGAATCAAACACAGCTCTCATCTTTGAGGTGCGCGCCCCCCGCTTTTTTTTCAGTCGACTCCTAAGAGACTTGGCCTTTGCTGTGCTGTCCGCCTGCATGCCCCTCCCTGGCTCCTTTCTCTTTGGCACGGATGTCCCCTCCCCCGACGGCCCTCTCTAGCTGTCCTACCTCAGTCGGGGAGTCTCTTGTCTCCTGGTTTGGGTGACTTCCTTTCCAGCTCGTACCACCCACGAGCTGGTCCCTTTCCTTCTGTTTCAAGTCATCGCTGGACCCTCAGCACCAGGAAGGCAGAGCTGATGCTGTCTCACCCATCCTCAGTTCTCAGGGCTGAGCCCAGGGCCTGGCACACACGTGTTTGATGTGTATGTCTGAATTGCACAACTGTCACTCTTCAGGCTTGTGACTCATGTCAGGAGCATCCTCTCCCTCAGTTGAAATCCACAGAGGCTACTCAGCCAGGCTAGGCTTTTCCCAGAAGCCCCCTCTTCACACTCTGAGTCAGAGATAGCAAGTTTGAAATTCTCTTCGACCATGTGGATGATACAGTTCCTATTTTATAGATTCCATTGGACAAATACCTTAATGCCTTACACTTGTCTTTTCCCCCTTTTTGTATTTTTTTAATTCTACTTTCCCCTTGACATGGGCATTTTGATCATAACTGATCTCACTTCTCCAAAAGAACATTATTTTTATTTCCTTGTAGAGAATGCCCTTGTTCCTAGAAAGAGACTTTCACAATAAGCCCACGTGCGATTTCTGAGAAGTTCCTCCCTAATGTGAAATGTATTTTACAAGTGGCCAGAATGCCACAATGTTAGCAAGCTTTGGTAGAGCTCAGGGCAGTATTTACCACTTATTCTTGCTTGAACTGCTGTTTCTAGCAGTGCTGCGTGTACTTTAAGAAGCTACCAGAATGAACGATAGGCGGTGGTGGTCGGTATGGATTAAGCTCATGCTATTGCTGGTTTAAATATCAGTGATTCCATGTTGACGGTCCAAATCCATGCCAGCCTCCTCTAACTTCTTGGGCATCTTACTTTCCAACACATGAGACTTCCTAAGATGGCATTTCCCCCCCCCCCAATACACTGAATGCATGCCATTATAAAGGAGCCTACACTCAGAGAGGAATTTGGCAGGTGAAATCCTTTTGTGAAGTCTGAAGGTCACTTTCTTGGATTCCCTCATCAGCGCTTTTCTGCCAGGGCAATGTGGTCAGCTCCTTGAACTACAGTGGCTTGCAAAAAGTTATTTCTATATACAGCTGGTATAAAACTGGGAATGAAATATTAACTTGTAAGTATGTGTGTGTATACAAAATGACAGTAGTTTATATTTATAAACACTGTAAGCTCGACGCTGAGCAATCTGCACACATTATTTCATTTAATCCTTGTAAATATTATGCCCAGCTCCAGATGAGAAAACACCCAGCTGTTAAGTGATGGGACTGGTATTTAACCCCAGGCAGCCTGATTTCAGTACCAAATATGCACATTTGTATACACACAAACACACACACACACACACCCCTACAACACACACATGTTTCATATATACATTCATACACTCTAGCATATTATAAATGCTTAAGGAAAGGTTTCTGGATGGACACGTAACAATACTTTGTTAACCATGGGATCTTGGCAGAGAGTGTGAAATTGTGGTCAATGCCTACTTGTTACCCTTGTTGTTCATTGTTCAGTCGCTAAGTCATGTCTGACTCTTTGCACCCCATGGACTGCAGCACGCCAGGCTTCCCTATTCTTCACTATCTCCCAGAGTCTGCTCAGACTTATGTCCATTGTGTCGATGATGCCATCCAACCGTCTCCTCCTCTGTCTCCCCCTTCTCTTCCTGCCCTCAATCTTTCCCAGCATTGGGGGTTTTACCAATGAGTTTGGCTCTTCATATCAGGTGGCCAAAGTATTGGAGCTTAGCTTCAGCATCAGTCTTCCAGTGAATATTTAGGGCTGATCTCCTTTAAGATTGACTGGTTGGATCTCCTTGCAGTCCAAGAGACTCTCAAGAGTCTTCTCCAGCACCACAGTTCGAAAGCATCAATTCTTCGACCCTCAGCCTTCTTTATGGTCCAGCTCTCACAACCATACATGACTACTGGAGAAACCATAGCTTTCACTATATGGACCTTTGTCAGCAAACTGATGTTTATGCTTTTCAATATGCTGTCTAGGTTTGTCATAGCTTTTTTCCCAAGGAGCAAGTGTCTTAGTTTTATGGCTGCAGTCACCATCCACAGTGACTTTGGACCCACTCTTTTAATCATTTGAATCCTTTGAAACAAACAGGTATTACTCTTGTACTTAAAAAAACAAGTCATTGAATTTGCTTAATGTGTTTCCACTAGAAATGCTTATTGAGTCATTGAATGTTATAAGTAGCTTTTTTTTTTCTTTTGCCTTTGGAGAGAGAACTAGGAAAACTTGGTAAAATGAGAAAGCATACAGTTAATGGGGAACAACATCTTAAGACCATCTTGCTTTTCAGAACTTCAAAGACAGAAAAGTCCACAGACAACTCATACCTGCCCATGAGGCACTGTCTCTCCCAGCTCATTCCCACGTCAAATCCATGAAATGCAGGAGTGAGAGTACAAGAGAATCTGTTCACAGGTTTTTCTTTTTTCTTTTTTTTTCAATTTTCTTTAAACATTCTGACCTCCATAAATTCCTCTCCTAGGATGCAGGCTGCTTTTGAAGATGCTTATAGCACCACGATACGATACCAAGTCCTGGGCTGGTATAGCTGTGGACACCATGAGACAACTCTTTGCCCCCGAAGGTGAACGCAGCAGGCACTCTGCTATCAGCGCTGTATCTTGCATTTCCACCTCACTTTGTTGTTGTGCACTTTAATGCTTCTTCCCTCACTGCTTAGTGAACTCAGCTTTCCCCAGACTTGTCCTTGGCTTTCTTATTTGATTGTTTTTGTGCTCTGCCCTAGCTCCCTTCCTCAGTGTGGCCACTTTTGCTTGTGTTTGGCCATTCGTGAGCTTCTGGAAATTGTCTTTTCATAGCTTTTGTCCATTTTCCACTGCCTTGTCTTCTTCAATGCTTCACAGGCATTTTTACACAGTAAGGATGTTAGTCATTGGGAATAGCAGTAATAATAGTAGAGAAAGCAAACTGAATGCTACTCTGTGCCAGGCTCTTTGCTAAGCACCTTACACGCTGCACTGAGTTTTCATTCTCATTTAAGAAACCGAGTCACAGAGAGGCAAGGCTGGCTAGTTCTCTTTCCAAAGGCAAAAAAAAAAAAAGCTACTTATAACATTCAATGACTCAATAAGCATTTCTAGTGGAAACACATTCACATTCTAGCAGGCTGGCTTCCAGGCCAGTGCTCCAAACGTGTACTTAGACTACTAAGGACCCCCTAGGCCTCCCACAGGCCTTTTACACCCTTCTTCTGAGGTCTTTTCAGGGTGACAGCTTCCCTTTGAAATGCATAGCATACATTTTAAGGTTAATTGTATCTATTTTCAGGAATTCAGTTGTCCTAACACATAGATGACGGGCTTCCCAGGTGGCTCAGTGGTAAAGAATTCCCTTCCAGTGCAGACGCTGCAGAAGACGCAGGATTGATACTTGAGACAGGAAGATCCCCTGGAGGAGGATATGGCAACCTACTCCAGTATTCTTGCATGGAGAATTCCAGGGACAGAGGAGCCTGGCGGGCTACAGTCCATGGGGTACAAAGAGTCAGACACGCCTGAGTGACTGACACATGGATGATACCCAAATCAAAACACCAGTCTCCACCCTTCTAGGTCCATGTATCTATCTTCCTATGTCTCCTTCCAAAAATTCATCAGGAACTTCACATTGAAGTGGCAGTAAATCAGATCCCTAAGTTAAAGGGAGGTCTCAAAGACCAATGAGGTTGCAAGGGCTTGGGCTCCAGAAAACCCAAGATTTGAATTTAGACTCATGGCCCAAGGGCTCATGACAGCAGCACATAAGGCCTAAAGTCATCTACACAATGAGAATAGTAATAATATCGACTTTGCCAGGTAACGGGTGGGGAATGACTCAAGCCAAAGTCAAGCGAAAGCGAAAGTCATTCAGTCGTGTCCGACTCTTTGTGACCCCATGGACTGTATAGTCCATGGAATTCTCCAGGCCAGAATACTGGAGTGGGTAGCCTTTCCCTTCTCCAGGGGATCTTCCCAACCCAGGGATCAAACCCAGGTCTCCCTCACTGCAGGCAGATTCTTTACCAGCTGAGCCACAATATTTCTGGGCATGGAACAACAAATGTTAGCTTTCCCCCTGCTGAAGACCTGTTCTTCCTCCTGGTTTCTGCATTGCATGGGGCACCCAGTCCTTCAATATGGTAACTAGTGGTCCTCGAAATGGCTAGAGCCCAACATCCCGAGTGGCTTCAGGTCAAACTCTGGTTCTACCAGTTTCCTGCTGTCAAATTAATTCTCAAAATAATTCTCTTGCAAGGTTCAGTGTACTCAGGCATGAAATGGACTAATGAGGGTAGCCAAGTGTGGGATTTGGGGGAGATTAAATGTTCCAGTCCATGGAAACTGCTTGCTACACAGTAAGTGGTGCGTTCATTCACTGAGCATTTATTGAGTACCTACTACGTGCCAGGCATATTCTAGGCACTGATGACCCAGCGGTGTACCGACCAGAGAACTTGTACACGGCCAGATGCTGTGTATTCCATTTGCGATCTGCTCAGCAGGAAATTCTTTGTAATTTTCCACGAGACTGCCTTTTTTTCTTGTTCTTTCTTTTTAAACTTTGCGCTGGTCCCCACATGCTTTTTTTTTCTCTACGGTCCTAGACGAGTGTAAGAAAGGTTTTGAGAATCAGGTGCCCATGTCCGCGATCTGGCCGACGCCAGCCAGTCTGCGGATCAGAACATCACCCAGGGGTCTCTGCTTGGGGCTCCTAGAGAAGGGGTGGGCGGAGGAAGATGCCAGGGGCTTGCGAGCGCGGCCAAAACGTCTCGAGACGACCGCCACCTCTAGATCTGCTCGGTACCAACCACCACGGTTCCGGGGGGGCCTGGCCTCCTGGACCTCGCTCCGGGGCCCCCGCCTAAGGGAGGAAGAGGAGGAGACGCCGAGGCCGGATCCTCGCCACGGCTCCGGGAGACGCGGCGCCAGACCCTCGCCTGCGAGCGCTCCCCCGCCCGGCCTCACCGCTCTCCGGCTCGGCCCCGCCCCTCCGCCCACACCCCGCCCCCGCCTCCCGGCCCCCGCGGCCCGCCAGTCCCCCAGGCTCCTGGCCACAGCAGCTCCGCCCCGCCCCCTGCTTTTTCCACCGAACGCAGGCCCCGCCCTCCGACGTGACCACGCCCACCAACCAATCCCACCCCGCCCCCGCCTTTTAGGCACTTTCTAGGCCCCGCCCTCTCTGAGCTTGCCCCACCCCCCTGCCTGTCCGCACCCCGCCCCGCCTCCCGGCCCCCGCCGCTCGCCCCTCCCTCAGGCCCCAGGCCACATCGGCTCGGCTCCGCCCTCTGCTTCTTCCAGCCCCACGCCCTCCTCTCCACCGCCCCAGGCAGGCCCCGCCCTCCGCCATGACCACGCCCACCACTCATTCCCACCCCTCTCCCTCCTTTTGGCCACTTTCTGGGCCCCGCCCCCTCCGAGCTCGCCCCGCCCCCTGCCCGCCCGCGCTCCGCCCCTGGCTCCGGGAGGCCCGGGCTAGCACCCGGTCGCCTACTGGTCCTGGGCGTCGTCCCACCGCTGTCTCTCCAGGGCGCTCGCCGCAGTCTCTGTCTCCTACCGCCCAAGGCGCCCCGCTCCGGCGCAGGACCACCCTCCCCCGAGATCCCGCTCCGAGACCCCGCCGTCTTGACCCCGCCCGAGCCAGGAGACACCCCCGCCCCATCACTGCTGCCCGCTCCCAGGTCCCCGCCTCCCGCGCTCCGCCTCGCGCGCCCCGCGCCCCGCCTCGCACGCCCCGCCCCGGAGCGGGGACCACCCTCAGCCCTCCCAGGCGGGGGCCGAGAGCTCCCGGCACTCTCGGCGGTCCCGGCAACTAGCTGCCGCCGCGCGGTGGTTCCCGCGGATCGGCGCGCGGTGCCGGCCCGGGCGCGCTCCCAGACCGCGAGGAGAACCGCAGGAGCCCGCGGGACGCAATGCGAGCCAGGTAGGCAGGCTGCACGCCCGGGCCGGCCCCTGCGGGCCGCTCCAGCCCCGTGCCCAGCCGCGCTCCCGCGGCGCCTTCTGGGGCTCGGCGGCTTTGCGCGCCTCGCGGGTGCCGATCGTTATCCCCCGCCGCCCGAGTTCGGGGATCCGGGGGTGCCCGGGCGTGGCTGGCGCCAGACGGCTTCGGGAAGCCTTGCGCGCCCCTCGTGCTCCCTGGGGACTCCGTCACCTCGGCGTAGGCTGGCCTGGCTCGGGGTTCCAGGAGCCGAGCCGCACTTACGGCCCCGCGTGAGCCCGGCAGATCCCCCTTCCCTGGTCCTAGCGAGGCCGGCCCTGAGAGGTGACCCTCCTCGGCGACTGTTCGCGTCCTCGGGGCGCTCGGCTCGGGGGGCCGTGGGTGTTCCGAGGTCTGGAGGCGCCGGGGCTTTCTCTGGCGCGGATCCCGGGCGAAGGGAAGGGCGCGCAGTCCGGGGTTAAACTTATGACAATGCATGTTTCAACTTCTTCCGAGACCCCCCTCATTTTAGGATGGAAATGAGAATCCCGATTTCTGGCTTCGCCGTCCGGTGACCCACAGCCGCGAGGTGACAGCAGCAGCAGCGGCGGGCGGGCGGGCGGGCGGGGAAGACTGGCGGAGACGCACGTTGCTAAGTGGTGTTTCGCGGGAAGCCGGCTCCGCGATGCGTATTGGTGGTCTGTAGGACCCTATCCCTGGAGGCCGGCGGCTCCCAGCCCCGGCCGGCCGGGTAGCGAGGGGACCAGGCCGCTCTGGCCCTTCTCCCGGGGGTGCTGGGCGGCCCCCGGTGCCGCCAGGGGGACGGCGGCCGGGCTTCCTGCGTGCGGAGAGGCCGGTGGAGCCTTACCGGTCAATGCGATTCAAAAAGGGAACCCGGGCAGGATGTTATCCGCGCTTTTCTTTCCAAGTTAGTGCAACTAGATCGGTACTGTGTGCTTTATTAGTAGTTAGAAGTTCACACATAACTTTTGTTCGGATCACAGAAACACTGTATTTTCTGGGTGGAAAGCATAGAAATATAAACAGTAAAACAGAAACCATCATTGATCCCACAGTTCCTACCGGCTTCAGTATTTACCTTCTTTGATATTCATATTGCACCCGCTTGCTGATCTAATCGGTAAGTTTAGACGTTGACCCTCTCTTGACTAAATGAAAGCAATCCCTTTGTGAAGCTCTCCCCCTCCCCGCCTTCTAAACCTGATTGTCTCTGAGCACCAAAGTTTGGGTGTCTGGACCTGGCTGCCTTCTCAGGCCCCGGGGGTCCCCTTTGTAGTGGGTGGTGTTTTCCATGCCTTCTGCAGGCCAGAGATGGAGAGAGAAGCCGGCAGTCAGCTAGACCACTGGCTCAGAGGGGATTGGCTGTGGTTTGGGTTCCTTGCCTTGTAAAAATGAAGGTAATGATTCTCAATCTGCTTCTCAGGGCACCATAAAAATTAATGGGTGGTTTGCAAAGCATTTCGACATCCTTGCATCGACAGCGGCTGTACTTTGAGGGGCTAGGAAGCATTTCATTCGTGTCCTTTGCTTTCGTCATCAAATAAAACAGTCTACCTCCCACCTGGTCATCCCAACTAGGAAACGGGAGTGTCCAGTGGAGTCTGGAGAAGGTTCCCAGCTCCCTGCTCAGCACTGTCTTTCCAGGACAAGTCCCTCAGGAAATGGGGCGTGGGAGGCTTGGAAGGCGACAGAACCCCCTTATCCGTCTCCCCTATCTGCTTTATGCACATGGGCAGATGCCCAGAGTGTAAGGGGGCTTTGGCATTAAAGCCACGGGGTTCATAGGCCTGATGCCGAGGCCGCGCTGCTCTAAGAGGGAACAGTTAGTTCTGGGAGAAGGACTCAGACAGTGAACAACCCTGGCTTCCTAGGCGTTTGTTTTACGGCACTCTTGTTTACCAAATGAACAATGACCCGCTCAGATCTGTGGTGCCTGAGAAGCTTCTGTGAGCTTTAATTTTTTTCCTGTTGTCCCAAGACTCTGGCACCATGCTTTAAGGAGCCTTTGAAAGCAATTGGGAGGGACTCGGATCATTTGTTAATTTCAGATACTAAAAGCTGGAGCCGGAGCCATCTGAGGTGCCACACAGGTTGCCTTTTGTTCCCCTGGCAAAGCAGCCGTGGAAGCGCCTCTTTGTGTAGCAGGTCTGGAGGGTTCCAGTTTGTCATTTGATAGTTTCATTTTTTTTTAATTGTCACTCCCACCAGCACTTTGTTCTGCCCAAGGGCTAGGAGCTGAGCACAGTCCAGACACAGGGGGCTTCCCGGAAGGACCCAGAAAATGGGCTGGACGAGTTACTGATAAGTATCCTTCTAGGTTCCTGGGCTCTTAGTGTTGTGCCCGGAATGTTCTCTGAGTTAGGAGGAAGGGGGAGTCCTGGATTTTCTCCTCTGCTGTTTGCTAACTCAATTTCTAGTCACCCAGTAGCCTGGAATTGTTTCCCTGCAGGCTGCTTCAACAGACTTTTTTCTCATTCTAATGGTACTAGTGTGATAATAAGATACGCTAATAGGAATAGGAACGAGGTTGACGCCCCTGGGTCCTGGGAGGCCGCTCCCATGTTTAAATCCTGGCTTCCGGGCCGGTTAAGTGTGGGAAGGATGTGTGCGCTTCCTTCTTGCAAGGCAGGAGGCCACCTGGCTTCCCTCAGCTTCTTAGGGGAGTCCTTGGCCTGAACAAGGTTAGAAGCCACTTCACTGGGCCCTGGCTGACCTTACCCCAGCTGGGGGCAAACCACCGTGGCTCCGTTTGAGGAAACAGGCTTGCATGTGCCTTGTGGGGTCGGGGCCAGCCACGTGGGTTTTCTTTAGCTTGGTTCTTTTCAAATTCAACACCTGAATTGGGCCACGTTGCAATTTTTCTTCTGAGAATTGGAGTCGATTCCCTGAGATGTGTTTCCTAAGGCCCTGGAGATGAGCACTGGGACTGCTTTGTCTTGAGGGCACCGCCTGACAGCTGGGAACTGGGCAGCTAAATAGACTTTACCCTGACCTCAGGGCCAGGAGGGGAGCCCGGAGCAGTCCAGTGTTGACACTCAGCTTTCTGCAAGCTGGATCCTGCCTCCCCGCTGCTTGCACAATAGAAGCCCCACATTCTGCCTTCACCCTTCAGGGAAAGAGTGACAGAAAAAATAATTCAGCAAGCCCCTAAACACCCAACTACTTACCAGGGTCTTCCAGGAAGCCTGAGCCTGCTTCTCCATGGGCCCTGCAGGCATCGTGTGTTACTGGACAGCATCTGATGCATTCAGGACCAGAGTCTGGGGGAAGGATGTTGACACAAGAGTGTGTGATGTGATTCTAGGAAGGGTGAAATTCTTTATAGTTCATCACTGCCTCCCATCTGCCAAGTGTACAAAATATCTTCCCAAACCACTGGTAAGCAAATATGGACTTGTAAGTTGAGATTTGGGGTGTTGTAATGTGGATCCCTTGGGCTTCCCAGATGGCACGGTGGTAAAGAATCTGCCTGCCAATGCAGGAGACGCGCGTTTGATCCCTGGGTGCCATGTCTGGGTCAGGGAGATTCCCCTGGAGGAGGAAACGGCAACCCAGTCCAATATTCTCACTTGGGAGATTGCGTGGACAGAGAAGCCTGGCAAGCTACAGTCCATGGGATCACAAAGAGTCGGACACAGCTGAGCACAAAACGGGGATTGCTTGCTAAGGGTTTGTGATGGACCTGATCCAGCGTGCAGACTTTAAAATCCTCACAAAAACCTTGAGGGTTTCCCTTTTACAGGAAAACTACCAGAACTGAAGTCGCTCCTCCAGCCTTATTGTCCAGTAAGTACTCGAGCTGGTATTTAAACCCATACCTGCCTGAACCCAGAGCTCTTCATCACATCTCCCCGTGTGCCTAAATGAAAGAAACAAGTCACACCTTTGGGAGCGTGAAGACACAGGCATGGAAATAGCAGAGTGCCTACCTCCTTTACACAGTGATAACAAAAAGGTGGTGAAATCTTCAAAACCTGAGAAATCTTTGCAGCCTAAATGGAAGGCAGTCCGTTTATCCCCCAGAGGGCCATGCCCTTGCATCCTATCTACAAGGTAAAGTTTGAGGTATTTGGAAGATGATGATTTTAAGTTGGGGACAGCTCAGAATCTGCTCTGAAGTTTGTCCTTGTACCATGAAAAGAGGATATTCTGGGCAGATGGGGTCACTAGAATAAGATTAAGATTATAGGAAGGCTGTTGAGTAAATGTAAGATAAGTTCCACCTTCCACTGTGCAATCAAATAAAGGAGACACTAATGAGATTATTCTTATCTGCTCCATGAAGCCTCGTCTTCAGGGAACTCTGTGCTGATGCCTGGTAGCCCAGCTCTTCTGAACCAATTGAAAAGAATCCTTTCCGTGAAAGAGTTTTTGTGGTTCCAAATTCTTATTAAATCACCCTCTCCTCTCTCCCGCCCCTTCCCTGTTCTCCCAGCCTGCTTCACTGAGGAAAATGCTGCCCCATTCTCATGAAACAGGGAAGCTTGCTAAGGTCTGCAGGCATAAAAGGAATTTAAATGTTTCCTTGGTCTCTGAGCCTGAAGTGTGCTGGTCAACCTGCTCTCAGGGGAAAAACAAAGAGCCTTGATGCGAGCAAATGCCAACTGCCCTGGTGTACATCCTGCCCCCATGGCTGAGTTCAAGGTGCCAGCTGGGTCTGGCAATATGATTATGAAGTATCTGAAGATCTGTGTAGCCAGGAAGAGTGGGCTCCAGCTTGCCTTTCATTGCACTGAGCTCACCAGCCCAGCCCCCTTGTAGGACGGGTGAAACGGTTGCCTGGCTTCTGCTTGGACCACGGCTGCCCGGGAGCTGTATGTTCTGAAAGGATTTGGATGTCGCTGAGTAGCCTAATTTGGCCAGCAAGAGCCGAATGCTTCAGAACTCGAGGCTCCTATGTGTGTGTGCGTGTGCGCACAGTTGTGTCCCTGTGGTCTGTAGCCTACCAGGCTCCTCTGCCCATGGCAGTTCTCCAGGCAAGAATACTGGGGTGGGTTGCCATTTCCAGGAGATCTTCCTGACCCAGGGATCAAACCCACATATCCTCCATTGGCAGGCAGATTCTTCACCTCTAGTGCCACCTGGAAACTTTTAAAGCTCCCCAGTGGAATCAGCTGGAGAAGGCAATGGCACCCCACTCCAGTACTCTTGCCTAGAAAATCCCATGGACGGAGGATCCTGATGGGCTGCAGTCCGTGGGGTCGGACACGACTGAGCGCCTTCACTTTCACTTCCCACTTTCATGCCTCGGAGAAGGAAATGGCAACCCACTCCAGTGTTCTTGCCTGGAGAATCCCAGGGACGGTGGAGCCTGGTGGGCTGCCGTCTATGGGGTCGCACAGAGTCAAAACGACTGAAGTGACTTAGCAGCAGCAGTGGAATCAGCAGTCTGATGTGTGTCCAGGGTTGAACTCCACCGACGTAGGGAATTTGTATAAGAAGGAAACTAGGGACTAGGAATGGTCACCTCTGTTTTTGAAACCAAGGAGTTGAACCGTGTGGAGTAAGGGAGACAGAGCCGGCATCCACAGGACCTTCCTAGGATCGTACAAGGGAAGAAGGGAGAAACTCTATGGCTGAGAGCCCTTTAAGAGTCTGAGCTTGGTTGCACATAAGCTGATTACTTTTTTGCTCTCATAATTAGCAGTCAAATTATTTAAAATGTAAGTGCTTCCTTGAGAGGCAGCAAGCGCGTGGGAAGGAGATGGGCTGAGCCAGGCTTGTGAGCAGCTTGGGACCAGGAAGGGGCCACCAGGCCTGGGACGCAGGCTCAAGGAGGCATCTGTCTCGTATGATACACACGCAGGGTCAGGGAGCGGCTGTGTGAGAGGGGCTGGCTGGAGGCTCACTTCCTTAGAGTCGAACTATCACCCTGGAAGAGCTCACTGCAGACTTGAGTGGGGAGCAGGCCTGGGAGCACCCCTCTCAGTCACTCCATGATGACAAGGCACCCAGGAGGAGGTTGGGATGTGGAGGAAGGGGTCTGGGAGCCCAGTACAAACAGGACAATTCTGGGTCATGAATGATCAGAGAAGTAAACACTTGGAAGACCAGGGGCCCCTGGGTTTGGTTCATTAGGACTGTGTGATTGTGCTCCTGGGGAAGATTCTAGAAAACCAAGGACGAGACATGTAGCCCACTGACACTGAGTGTTAGTGTCATTTGAGGATGTCAAGGCAGGAAGGACCCGGAATTGTGTCAGAGGGGCTGGGATGCTGAGCCTGTGGAGGCCTGGTTGGGGGGCGTAGGACCAGCACAGAGTGATGGAGGTCCAGTGAGGGGGTGAGTGGCCCCGGGGACTGTGAGGGCAAGAGGTGGGTGTGAGAGGTTGTCATGGGGACAAACTCTTTAAAAGACTCCCCCTCACCCCCTCCTCCATGCCTTTTTATGTTGTACATCTGCTGCTTGTTTTTACCAGCCTTCTTTGGGGTGAGGGGGACTGTCCTCATTTGTCCCCAAGACCCAGCTCCCTGAGTCTCCTCAGGGAAGCCTTTTCTGACTGTTGAGGTCAGGAGCTGACCACTGCTTCCTTGCTGTCATCCCCCTGGGCGGGGCTCTGCTGGGCAAGGAGCTGCACTTTCTTTTTCTTCGCATCCTTGCTGTACAGACAACGCATCCTGTGAACCAGGAGGGAGCAGGGTGGAGACCAGGGCAGTGATTGCCCTATAACCATGCAGCGGCGATGCTGATGGTCTCTTCTTATCTTCACAGCTAAAATTATACCAGAGGAGGAAAGCGATTCCTATGAATAATAATGAGCTGACTTGACACGCTGCCCAGCAGTCCCCTCACAGCTCTGCCCTTTGCCGTCTCACTTACCCCAACTTCCTGCCTTTGTTTACCTGTTTGTGCTATCACCCTTTTGGAAAGGATTTTAATTTTTATAACTTTAGGATACAGGAAGGTACAGCTCTTCCTTGACTTCAGATGAGGTTATGTACTGATAAATCCATTCTATGCCGAACATATTGAAAATGCATTTAATGCATCTAAGCTCCCCAGAGTCGTAGCTTAACCTTCCCTAACTTCAGCATGCTCTGAACACTGTTAGCCCACAGTTGGGCAGAGTCATCAAACACAAAGCCTGTTGGGTAATGAAGTGTTGAATAGCTCACATAATTGATTGAATATTGTACTGAAAATGAAAGACAGAATGATTAGGTGCAGAATAGTTTTGTGTCTGTTCTTGGCCCCAGTGGTCACTCTCTGCCCTGCCCAGCATCACGGAAGAGTGTGAGACCCACATATACTAGCCTCAGAAAAGAGCGGAATTGAAAATCTGAAGTCCTGTTTCTACTGAGTGCGTGTTGCTTTCACAGTCTGGTAAAGTCAAGAGATGCAAGTCAGGTGTGCATGCCTGTGCTTAGTCACTGAGTCACATCAGACTCTTTGGGATCATAAACTGTACCTGCCAGGCTCCCCTATCCATGGGATCTCCCGGCGAGAATACTGGAGGGGGTTGCCATTCCCTTCTCCAGGGGATCTTCCCGACCTAGGGATCAACTCCCATCTCCTGCACTGGTAGGCAGATTCTTTACCACTGAGCCAACTTGTTGTTCAGTCACCAAGTCGTGTCTGACTCTTTGCAATCCCATGGACTGCAGCCTGCCAGGCTGCCCTGTCCTTCACCGTCTCCCAGAGTTTGCTCACACTTATGTCCAGTGAGTCGGTAATAACATCCAGTAAGTCAGGGACCATCTGTAAATGGAATATGTGAAAAATGCAACTTCGTTTAAACATTCGAAAATTACCCTAAGAATTGTTGTTTTGACAAGTGGTGTCAGATGTTTGTTGTGTGTCCCTTAGAGAAGTGGAAAATAAAGCCTCGTGTTTGAACTGGGGATGATGGCTGGAGTCACTGTTCTGCATATAATTCATGTCAAGCTCAGGGCCAGGCCTGTGAGCCAGGGCCTCTCAAAGCAGCAGGTGGTGGTGATGGCAATGGTAGTAGAAACAGTCAGCTGCTATGGTCTGCTCTCCCTTTCCCTCCCTGTCATCCTGGCCCAAATATCCTCTGGCAGAAGTTGTGGTTTTTTTCACCTTTCTGGCTTCAGAAATAAATGTTTATGACATCTTAAGGAGGGAAACTTTATTCTGGTTTTGTGCTGGTCCACAGCCATTAGGCTATTTCACCTTTCTGTCCTGGATTAGGAGATCAAAATTTCAAATTTTGATCACATGTTTCTTTTTGGTTAGCCAAATATGAAACAGTCTGATTTGCACAACTGAGAGTCATCAGAGGAGATTCAAAAATTAAGTGACTGACCATCCATCATATTCTTCCAAACACTGTTTTTTGTACCTGAGGCCATTGTCAGGGCAAACTGGAATGTGACAAGTTCCTTTTCTCAGGCGTGTCTCCAGTGGTCTTTGTTGAGATCTATTTTATTCTGGGTGATGTCATGAGCTTCCAAATCCCACACACCTGTCTGTGTTTGCATCTTTGACTTCTGTTTGCTTCTGGCTTTGACCTTGGACAAATTGTTTGACTTCTTTGAAGCTGGGCTTTCTTACCTGTAAAGCGGTGTTGGTGCGACAGAACTTCCCTGGCTGGGAGATTTTCATGTGGAGAAATGGACCTTACTGTATCACCCTCTCTTGTGCTTTGAGCCCCATACCTGTCCTGGGGAGGTTTTCATGATTGTGGCCTTTGGGGTCTTTTGCACACTTGTAGATTTTTTAAAAAATATTAAGTAGCAATTTTGTGTGATGCCTCACCATCTGAATTAAACAGGAGTGCAGGAGTTTGATATTATTTAGATATTCAGTCTGTTGTTTAAATAATGTAAGTGTTTCCATTGTAAGTATTGATGTTTAAAGATGATGGTAAGTAGCTAAGGATTAGAATCCCCAGTCTTTGCTCTGTCTCTGAAATTCCTGGTGCAGGAAGAGAGGTGAGGGATGGGGTCAGCAAGTTTCACTCCAGTCTGAGACCTGGGGTGGAGAATGGTCCTGGCTTGTAGACTGGGGGCCCCAGCAGCCAGTGGCTGCTCTGTGCCTTTTGCAAGAAGGCCTGACGTGTCCTCGCTACCTTGGGAGGTCAGGGAGGGAGGTGAAGCATCTAGTGTTCAACAGACATCTTTTCTAGATATATGAATTGTTTTGGGAAGAGTCTTTTGTGATTTTTCATTCTTAAAAAAACTGTGTCCGCTTAAGTTTTTTTTCCCCTTCCTCAAGTAATTATGTGTTCATTTTAGAAACGGTGTGTGTGTGTGTGTCTGTGTTTTAGTCACTTGATTGTGTCAAACTCTTTTTGACTCCGTACACTATACTTCAGCAGGCTCCTCTGACCATGGGATTTCCCAGGTAAGAATCTTGGAGTGAGTTGCCATTCTGTTTTCCAAGGGATCTTGCCAACCTAGAGATCGAACCTGGGTCTCCTGCATTGCAGGCAGATTCTTTACCATCTGAGCCGTCATGGAGCCCCTTTAGAAACATTAGAAAATGCAAGAGAAGAAAAAAGTTCACAGTGGAATTCTGCCACTCAGGGTAACTGCTCTGGGCATTTTTGTGTTTTTCAGGTAATTTCACATGTAAACCTGCTGCTGCTGCTGCTAAGTTGCTTCAGTCGTGTCGACTCTGTATGACCCCATAGACGGCAGCCCACCAGGCTCCCCCTTCCCTGGGATTCTCCAGGCAAGAACACTGGAGTGGGTTGCCATTTCTTTCTCCAATGCATCAAAGTGAAACGTGAAAATGAAGTTGCTCAGTCGTGTCCGACCCTCAGCGACCCCATGGACTGCAGCCTACCAGGCTCCTCCGTCCATGGGATTTTCCAGGCAAGAGTATTGGAGTGGGGTGCCATCACCTTCTCTGACATGTAAATCTAGATCCTTCCAAAAGGAACAAGATGGTGGAGTGGGAACTTGGTTTTTTGTTCACCAGATGCCTGACGCATAGTTATCCTTCAGTTAGTCCTTCCCTGTTGAATGAATACTACGCCTTTTACCAAAAAATTGTTGATATACCTTCAGATCAATAAGTACAGATTTGCATCCTCAGTTTTACTGTCAATCTCTTAGGGGATGCACTCTCTTAACAAGTCCTTGTTCATAGACAGTTTCCAAATTATAAACATTATTGCAGTGAACATCTTTCAAAACATGTAAGTTTTTTCTTCCAATGATTTTCTTTTCTTTTATTCTTAACTTCTGTAAAGAACTTCTAACTTTATTAATGATCGGGTGAATGTATAATTGGAGGAGGAAACGGCAACCCACTCCAGTATTCTTGCCTGGAGAATCCCATGGACAGACGAGCCTGGTGGGCTACAGTTTATGGGGTCACAGAGTCAGACACGACTTAGCCCCTGAGCACACACAAATACATAATCACTGCTCAGAAAAGCAGGCCCAAAGGGAGTGACATCCAGGAGAGTTTATCTGTTGAGTGAAACTTGGTGAACTTTGAGGTCAGTCTCAGCCTCTCTGGCACTCCTTTGCAAGGAATTGATTTTTTTTTTTTTAATTAATGTACTTATTTATTTGGCTGCACCGGGTCTTAGTTGCCGTACTCGGGATCTTGAGTTTCAGCATGTGGGACCCAGTTCCCTGACCAGGAATTGAACCCAGGTCCTCTGCATCGGGAGCCCAGATTCTTAGCCACTGGAGCACCGGGGAATTCCTGGGGAATTGATTTCTGACCGACCGGGTGCTAACTCTACCTTGTGAGTTTTGGCAGGCAGGGGCTGGAAGTGCTTATCACGGTTTTGGGGAATGTACATACATGCCAGTTTCAGAAACAGTACCATATGGGGACGTCGTGTGTCCTGAAGCCTGGGAAATGTTTCTGTTGGACATCTTCAGGGCCCTCTCCCTGCTGGAAAGGGAAGCGGCTGATGTGCACGCGTTCGGCTTCAGGAGCTGCCACTTGGAGCTCCCCAGGCTCCTGTTACTGTGGACGTCAGGAGTGACCCGTGGGGCTGTCCGTGTCCCTTGGGGAGCTGTGACCTGACGGACTGCACTTTGATCTAGCACACGGTGATGGCGCAGACTTGATTTCTGAGACCTGTGGGTTCATTAAGGGCAGAAAGTACTTGATACCTTCCACTGATGGTAAGGCCGTAATTTTGATTTCTAGCTGCGGTCTGGCGTCACAGCACTTCTTCCTTCTGGCAGGAGAGGGAAGCTGAGTTATGGGCGGAATATTGGTTGGCCCATGTCCTGAGCGTGGTTTGCGGGAGACCTGGCTGCCTCCTCTGTCTTGGCACCCGGGTTCCCGTGAGTCATCGTCCACTCAGCGTAAGATGAGGCGGTACTTTTCAGGCTGGCCGGGAGGCAGGAGGACTGCTCTTTCATGCTGGTTATTTGTCCAGGCTGCCAGGCCCACCTCATGGAGTTTGAGGGGGTGGGGAGCCCCTAGATTGGGCTTGAGAACCAGGCCCTCTTGTAATTCATGCATTTCCTCCCTCACTGTGAGCCAGATTGATGGGGGGATGGGGATGGAGGGGATGGAAAGTCCACCAGGGACAGCCTCTATGCCAGGAATCGGACGCCAGTGTCCCAGGAGAAGAGGTCAGGGCTCCCCAGGTGTGCTGGAGGTCAGGACTGGCTCCCCAGAGAAGCCCTGCTAAGTGGAGGCCCCGAAGGAATTGAGTGGGAGCCCAATGGATACTTACGTGTGGCGGGTGGTTGGGTGAATCCCAGGAACTAATAGAGGTGATAGTTTTCTGGGAGCACGCAGAGGGGATGGGAAACGCGGGTGGCAGGCGTCTGGAAGGGTGGGTCCTTCGGGTCATCAGTCGGCTTTGAACTTTTATCTCAGGCCACCGGGAAGATGATGACAAGGAACCTGACTTGCAAGGGGTCCAGAAGTTGAGCAGATGACCACGTCTCCCTGCTCACACCCGTGATCCCCCCGCAGCTATCTTGGGGTCCCCTCCTGTTGCCCCACTCTGCAACCCACGTGGGGAGCCACACCCTTCTGACCTACTGTGAAGAGTATCGTAGAATCATCCGAATGTTTAAACGACCACCCTGGACAGTTTTAAGAGTGACCTTCGTTACCCAAATGACACCTAGCAACTGGGCCAGCTGTCGGATTATCGAGTCATAGCATCTTTTATTCCAGAAAGGAGAAGGTGTGGATCAAGATGCAGAGGCTGCCTGGATAAAACGACGTGGGAGGGACCCGGTGAGACAGATCCGAGTGCCTCGCCCTGGTCAGTGGAGTCCCTGGCTGTTTCTGAGCATGGCTGTCCCCCTCAACCCCACGCTCACCAGGCCTGGCAGTCATTCCCCTCCCACGGCCCCCTTCTCCACCCCCCTTGAGTTTGTAGCCGCAAAGTTGCAGCTTTGCTGGACTTCCAGAATATTTCTGTGTTTAACCCACATTCACCTGGCTAATTCTGTGTCTACTTCTGGGGAAAAACTTCAGTCCCACCTTCTGCGCCAGTCAGACAACCCACTGTTCATCATGCTCTCGGAGTAAAGCCATTCCTTTATCAAGGTTAAAAGGGACAGAACTAAAAGCTGGACAATGATGTCATAAATACCACTTTTTTTTTTGTCATTAGTGAAATTGTCAAGAAATTGGCCGCTTGCTAAATGGAGGGTCTAATGAATATTCTGGGAAGAAGCAGGGCTATTTTGATGAGCAGGAACACGCAGAGCAGAGGGTGACTCCCATGGGGACTGGGTGTTGGAAGGCTGTAACAGGTGCGCAAGGCATTCAGGACAAAGTGTCGATTTACGGCTTAGCAGACCACTGTAAATTAGACATTATGGGAAAATCTTGAGCGAGTGTGACTTTGAATATGTCAGGTTGCTTGCAGTTATCCTTTGGCTTCAGGTTTTACTGCTGGGAATTGCAAATAGACAGCTCCGTAGAACTTGCACACCAGGCTAGCGGGAGTGTACAGAAATGGTTTGGGTGTGAAAACTGATGGGCCGGTCTGGGGTGGTCATCTCCCCATTCACCTAAAACCCCCTTTGTTGTCCTTAAAAAAAGTATACTGTAAATCTAACATGTTTGGGGGAGAAAGAGGAGAAAAGGTAGCTAATATTTGTCAAACAGATAGAGGCATTCAGTATAACAGGTGCTCTCACTTTTAATATATAAGATCCTTCTAAAAACCAGCGGATTTCCCTGGTGGCTCAGATGGTAAAGCGTCTGTCCACAATGCAGGAGATCTGGGTTCAATCCCTGGGTTGGGAAGATCCCCTGGAGAAGGAAATGGCAACCCACTCCAGTACTCTTGCCTGGAAAAGTCCATGGATGGAGGGGCCTGGCTGGCTACAGTCCATGAGGTCACAAAGAGCTGGACACGACTGAGCGACTTCACTTCTTCTAAAAGCCAGCAGGATAGGTGGCTTTGTTCACATCTTCCGATGATGAATCCGGAGCCAAAAAGGGTAATTATTGTGTCCCTGGACACAGGGAGTATCCAAAACCCCCAGGGAGTAAGCTGTTGTATGTCGTCCTTATGGCTGGATATTAACCGAGAGGGTTACTTATCCAAAGCATGAATGCCAGGCTTTGCATGCAGCTGTTCAGTTGTGGAAACATACACCGTTAGAGTGGGAGGATTAAGTGCATTGAAAATGACCCCAAACCAGACATTGCCCTGGAGGACATTCATTCACCAGCATCTGTCAGATAAGAGCCATGCTAGCGTTTTCACCTGGAATCCACATAGCACACTGCTCACTTCCCACCCATTTGAACACATCTTAGACCCCGGTATCATGTAATAGTGACTCTTTCCTCACATCCTGCATTTGAGGATTCCTGTGCCTTGACCCCTCACCCCCACTTAGCTTCCTTAGAGTTACAAGAATACTCAGAAACTTCAGAAATAAGTTCTTTTCGTTGATGGCAAGCAGTGCTGGAAATCCTATGGACAGAGGAGCCCTGGTGCGCTGCAGTCCCTGGGGTCGCAAAGAGTCTGACACAACTTAGCAACTGAATCCGAGAATCTGATTAGCCCTTATATGTTCAGCTAAGAACTAGTGCAGTACGGGAAGCTCTCACTTACAGGCTTGGTGCCCCTGGTTTTCCTGCCTGCCACCCTCGGAGGAGCCCCAACAGACTTGCCTCCATCAGGTGAGGGCACCATCTGGTCCCCTGTGACCCATCCGAGCACAGCTGAGGGAGGGGAAGGTGGGCTGCGGCCCACCAGCAGCTCTGGGGCTCTGGTTATCTTGGTGATGACGGATGGAATGTCCCGGGTCTTGCCTTTTTGAGTGCTTGAACTCAAGAGGGAATTTTTGAAAGTAGCAACATCAGTAGTACCACTGGTGGTTGTATTTCTGGGATGGGATATCCCAAGGAGCCACCTGAGTGCCTGGAGCCAGGTGGACCCCAGTGCCATCCTTGTTGTTTTTTTCTAAGGCATCTCTTCTTTTAATTTTAATATACTCTTTAGCCCAAGAGGTCTTTTCTTAAGTGTTTAATTTTTTTCCTCGTCTCTTTCCTCCTCTTCCTTCCTCTTCCTTTCTCCTCAACTGGAGTCAGCGATGCCCTGTGCAGCTTTCTTCTTTAGAGAGTTTTGGGGTTTCCAGGTTGCTTCTCATGTGTGCGAACGCTCCTTGGATACTCGAGCGGCAGTTGCGTTTACTCCAGGACACGCAGGTGAATGTGGATCAATCAGATTACGTTCATTGATTACATTACGTTTCACGCGGTGGCCAGAAGGTGCTCTGCTCGCTGTGCTGTCAGAGTCAAGGGTCGGGCTCCCGTTTCCCGATGGGACTGTGTTCCCTGGATCAAACCTAACAGCTTCTCTGTATTTATGAGCTGTTCTGGCAGGTGATTGGATCTTTGGATCAATCAGAAAATCCTCTCCCGTATGTGTTCAGTGTTTGTGGCCTGAATTGTACCTTTCTCATCCTGCTTTACTGTCTTCCCTCCAGGGTCATTTTCAGATGTGCGTCTCGTGGAGTCTAAGCTTTTCTTCTCCCGGTGTCAGCGGTCCTTCCTGGACATCTTATGTCGGCAACAATCGTATGCTTGGTTCCATCACTGCCTCTCCCATGAAGGGTTTGCTCCTTCTAGCCTCCCTTTGAGCGTGGTTTGGAAGCTAAACGACCCGAGAGCGTGGCTCTAGTTACCTTCATTGAAACGGAGGACATTTTGACGGAAAGTGCTTGGTGCGTGTCGAGAGCCGTGTCGGGACTCAGGCATTCTGCTGCTCCCCGGGCAGATCGAGTGTTTCACCCTGGATTCCTCCCCGGGTCCCCTCTCCCCAGGGCCCCGGGGCTCTGTGTCCCCGGTGATGAGGCATCTGTGATGCTGCTGCGTTCTCTGTGGCGAGGTTTCTCTAATGAGTCGGGCTTTGCAGCCTTGAGTGTGTGGTTTGATTCTGTGTGCCCTGACGCTTGAGGACTTTCGGGGTGCCCCTCCCCGTGTGCAGCCCCTTCTGTGTGCCTGGGCGGTTGTGTGTGTCACGTGGACTGTGAGCTTTGATAGGACCCTGCAGTCACGTGATGCTGGGCACTGGCCTCAGCTGCGCCTGATGTGGCTTTCCGGCCTGCGTCTGCCTGGGAGGCCGACCCCCTCCTGTTCTTCCTGCTCACCTGCTCATCAGTGCGCTTTGCAGACACGCCTGGTGGCTTCAGTGCACTAGACGCGGTTCAACGGTGCCCTTTGCCCTTTGCCAAGAACTGAGAGCAGGAGCTGACCGTGTTTATTCTAGGCCTGCACACGTTCGAGGCCATCCTGGTTTCACAGAGCAAGTCTGGCCTTTTCAGCCCAGCACTGGGTCTGGCAGGCTGTCCTTGAGCTGTCCGTCTCCAGCCTGCCCTTCTCTGCACCGGCCCGCTGGTCCCCGAGATGCCACATGGTGATGCCCTGGTGTGATGTGTATGGACCCTTCTCCACAGGCCTTGAGGATAAATGTCTCACACGGGCACTCACACACGGTGGCCCTGAATGTCTTCCTGTTTTTGTTCCAGCTACATTGGTTAGACATACTGGTGATCTGAAACTTAAAACATAAACATTCAAAAAACTTGGGGCTTCCCTTGTAGCTCAGTTGGTAAAGAATCCCGGGTTCCATCCCTGGGTTGGGAAGATCCCCTGGAGAAGGAAATGGCAACCCACTCCAGTATCCTTGCCTGGAAAATCTCATGGACAGAGGGGCCTGGAGGGCTGCAGTCCATGGGGTCACAAAGAGTCGGGAATGAGTGAGCGACTAACACATATTATTCAAAAAACTAAGATCATGGCTTAAAACTCAAGATTCAGAATACTAGGATCATGGCAAATAGATGGAGAAACAATGGAAACAGTGACAGACTATTTTCTTGGGCTCCAAAATCACTGCAGATGCTGACTGCAGCCATAAACTTGCTCCTTGGAAGAAAAGCTATGACAAACCTAGACAGCATGTTAAAACACAGAGACTTTGCCAACAAAGGTCCATCTAGTCAAAGCTATGGTTTTTCCAGTAGTCATGTATGGGTGTGAGAGTTGGACCATAAAGAAAGCTGAGCAACGAAGAATTGATGCTTTTGAACTGTGGTGTTGGAGAAGACTCTTGAGAGTCCCTTGGACTGCAAGGAGATCCAACCCCAGTCCATTCTGAAGGAGATCAGTCCTGAATGTTCATGGGAAGGACTGATGTTGAAGCTGAAGCTCCAATACTTTGGCCACCTGATGCGAAGAAGACCCCGATTATGGGAAAGACTGAAGGCAGGAGGAACAGGGGACAACAGAGGATGAGACGGTTGGATGGCATCATGGACTCGATGGACATGAGTTTGAGTAAACTCCTGGAATTGGTGATGGACAGAGAGGCCTGGCATGCTGCATTCCATGGGGTTGCAAAGAGTCGGACACGACTGAGCGACTGAACTGAACTGAACTGAACATTGGTCAGAACAGCCACCATCACTGGTGACTGACCCGGACAGCATCCTTTCTTTGCTCCTGGATTTAAGGCAGGCCTTGGTGAGTCTATGTACCTGGGCTGGGTGTCTCTCCTTCTCTGAGCATCAGATTCACCGTGAGGGTGGTAGTCTTGCTCGGGGCCCTCTGTTAGAGTCAGTCGACCTCAGGCTGAGCCCCTGCATCCTCAATTATAGAGGCACGCTGAATGACCTTCTGCACAGCTTCAAGAGACCCCTTTGGAACCCACGTATTTAACAGTACGTTCCTCAGATGATGGTTTTTCAAAAATGTCAGTGTGCCTTACATTGTTTTGTTGTAAGAAAAGTACGTGCTTTTGTAATCATTCCAAATACTACCGTCGCCTGGAGAGTGAAGAGTGAGTCACTCTCCCCCACTGGGGCTGGCTGTATCTCTGCTTCTGACAACTTTCCCGGGGCGAATTCCATCAGGTTGTAGATTTTTCTGCCAACCTGTATCACTCAGGGTTCCGCTTCTGTATCCCCAGGTGGGGTTTAGGTATAATTTCCTTTTTTTGTTTATCATTTGGGGATCAAGATCACTTTTTGCCTCGTAAAGCAACTGGCAAGGGGACTTTTATTTTATTTTATTTTATTTTTACTTTTGAGAAACTGCTTTAGACTTATCCTGAGGGGCATCAGGTGTCAATGGCAAGGACTTAGCTTGTGTGTTGCGGCAGGGCGCTGCCAAACACCAATTTCAGAAACTCTGTGAAGAAAACAAAATAGGCCACTGTATGGGACCTCCCTCTCTCTTTAGAAATTTTATTTATTTTTAAATTGTGGTTTTTTAAAAAACAACACATAATGTAAAATTTACCATTTTGACAGTTTTTAAAATCATACAGTTGAACAGTGTAGAGTGAATTCATATGGTTGTACAGCGGGTCTTCAAAACTTGTTCAGTTTCCCAAACTGAAACTTACCCAGTAACCCTTGCCCGGTTTCCCCTTCTCCTCTAGCACCAGCTGAGCGCCATCATTCCACTTTCCGTTTCTATGGATTTGACTCTTTCACATAGCCCATATAAGTGGAATCATATAGTACTTGTCTTTTATTGTGACTGGCATTTATCTTACTTAGACTATTCCTCAGGTTTCATCTGGGTGGTAGCCTGTGGCAGAACTCCTTCCTCTTTAAGGCTGAAGGATGTTCCATTATATGGAGGGACCGTGTTTTGTTACCCACCCATCCATTCTTGGACCTTTGGTTTGCACCTCTTGGAGACTGTGGATGGTGCTGCTGTGAACATAGGTGTGGGCAAATATCTCTTTGAGAAGCTGCTTTCACTTTTGAATAGATACCCAGAGGTGGGATTTCTTTATCATAGGGTAGTTTCGCTTTAGATTTTTTGAGAAACCCATACTCTGTTCCCCGGCGGTGGTACCAGTTTGCATCCCCACCGACTCCGCACAAGGGTTCCAGCCTCTCCATCCTCATCCACACTTGTGACTTTCTGATTTTTATACACAGCCAGCCTAAAGGGTGTGAGGTGACATCTCCTGGTTTTGACTTACATTTCCTTCTGATTAGCGGTATTGAGCGTCTTTTCATATGCTTATTGGCTAGCCTGCCCTTTTTAAATGGCATTCATTTACTTAGATGTTTCTGTAAAGTGTTTCTGAGGAGGCTTTTTCTTCATACTCCTGGTAAGATGAAAACTCAAGTGACTTGATAGAGGTTTCATGCCTTGACCCATGCAGATGTGCTGGGGGAACTTATTTTTGAACAGACCATTTAGAAGGAGGAGCTCCTTGTTAAAAAGGGGGATCGCCTCCTTCACTGTCCCCCGTCCCCTGCCTTCATCCCAGAAAGCCGCTTGCCCCTTTGCAGGCTGTTTAAAGTGTTCAAGTGCGTTCTGATGAATGACACCTGTAGAACATGGCTGTCACCCTGTCGATTTGAAATTTAAGAACTGAAGCCACCCAGTGCCTCTCACTATGGCTTCCCCATGGCTCAGGCAGTCAAGAATCTGCCTGCAATGCAGGAGACCCGGCTTCGATCCCTAAGTTGGGAACATCCTCTGGAGAAGGGAATGGCCACCCCCTCCAGTATCCTTGCCTGGGAAATCCCATGGACCGAGGAGCCTGGCGGGCTACAATCCTTGGGGTTGAAAAGAGTCAGACACGAGTGAGTGACTAACATACCATAGTATGCCTCTAAGGAGTGGAGGTCAGTTGTCTTTTCTGTTTATTTCTAAGTGAAAAGTGAAAGTGTTAGTCACTCAGTCCTGTCTGACTCTTTGTGACTCCATGGGCTCGCCTAGCTCCTCGTCACTGGAATTCTCCAGGCAAGAGTACTGAAGTGGGTAATCATTCCCTTCTCCAGGGGGTCTTCCCAACCCAGGGATCACACCCAGGTCGCCTGCACTACAGGCAGAATCTTTACCATCAGAGCCACTAGAGAAACCCGCCCACACAGAGTATGAGCCATTCTCGAAGTGCTTTCCCCAGTATGGTTTGATAGGTGTGATTTGGAAAGTTAGGCTGATCCTTGCAGAAAAAATATTTACACTTATCTCAGTGGATCAGCTCCTCACCTGCCTGAGGGAAGGTCCTTTAGAAATTCAGGAAAGTCATGAACTTGATTCCACTTTGTTGCCCTTTATTTTTTTGAGCTCCAAAACCACTAAAGATGGTGACTGCAGCCATGAAACTAAAAGACGCTTGCTCCTTGGAAGAAGAGTTATGACCAACCTAGACAGCATATTAAAAAGCAGAGACATTACGTTGCCAACAAACGTCCATCTAGTCAAGGCTATTATTTTTCCAGTGGTCATGTATGGATGTGAGAGTTGGACTATAAAGAAAGCTGAGCACTGAAGAATTGAGGCTTTTGAACTGTGGTGTTGGAGAAGACTCTTGAGAGTCCCTTGGACTGCAAGGAGATCCAACCAGTCCATCCTAAAGGAAATCAGTGCTGACTCTTCATTGGAAGGACTGATGTTGAAGCTGAAACTCCAGTACTTTGGCCTCCTGATGCAAAGAGCTGACTCATTTGAAAAGACCCTGATGCTGGGAAAGATTGAATGTGGGAAGATAAGGGGAAAACAGAGGATGAGATGATTGGATGGCATCACCGACTCAATGGACTAAGCTCCGGGAGTTGGTGATGGACAGGGAGGCCTGGCGTGCTGCAGTCCATGGGATCGCAAAGAATTGGACACGACTGAGTGACTGAACTGAACTGAAAACACACAGTGTATGGGGCGGGTGGAGTGTGTGGGCCTGTGGACACGCACCCTTGGCTGACAGTTATCCTGAAATGCAACTCGGGGTTTGCCAGTCCCGCTGGGAGCCCAGGAGTTCCTGGAATCTTTAGCTGGACTTGGCCCTGAGGCTATTGCTTTGAGGGGTAGGCCCTTCTACTGCTCCGGGAGGCAGGAGCTCTGTTCCCACGCTGCAAGGTCCAGCTTCCTTAGCTCAGAAAGGGCGAGGGGTTTGAGCCCAGCCCAGCTGGTCTGACTTCTCTCTGCCCCTCACCTTCCCTGTTCACAGGCAAGTGTTGGGGTCCCTTTTGGCTGCTGGGGGGGAGGAACGGCAGGAATTAGGTGGCTCTGAGTCGGTCTCTGCACCCACCCTGGGAAAGAATTTCATCCTTAACCGTGCAGGCCCGCCGCGACACGTGGCGATTTGTGATGGGGATAATTGTATAACTTGCCCGATTAGAGGCGCGTGTGGAGCTTGCCTGACTCATGGCTCATCCCCGCCCGGGGAGCAGTCGAGCTGGCCCAGCCGGCAGCTGCCTGCAGCCCGAGGGGTTGGGGATGGGGCGGGCGGTGACTGGGGCGTGGTGGATCTCTCTGGATCGGCATGGTGCAGAGTTGGACAGACGGCATCCAGCAGCTCCGTGCTGGAATGCTCTGCCCAGGGAAAGGAGTTTGGTTTGGGTTGAGTTGCTTTCCCCTAAATGGAGTCCTTCTGGCCTGTGAGCACTAGGGCAGCGCCGTGCCCATGGGTGCTGCCCCTTCTCGCTTTTCACAGATGGAGAAGCTTCCCCTGGGGAAGCTGAGCCACATCCCAGGGCCCACTGTGGCCGCCTTCCTCCCAGACGTGGCCTGCCCCCAAGCCTGGGGCCCCCTTCCATCAGGGCCTGAATTCCATCCTGGAACAGCTGTCACCTGCCCTTGCCTGGAGACTCATGCCTGCCTCTAGAATCCTACCTGTGAAGCAGGCACTGTGAGTGTCTTCACTCAGCGTTAGGGGAAACCCGGGGGCACAAAGCAGTTCCCCTGAACTCTGAGGGTCAGAAAGCAAACAAATGTGGTTTGACTTGGAGCACCCCCCTTCCCCCGACCACCTCCCCGCTTCTCGTCCTGAACAAAGCTAAAAGGGGATGAGTTTCTTTCCTCCTGTGTCATCCTTGGATGCCCTCCAGTCCAGCGTTTGCAAGTCCTGTGCAGAGGGCAATCAATTCTCCGAATTGATTGATGACCCCAGAGCCCAGGAGTCCACGGCTGAGTTCGGCGTCAGGGACGCTGCATGTCCTCCATACGGGCTGGTGTCTCCGAGGCTGGGGGCCGAGCTGTCACCCAGAGACCCCTCTGAAAGATGTCTGCAGACCCGGGGGACCTCCTCAGATAACCCATCCATCCCTGCACGGGGGGCCCCCCTGCTCACCTGGCCAGGTATTGCATAAAGGCCCGAGCAAGTGGTGTCTGGGCCCTTCTATAAATTGTTTTTTTTATAAATACAGGCCAGGTTATCACCTCTGTTTATCCAGCCTCTCAGGCTGTAACTTCCTATTGATGTTCTAGTCAGCGGACAGTTCTGAGTCTAACCTGAGTCCTTAGGAGGGCGGAAGGCAGAGTGTGTGACTGAGCAGCTTTTACAAACAGCTGCCTGCAGCCTTGTGCTCTTTCACTGTTGCTTGTTTTGTAATAAATAGAGGAGCTTGTATTTATGCCCTTCCCACTGGCAGCAAAGAGGGAGGGAGTGGCCTGGAGAAGGGGGTTAGTAGAGGTCAGGCCAGGTGACCAAGGTCAACATCAACAGTGGCAAGCCCTTTGGACAGTATATGCCCTTGTGCGGGGTGAAGAGGGCACCTCCCCAGCCACCTTCCTCCCCAGGATCCACAGCCCCAGTCTTCACCCTGAAAAGAAGCAGACACACCCCAGCTGAAGGGCAGTTACCCAATACCTGCTTGGTCTTGCTCAGAACCGTCAAGGTCACTGAAGACAAAGAGTGCCTATGGAATTGTCACGGTCCAGAGGAGCCTCAGGAGACAGGGCTGAATGTCGTGTGATATCTGGCAGGGATCCTGGGATGGAGAAAGGACATGAGAGAGAAACTCAGGGAATCTCAGGGCTTCCCTGGTGCCTTAGTGGTAAAGAGTCCACCTGCCAGTGCAGGAGATGAGGGTTCAATCCCTGGGTCTGGAAGGTCCCCTGCAGAAGGAAATGACAACTCCAGTACTCTTGCCTGGGGAATCCCATGGACGGAGGAGCCTCATGGGCTACGGTCTCCCGGGTAGTAAAGGGTTGGACATGACAACCGCTAAACAACAGGAAGGGACTCTGAATATAGAGTGAACTGAACTAAAGGCCCGTCATCATTCATGGGCAAATGGGCCATCCTAGTGGGAGATTTTAATAACAGGGAAGCCAGGTGCTGGTTGGCATATGGGGATACCTTGTGTTATCTTGACGACTTTTCTGTGCATCCAAATCCACTTTAAAAGGAAGTTTGTTTTAGAAAAGAGACAAGACGGTGGCAAGGAGGGCCGCTGGGAGGCAGGGCTGCCAGGGCGTGGCTCTCAGGCCCTTGGCTCTGGTTGGTATCTGCCGTCGGCGGTAACCGTGGCTGGAGTCCAGAGGGTGCCCTGCAGTGTGGGCCGGTGGTTTTGGGCGGCCCCCGCCAGGGAGGAGCCCAGGCCCCCTCACCTTCTGCCAAGCGTGATGCCCACCCCTCCAGGTCAGGCGCTGGCCTGTCTCCTCCAGTCAGCAGGCTCTTTGTTCTCTCCTGGAGTAGACTTTTAACAGTGAGCTGCTCTCCAGGTCAGCGAGGAAGCCAGCTTCCAAACACAAAGCACAGGTCAGCTCTGCCAGGTGAACTTGAACTTGAGAAAGGCAGCGGAGCAGCGGGAACAGTGGGGCTGTGTATAAACTGCCCTGCAATTCCGAGTCTGGAGCATTAGGCTGTTGAGGAGGGGTGGTCGGGGTGGCCAAGGGCCCCAGTAATCCTGTTAGCGGCTCGGGGGGTGATGCGTGGAAGAGAGGATGAGTCGGTGAAGTTGTCTCTCCTCCGAAGGGGGCTGACTGCAGCATGCGCAGCTGCACAAGGCATCCGCTCCTTCAGGGATCTTCTGCTGATGCCCTGAGTCAGCACTGGGTGAGCAAGCACTGTGACGTGCCCCGCACCGGGAAAGTCACTGAGCGCACACACAGGCATGGAGGCTCCGGCCCCTGCACTTGAGCTTGTAATCTTCTTAGGCCAGAAGGCTTTCTTAGGGGACTTGGCTCCGGGACAGCATGGGGACAAATGTCTGTCTCCAGCTGGACCCGCCGTCCTCTGGCCAGTTTTCTGTGCCCAGGGATCGCCGGAGATGGGGGCAGTTCTGAGCAGCTCCTGGTGACGGGAGGAGGTTGCTGATGTGGGGACCGCACGCTGAGTGGCAGGGGGCCTCTGTCTGGGCTGAGATTCAGCTGGAAAGAGACAAGGGGGCGTCAGGTGGGACGAGCAGAGATGGCAGTCATCCTGGGTGGCCCTTGTGTGCACACATTGGTTCCTAATCACAGGGTAAATCCTGGAGCACTTATGTAGCGCCAACTGTAGGCCCCGAGCTCTTCTAAACGCTTCACACATACACTCCCCACAACAGCTTGTAGGTTGGGTGCCCCTTTTTAGAGATGAAGGCAGGTCTGCTCCCAGCTCAAGGTCCTGCCAGTGGGAGGGCATGGGAGTGATGCTCCTGGGCCCCAGGCAGCCCACCCAGCCTGGCACCTCCTCGGGTGGGACAGCTGGAGTTTCCCAGCCAGTGTGTTTACTCAGACAGGCATCACTCTAGAACTTAGGGTCCCTGCGCTGGGCGAGCTCCTGGTGTTGGGAGCTTCTGTGGTCGCCCTTCTCTTGACAACTTCTGGACCCAGAGACTCCCGCGATGGACATAGAGCGGGGATGGCTGCTTCAGTGACCACCCCCACACCCCACACCCAGGGACCACTTCCCTGCTGTCAGAGCTTTCCAGAAGTTTCTCTCTTCGCCACTCTTACCACTCAGGTGTGCAGATCTGAGACTCCGCACGTTTGAGTTAACACCACCGCATTCCCCAGCCACCCTGGGAAGAACCCTCTCCAGATTCCTAACATGCTCAAGGTGTGTTTGAGCCAACTCGTTTTCTGGTCCTTTTCAGCTCTTCCATGCAAGCAGGCTGTGCAGCTTGTGGGGCGGTTTTCTACAGCCGGCCTGATCTTTAGGTCCTGGACATTCCCCATGTCTCTCCTGGCCGTGGGACTGAAGCCCCAACAGCAGGGAGGCTGCCTTGCCATGGCCCTGAGGGCTTTGCTCCTGTAGCCAAAGGCAGCTTCGTCCCCTTCAGGTGATGTTCATGGTTTGCACTTTTTGCCTTCTGTCACTCCTGCTGGAAGTGCTTTGTCACTCATTCAACAAGTATTTGAGAGCCTGCTGCACCTGGGATCATGGAGGGGGCAAAGGACAGAGTCCCGGGCACAGTCCACTTTCCATCCGTGGGCAGCAGGGCCCAGATACCCTTTCCCTGGGGCCCAGGCCGAGCTGGCATGCACTGGGCTGTGTGCTCACCAACCAGGGCTGCCCTGTACGCTGAACTCTGGCTGGGCCCCTGCGCTGCTGCCAGCCGCAGTCTCGCCCATCAGCCTGCGTAGAAGGTTTCTTTTGTTTGGTGCTATTGGCATGATTGAATCCATTGCTGTTGCCAGACAGGATGTGGTCTGGGTGACTCCCAGCTTCCAGCAATCGAAGGTTCTTGTTTTCCACTGCCTGGAGAGGGACAAACCCCATAACCACAGGGCGCTTCGGGGGCCCTGGGGGGAGCCCTGGGTTAATGAAGAGCCCAGCACGGCAGCGTCTGGGACCAGCATCTTTAATTGCATGGGAGGGAGGGGGAGAGGTGGGGCGATTTCTTACAGTCATAACCCAGCCCAGGAGGAGACGGCTTACAGGTGAGGCTGGAGGCCTGTGAGTTTGGTTTGGGAGGAGGGTTTCTAGGAGGGTTTCTGGGAAGTTGGGGCCCTACTTCCAGGTCACAGCTGGGCCACTTCTCTGCAGAGCAAGGAGATCGGGAAGGGAGCCGCCTTTTCCCCAGGCCTGCAGTGCCTGTCCTTACCATTCCACTGGGTTATCAGGGGGCCAGGCCATGTGGTTCCTAAATCTTGAATGCATGTGTGAGTGCGTGGTTGTGTCAACTCTCTGCAACCCAGTGGACTGCAGCCTGCCAGGCTCCTCTGTCCACGGGATTCTCCAGGCAAGAATACTGGAGTGGGTTGCCACATCCTCCTCCAGGGGATCTTCCCGACCCAGGGATTGAACCTAAGTCTCCTGCATTAGCAGGCGTGTCCCTTACCATTAACACCACCTGGGAAGCCTGTAGATACAAATAACACTTAAATATTTGGGATGAATAGAAGATGGCAGAAACAGTGACCACTCATAGAGACTGGTATAGCTTCTCCCTTCCCATGGTTTTCCCCATTTTTTCTTGCTGGACTGTAGGAGTTCTTCGACTTTTCTGGAAAATAAGTCTTTCTTGGCTGTGAGCATTGCAAATATTGCCTCCTAGTATACTTGCCCACACGTGCTTTAAAAATCCAATGAGGCACGTTCCGAATCTGTCCTGGGGGATAATTTACAGAACTGTTTTCCAAGCGTTCCTAGTTCGGGCCGGTGCATCCTTGGTCTCGGCCAAGGCATCGTGCCTGGGAGGTCATAGGTCCAGCTTATTGAAATGATCCGTCACTGCCTTCTCTCACTTTCTGTTCCCCTTCACGGATCACCCTCAACCCCCACCCCCGCCCTGGGTCTTGGAGTGCTTTCCTGCACAAATCGTTTTGGTCTCTTAGTCATTTTGGGGAAAATTAGTGAGTCAGCCCAGGACCTTGGGCCTGGGGCACAGCCCCTCCTGGCCGGGCAGCTTTAAATCTGCGTTTCTTTGTGGCCCCTGGAGGTGGGAGCTTTACTAAAGGAATGTGGGGTCTGGGGAGCCTGGATGCAGCCTGTTTAGAAGGAATGCATTCCTGGAGGAAGTTAAAATTAGAAAAAGCAGTTACACTTCCTGCCATTCAGCCGCAGTTGGCTGGTGTTTGTTTGCACAAGGATTCTTCTGGTAACAATCTGGGGTCGGTTTCTGGTGGAATATGACGGTGAAGTCATGGTTTGCAGGATGGAGGTGGTCCGTTTCCATGGTGATCTTTGTTGTTGAAGTCACTGCTTTGTTTGTGAATTCTCGGAGAATTGTGCCAGCATGGAAAAATAGTCTTGAAACAACTCCTTTTTATGGCTAGCGAAAAAGATTTTATTTTATTTTTTTTGCGAAAGCTCTTGAATGGGAAGTTGATACCGTGGAGTGCATCTGTTTGTCACTGAACCCTGGAAGGAGTGCACCTGGGCCCTTGCGGGGGCTTGGCTCCCCATCACCCCGCCCCCTTGTGGGGAGGCCACCTCTCCTGGCTGTGAGGCTGGGACTTCTTGGGGAGCCCCCTGTGACTGGGGGAGCCCCTTCTGACTGGTGTAGGCGGGGAGGGGAGCATCCTCCCACGCCATCTCCAGGATTAGCAAATAAAAATACACTGCACCCTGCCGTGGTTGACTATTTGGGACATACTTAGAGTAATAAAATTTTGTTGCGTATCTGAAATTTAGATTTAACAGGGTGTCCTAACACCCAGATCACTTCTGGCTTTCCTCTGTGGTCCTCAGTCTTGCTCTCGTGGAGCCTGAGCCCCTGCCAGATGAGGAAGGGACATCGCCTGCTTCTTGCTGGCTGGTGGGCCCTGTGGCTTCTCCAGGTTAATCGCTAGGAGCTCAGACACGTCCTCTTGATGGCGCTGGGCCGGCCGCTCTCACCTGCTGGCGTCGGGCTTTCAGTCAGGCAATCATGGGGCGTGCTGCCCGCGTTCCATGGATGGAGAACATGCAGGAGGTCTGGAGTCGCTCACGCACATCAGGGTCCTTACGCCTCGTCACGCCACACCCAGAAGCTGGAGGGCACAGGGGAGCTGGCCCGTCATTTCCCTGGAGAACAGATGTGCTCATCAGAAGCTCATGTTCACGGAACCAGGGGCATCACCAGCCCACTTCACTGGCCTGCCCAGGAGTGCCATCCCTTTAATGGAGGTAGGCGGCAAGCATGCCATCCAGACCCGGAGTCACAGGTCTCTTGGTGGGAGTCGTGGGCCACCCCTGGACCTCGAAGGAAGAGGGGAGATGTGCACGCAGGAGTTTTCTGGGGGGTGGCTCCCCTGGCCAGAGTGAAGGGAGTTGGCGTGGGTGCTAAGGAGGCTGGTGGGATGGGGCCAAGCTGTGGAGAGCCCTGAGCTGGGGCAGGGATGCCTGGCCTCAGGTGGGCTGGTGCCAGGAGGGAGAAGGGCACTTTGTGTTCATGGGCAGGGGAACAGTCGCTGAAGGTGAGGGAGCCAGAGGATGGATTCAGTGGAGATGCAGCTGGGACCATCTGGGGAACAGCTGACTGTTTGCTCCAAGATGGCCAGCAGATCATAGGCGGCAGGGGGGGCTTCCTTTTATGTACAGGCACCAGGTACCACTGGTGGAGCGTCTTACTGTGTGCTCTGTGAAGCAGGCGTCGGGGCTGGATGCAGCGCTGAGCACAACAGCTGTTCTCCTGCTCTCTGCGCCATACAGATACGCTTGTGAGAGATACAGGGCTGATTCCTTGGGGGAATCTATAGCAGTTCCCTGAGTGCTTGCTGTGTTCCAGGTGGACAAGGTGAGGTCTTTGCCTTCCAGGAGTCTTTCCTCTGGAGGGAGAGAAAGGAAATAAACGGATGATGAGGAGCGTTGGGAGTGATCACTGAAGCCGGGTAGCGGGATGGGCAGACAAGCTGTGCTGTTTTAAGAGGGAGTGTAGGCTCAGAGGCTTCCCAGGTGGCACTAGTGGTAAAGAACCCACCTGCCAATTTAGGAGACACAAGAGAGGTGGGTTCGATCCCTGGGTCGGGAAGATCCCCTGGAGGAGGGCATGGCAACCCACTCCAGTATTCTTCGCCTGAGAAATCTCATGGACAGAGTTGCCTGGTGGACTATAGCTCATAGAGTTGCAAAGAGTCGAGTATGACTGAATCGACTTAGCACACACTCCCGTAGAAGCCTGACTGTCCCTTCCCACGTCCCCCAGGGATCGTCATGTGGTAATTCCCAGAACCTAGGAATGGTACTTCATAGGGTAAAAAGGACTTGGTGGCTGTGATAACTGAAGGACCTTGAGATGACCCTGCCTACCTGGAGGGGCCCTGAGTGTCCTGTAATGACCACTGTCGTTGTAAGAGAGGCAGAGGGAGATGTGACTGCAGAGCAGAAGGTGATGGAGACAGAGCTGGAGTGAGTGGGCTCTGAAGTTGGAGGAAGGCACCATAAACCAGGAATCCAGGAATCCAGGATGCCAGAAGGTGGAACAGGCAGGGTCACGGATTCTCCCAGTACAGCCTCCACAAGGCACCAGGCCCAGCAATACTTGACGTTCGCCCAGTGAAACTGGTTTCACATTTGTACACTCCAGATGGTAAGAATAAACTGGTTTTAAGGCGCCAGGTTTGTGGCAGTTTGTGACAGTTCCTAGGACTGTCACATGCTTTCCCTAGGAAAGGAACACGGAAGCCCGGGGACTGAGGAGGTGATGTTTGAGCCAAGCCCAGATGTAAATAAGAAACTTTCCCTGGTGGCTCAGACGGTAAAGAATCTGCCTGCAATGCAGGAGACCCGAGTTCAATCCCTGGATCGGGAAGATCCCCTAGAGAAGGGGATGGCAGCCCTCTCCAATATTCTTGCCTGGAGAATCCCATGGACAGAGGAGCCTGGTGGGTTCTGTCCATTGGGTCACAAAGAGTCGGACACGCCTGAGCGCCTAACGCCTTCACTTGCTTATTTCAGGTGTAAGGGGTGGGAACCAGAGCTCACGATGCTTTCAGAATGTGAGGGTGGGCTGCCCTGCTGACCTGTGGGCTGTGACCATGGCGCCTGCCCTGGATCCAGTCCCAGCCTCGAGTCAGGAATTCCCTGGGGACTGTGAGCCCTGGTGGCCCTCAGCCTGGACATGATCTGCAGTGAATTTATATGTTTTTAATGTAAAAATTTCATGGCTGCAGTCACCATCTGCAGTGATTTTGGAGCCCAGAAAAATAAAGTCTGACACTGTTTCCACTGTTTCCCCATCTATTTGCCATGAAGTGATAGGACCAGATGCCATGATCTTCATTTTCTAAATGTTGAGCTTTAAGCCAACTTTTTCTCTCTCCTTTTTCACTTTCATCAAGAGGCTTTTTTAGTTCCTCTTCACTTTCTGCCACAAGGGTGGTATCATCTGCATATCTGAGTTTATTGATATTTCTCCCAGCAATCTTGATTCCAGCTTGTGCTTCTTCCAGCCCAGCGTTTCTCATGATGTACTCTGCATATAAGTTAAATGAGCAGGGTGACAATATACAGCCTTGACGTACTCCTTTTCCTATTTGGAACCAGTCTGTTGTTCCATATCCAGTTCTAACTGTTGCTTTCTGACCTGCATATAGGTTTTCTCAAGAGGCAGGTCAGGTGTTCTGGTATTCCCATCTCTTGCAGAATTTTCCACAGTTTATTGTGATCCACACAGTCAAAGTTATGACCAACCTAGACAGCATATTAAAAAGCAGAGACATTACTTTGCCAACAAAGGTCCGTCTAGTCAAGGCTATGGTTTTTCCAGTGGTCATATATGGATGTGAAAGTTGGACTGTGAAGAAAGCTGAGCACCAAAGAATTGATGCTTTTGAACTGTGATGTTGGAGAAGACTCTTGAGAGTCCCACGGGCTGCAAGGAGATCCAACCAGTCCATCCTAAAGGAGATCAGTCCTGGGTGTTCATTGGAGGGACTGATGATGAAGCTAAAACTCCAATACTTTGGCCACCTGATGCAAAGAGCTGACTCATTTGAAAAGACCCTGTTGCTGGGAAAGATTGAGGGCAGGAGGAGAAGGGGACGACAGAGGATGAGATGGTTGGATGGCATCACCGACTCGATGGACATGGGTTTGGGTGGACTCCAGGAGTTGGTGATGGACAGGGAGACCTGGCATGCTGTGGTTCATGGGGTCGCAAAGAGTTGGACATGACTAACGACTGAACTGAACTGAACTGAACTGAATGTAAAAATGTCAACTGCTTTTCTCCAGATTTAGCTGCGTGTATGTGTATCTTATTAATGGAACAGAATATTTCCTTGTCTTTCTAAATTGGGAGTTCCTAGCGATACAAAATAGCACGCTGGCTTTGGCCAGAACTGGCCAGAAATAATGCACCCATGTCACTCAGCTTGTGTCTTGGCCAAAAAAGGCCTAGTGGCCAAGTGCCAGCTTGACATTTGCCATCTCTTCTTGTTTGGGATCCCCAAGTGAGGGCTTGGGGATTGACATTTTGGGGAGAGGTGGTCCCCAGAAGCAGCAGTGGGGACGCAGGAGGGCGACATGAGGAAGTGAGGGAGGCAAGCACAAGGGGAGTCAGTGGGCTCCTGGTCACTGTGAGTGCTGGGGGCCCTCCTGAAGAACCTTAGAATGGTCCCTCTGGGGGATGGGGCAGCCACAGGAGTGTGCCCTGAAGGCTTAGTGAGGGCTGGGACCTGGGGTGCTGTGATGGGGGTCACACCCACCCATTTGGAGGGTATGGTCTTCTTCCTTGTTTGGCTGTGCTGGGTCTTCTTTGCTGCTTGTGGGCTTTCTCTAGATGCAGTGCCTGGCCGTCTCGCTGAGCGGCTTCTCGTTGCAAAGCACAGGCTCTCGGTGCAGGGCTTCAGTGGTTGCAGCAAGCAAGCTTCAGTGGTTGCAGCTGTCCTGCTTAGTTGCCTTGTGACACATGGAATCTTCCCAGACCAGGAATTGAACTCATGTCCCCTGCATTGGCAGGTGGATTCTTAACCACTGGACCACCAGGGAAGTCCTGGAGGGCATCCTGACAGCACAGTGAGGGGTGACTCGTTGTACACAAAGCCAATACAGTGTGGCTTCCACTAAATCCAGACTCACGCTCCCCGTGGGTCCTGAGAAAGGCAGCTATTTCAGCCGCCTCCTCCAGCGAGAGCTGAGACAGCCTCCCAGGCGTGTCTTCATGAGTGTCCGCGGTTGGTGAAGCAGACGGTGTTCGGGCGAGGCTTGGAGAACGTTCAAATGCACGTGTGAGGAGTGATGGGAGCACAGAGGCACCAAGCACCTCGCCCGCAGAGGGACTTTTGACCCCTGTGTGTAGCATCCTCTCTTGACCGGGTTTGGAACCCGGTCAGCGCAGGTGGTACCTCCTTGCCCGTCTCCCAGGAGCCCCTCCTCCATCCAGGAGTTTTCTCTCCGTCTAGTTCTAGACTCACACAAGCAGCTGTGTGTCTTGGCGTCTTCCATTTTCAGCCTTTTTTTTGGCTGTGCTGGGTCTCCGTGCCACATGGGCTTTTCTCTAGTTGCGGAGAGCAGGGGCTCCTCTCTAGTTGAGGCACACGAGCTTCTCACTGCAGTGCCTTCTCTTGTCTGCCTGAGCATGTGCTCTAGGGCTCAAGGGTCCCGTAGTCGTGCCTCCCAGGCTTAGCTGCTTCTCCGCACGTGGCATCTTCCCGGACCAGGTGTTGAATCCGTGTCTCCTGCATTGGCAGGCAGATTCTTACCACTGAGCCACCAGGGGAGCCCCCAGCCTTGTCTTATATTCAGGTCCCTGCTGTCTCTTATTTCCCGTCTAGAGTGCAGGACCCATTGGTTTTATTTATCTTGCCAGTCCTTCTGTACCTTGCAGGGAACAGAGCCCAAGTGCAGATTTGGGAGATGACGGAGTGATCTGTTGACACTTAACCTCCTGTCCCTCAGAGCCAAATGAGCACCAGCCAGGAGGGCTTGAGCTGTGCTCACAGTTGTGTTAACCTTTCACGCCTGATTGGTGGTTGCTGATGGCAGAGGTCTTACTGTGTGGAACAGTCGCTGGGTGGAGAGTCTCATCAGAGAGGCTCACATGGCCCTGGCGCGGAGTGAAGGATGGCCAAGGAACCCACCTTTCTTGTCCCATAATAGCCACCTGGGCCGGGGTGTTCTGACATGACCTGGCTCCACACACCTATTCCAGCCTGTAGTTAGAGCTGTGGGGTCAGAGAGGAAAGTGACCCCATGGAGCTGTGCCCTTGGTCCAGCCTTGCTGGTGGCAGGTAATGGTCACCCAAGCATGTGTCCATCAATACGAGTGTCTCCCCAAATGCCCACCTCTCCAGCACAGAGGCATCTATTGAAATAGCTTCAAGTTGGCATTTTCTTTATCTATATGTATTGAAGATTGCTTTTTTTTTTTAAGTCTTGTTACAAAAGTAGGCTGTTCCAGGGGTTGGGAACTACCTTGCATTTCTGGATAACATTATACTTATCTCAATGGAGAGATTTAGAAACTGGGGATTTATTTTGGGGGAAATGAATAAAAACACACTGTCCTCTTATAACCTGGTTTGGGTCTTGGGCTTCAGAAAATGTTTGTTGCAGTGAGTCTGTTTCTGACCCATTTCTGCATATCTGTGAGGGTAGGGCATGTTATCTAAAAGTGGGAGTGGGCTGGGGTACACAGCAGATTAACAAATGACAAAGCAGTCCGTGTTCTCTTAGAGTAGGGATTCCGCCCTTTTCCCGCGGCTTTGGCTAGGTTTTGGGAACTGAACGGTACCCCAGTCCAACAGCAAGGCAGGTGGAGGCCCCCCCAGCCCACTCTGCAGAGCTGAGAGGGGAAGGGGGCTCTTGGGAGGTGAGCCCGGCATGGAGGGGATTTGGGGTCAGCTGGAAAAGGCCCGCTGTTAGTGGGGGCAGGGCTCAGGCTCCATCTCCCCCTCTTTCACTGTTGCTAAGATGAGAGGTTGCCGGGGTGAAGACATGACCTCCAGAAAGAAGAATCTGCGAGGTCAGAGGGTGGGTGGTGCTCCCCTTGACAGGTCTTCCCCGCCAACCCCATTCAGGGAGGGGTGACCCACAGGAGGGCACTTCTGGGGAAGGAGGTGCCTGCTGGGGTCCTGGCAGAAAAGGGACCGTGCTGGAGCCCACGTGTGCCAGGCCCTGCCAGCACGCACTCGAGGCCAGGCAGTTCCCCACCCCACCCCCTGGGCGCCAAGAGCAAGGGTGCATGTCCCGGGTCTCAGATTCAGCGGCCGAAGCCAGGATTTGAGGCTTTGTTCAAATAGGGTTTGCGCTTGCACACGCCGACTTGTCCCAGTATTTCCGCCTTCTCTGGGTTTATCGGGAGGCTCCCAGGCCTGGCACAGAAGCCCCCCTTCCTGCAGCTCATAAACACCAGGCAGGATGGTGTACTTCTTCTTACTTTAGGAGACTTGAGATGGGGGAGGTTATAATTTCTGTCTTGGAAGAAGGAAAGAAGGAAGGCAGGGTAGCGTTGGAACCCGGGCTGGCATTTGATGCCCTCAGGCAGAGACATCCGGTCTGCCTGCAGCCTGCTTTGCCGGCCTCTGTTTTCTTTGTGCTTGACGGTTGTTTTGTTCATCGAGGTCCTGGGGGTGGCTTTGGACCAGTGGGTTATGATCTCAGCTTCCCGTTTCTTGACCTCGGTCAGTCACTGAAACCCTGTTGAACCTCACTTACTGAGTCTGCTGAGGACACAATGGTGCTGACTCTGGCCCCCTCCAACCTCCAGGAGGCCAGATGGAGAAGCACACTGTTGTCAGCTACCCCACGTAGGATTAGTGTGGGCCAGGGACCAGCGGCGCCAGCATCAGCTGGGAGCAAGTTGGGAATGCACATTCAGGCCCAGCCCAGGCCTCACGCTGGAGACCGGCAGTCTATGTTCTAACAAACCCTCCAGGTGAGCCTGGTACGTGCCCTTGTTTGAGAACCACCGCCTCATTCATACAGAAGAAGTTTCGTTCTCAGCCATTTATGCCATAAGCATCATCGTGAGATTTCCATTATGCATTTGGCTGTATCTCTGGACTTTTAGGTTTCAAAGAGGAGAAAGGCAGAGTCTCTGCCCTTAAGGTGGCCCATGTTGTTGTTCAGTTGCTAAGTCGTGTCCAACTCTTTGTGACCCTGTGGACTGCAACATGCCAGGTTTCCCTGTCCTTCCAGAGGCTTCCCTATGTCCCGGAGCTTGCTCAAACTCATATCCATCAAGTCGATGAGGCCATCCAACCATCTCATCCTCTGTCGCCCCCTTCTCCTCCCGCCGTCAGTCTTTCCCAGCATCATGGTCTTTTCCAATGAGTCAGTTCTTCGCATCAGGTAGTGAAAGTGTTGCAGCTTCAACTTCAGCATCAGTCCTTCCAGTGAATATTCAGGGTTGATTTCTATCAGGATTGACTGATTTGATCTCCCTGCAGTCCATAGACTAACAGAAAAGACGGGAAGAGTCTACTCTACATGATAGGGAGAAAAAAAGATGATAGAGTAGAGAAAACAAAAGCTAAAGAGTAATCTCCGGCATGACGTGGAGAGCCCAGTTTTACACTTGAGGAAGCCCAGACCCAGAGTCAAGTTAGGTAAGCTGGCAGAGGTTATCAGGCCCATGAAGGGCAGAGCTGGAATGCAAGTCTTTGGATCTGACGGGGTCATCTCAGAAAGACATCTCTGTATCCAGGCTTTCCCCATCCAAATGGCATCTCACACACCCTGCCCCTGGCTGGAGCCACCTCCCCACTTATTCAGAGGAGGAGGCTACAGTCAGGATGGAAAACCTCAGACTTCCTGGAAGCTCCTTCATCAGCTTTGCAGTGGGGATTGTCATGATGTTGGATTTAAACCTCCAGCCCTCCTGGGAGCCCAGATCTGTGACCCAGTCAGATTGTAAAGGTCCTAAATAATTAGTGAGTGGAAAAAGTCAAAGCCTGGAAGAATTAGAATTTTTCTTTTTTAATGGAAAAAAACCAGTGTCCGCGGATCTTCCAGTCTTCCTACATTGGGTGATGGTCTTTCTCTGAGTGTGTGTTTGATGACTGTAACTGGCATGCATGGACCACAGCCTAGTACAGCCTCACGATTCCCCATTTATTTTTTTACAGTTATTATATTTATTTGTTTGTTTCTGGCTGCACTGGGTCTTTGATGCTGCACGTGGGCTTCCTCTAGTTGCGGGGAGCAGGGGCTACTCTAGTTGCGTGTGCGGACATCTCATCGTGATGACTTCTTGTTGGCGAGCACAGACTCTAGGGCACAGGCTTCGGTAGGTGCAACGCAAGGGCTTAGAGGATCTGCTGCCTGTGGGCCCTTCCCGGATAAGGAATCAAACCTCTGTCCCCTGCACTGGCAGGCAGATTCTTACCCACTGTGCCCCCAGGGAAGTCCCGATTCCCCATTTAGAGTCAAGGGATGACACAAAGGCTGACAAAGCAGCCTGAGTCAAGAGTTCCGGAGTTTTATTTTTTTTTTCTTCAATGTTTAGTGTGGTCTAGTTTGCCAGCCTGTTTTAAGTCATTCCCCACTATCAGCTCTTTACAAAATATTCCACTTGACTGGTCCTGGAAGCTGCTCATCTCCCGTGATGATTTATGTGATAATTAGATCCATTAAAATGTCCGTAGCATAGCCCATCAGCTCCATCCAGTGGGAGCAGAAGCCCAGAGGAGGAGGAGAAGGCAGCCTTGTGGCCACAGGTGTGGGCGTCCACATACCTGAGAGCGAGTGGGCACAGGTCACCCCCACACACGGGAGCCTCCACCCTCGTCCCCTCCCTGCTGGGGAGGAAGGAGGCACAGAATGCCAGCCACGAACCGTGAACCAAACCACCAACTTGATACTGTGCCAAGCGCCGGGTAGGAACGTACAGGTGTGTAGGGTGAAGTCGCTGCAGGCATCTGGTCGACATGTGTCTCAGTAACCCACCCTCTGTGCTTCACAGTCAATCCAGGCTTCCTCCACAAGAGAGGAAAGGCTGTTCCTTGCCCCTCAATCTATAAAATTTGAAATACTATGAAATTTTAGGAGAAGTAGGTGAAGCAGGTATTCTCTGTAAGAAAGGTTTCCCCAGAGACCAGGTGTTACTTTCACTTGGCTGTCTCACCCACCACACACCTAAGTACTGTTGTTTCACTACTGTTTATTTTGTTAGCGTTAAATACCAAGGTCTGTCTGCAGAAGCATGAATTTTCTGTTTTATAAATTGGTTGCCTTGTCCTTTTTTCCATAAACAATGGAGAACCAAGAGTGAAGTCCACCGTCAGGCCTGGGCCCCGATGCTCACATGAGCGTCTCTTGCAGAGGGACCCGGGGTGCTAACCTGTGCCCCAGAGGGGCCCAGAGCTCTCCCCTCGAAGATTGGAGCGGGCTCTAGGAAGCAGTTTCTGGTTGAAGTTTACCTCTGGGCCATTTCTGCTTCCTTTTCAAGCCACACCTCCCATTGTTGCCCTTCCCTTCCTCTTGCCATCTCAGATGCTGCCTGCTACCTGGCCAGCCCTCGAGCATTGGCCATGCCCCGTGGGTGCTGCCCACCTCTGTGATTTGAGCCTACCCCCAGGCTGGCCTCTGCCCTGCAGCCTGCATAGGGCTGGTGTAGACAGGGGTCAGCACACTTTCACTGTAGAACGTCAGGCAGTGTTTCAGCTCTGCAGCCCCCTCAGGTGTCTGTGGCAGTTACCGTTGTGTCTCATTGACTCACAGAAGAACCACAGACAAATCCGTAAAGGGACAGGGTGCCTGTGTTCAATAAAACTGTACTTCTGCACACTGCGATCTGAATTTCATATTTTTAAAACATTTCATATGATTTTTGTGTATTATTATGTGCTTTCCCTATTGAAAAATGCTCTTCATTCGTGGGCAGAGACAGCTGTTGGGCTGGGTTTGGCTCTGTTTTGTGCTTTTGTGCCACTACTTTGGTGTTTTCAAGTGTGGTGGGCACAAGAGTGGGTGAGACCAAATCTTGCCCTGGAGAGATCCCAGTCTAGATACTGACAGGTGCCTGATGTAAAGGACCCTCTGGCCAGTGGATCCATACACGTCCATTGTGATGGTTAGAAACCCAGGTAATAGGCCAGTTTCCCCAGAACCACCCTAGAAATGCTTTTCCTCCAGCTGTGAAGAACTGTGCTGGGCGACTGCGTAGATGCCGGGCCACTGAGCAACTGCTGGGATTGTAGGAGCAAAGCGTGGAGGTTTGGGTGTTCAGTGACATTGGCGGGCCACGTAGGTCCTGATCTGAGAGGCTTGGCACTGCAGGGTGGCCAGCTCTCATGGGGTTAACACGAACCAAGCTGTAGGTCGAGCAAAGGGAACGTTTCAGAGTGTTTCTGAACCTGTCACTTTCAGCTCTTGAGACAGGTGGCCTCGTGAGGATCCCTTCTCCTGGTTTTTTGTATGTTGTATGAGACTGGTTGTATGAGTTGGCTTGGGTGCCGTAAAAAAGAGCCCCAAGCTTGGGTGCTTAAACAATAGAAATGTATCGTCTCCCAGTCAGAGAAGGCTGGAAGTCCAACATGGAGTGTCCGCAGGGTTGGTTCCTTCTGAGGCTATGCAGGAGACATGGTCCCAGGCTTTCCCCAGCTTGTGGTGGTTGGCTGGCAACCTGGTCTTGTAGACGCATCGTCCTGACCCTCACCTTCATCCTCACGTGGAGTGCTCCCTATCTGTGTATCTGCCTCCAAATTTCCTCCTGTGTGAAAACACCTGTCAAACTGGATTTGGATTCCCTCTCATGACCTCGTGTTCACTGAATTACCTCTGTAAAGACCCTTTCTTCAAATATGGTCACATTCTGAGGGTCTGGCAGCTAGGGCTTCAGTGTATCCATGGGGAGCGTGTGTGCCTGCTAAGTTGCTTCAGTCGTGTCCGACTCTTTGCGACCCCATGGACTGTAGCCTGCCAGGCTCCTCTATCCCTGCGATTCTCCAGGCAAGAATGCTGGAGTGGGTTACCATTTCCTTCTCCAGGGTATCTTCTCGACCCAGGGATGGAACCTGAGTCTCTTATGTCTCCTGCATTGACAGATGGGTTCTTTTTCCCACTAGTGCCACCTGGGATGCCTGTGTGCATGGGATAGGGGGCATGATTTTGGCCATAACTCCAGGCACGGGGAGAGAATGGCTGAGTGTCTTGTTGGGCCCTGTCCTGGGGCGAGACTTTAGGATGAGGCTCTGTCTTTGAATAGCTTCTCGTCTAAGTTTCTTGAGCCTCTAAGTTTACCTGCTGAGCTTTCCAGATGTCCTCAGGTAGGATAAGCCCTGTCATCCCATCACCTGCCAAGATGGTAAGCTGTGGATGAAGCAGCTGCAGTGATCCGGGGCAGTGATGTCAATGGTGTCCTCACTGGACTGTGGTCTTGTTTGGAGGCTCCTGAAGACAACAGAGCCTTCTCAGCTTTGCTTTATGACAGCTCTGTGGTTCTTGGAGATTCCCCCCTAACTTCGGCAGTAACAGCATTGATGTGTCTGGAAACAAACCACGAAATCAGGACATCGGGCATCTTCTAGACTCCAGGGTTTGGGCCTAACTTGAGCCACACACACTAAGTCCTGTGTTTTCTTTGCGGGCTGTAGGGACTGATGGGCCCCTGGCTTCTGGCGGCTCCCTCCTTGGCTGAAGGACCACATCCCTCTCCTCAGGTCAGCGGGTCCTTGTGCAGAAACCTGGGGCTTCCAGAGAGGTAGAGCTTGCAGCTGGGGAGGTGGGAAGCGGCTGATCCTGTTCACCTAGTCCCCGTACCCTGGACCTCACAGGCACGCCCGTTCACAGCCAGAGTCGTGAACACTGAGTGGGCAGAGGGCTCCGGGTGTGCACCTGTCCTGCCACAGATCTATCTAGGAACCTTACCAGGAATCCCTATGAGGGAACAGAGCTTCAGGAGCCTGCTGCAGTGAGCAAGAGAAAAGCCCAGTGGTTTCCTAGGCTCTTGCCTAAAATGTGGAGTGATCCAGCACTTAAAGCTGCATTGACTGAGGATGCTGTAATTGGCCTGGGAGAGGAAACGCAGTCCTCCCCTCTTCATAAAGTCCTCCCCTTCTCATAAAAGACTTGGTGGTGGTCTCCTCTGGTTGTGCAGAGCACACAACTATTTTGCATCTGGAAAATGGGCTTTAGGGAGAGCCGTGATGTAGATGTGGGAAGTAGAGGCCGTTGACCACTAGAGATACTCTTTGCATGAGACTCTGTGGCCTTGCCAACCCCGACCCCTTCTTGCCCTTCCTGAAGGGCCTGCAGGTGGACCTGTGCAGAGGTGAGAGGTCCAGCAGAGTGGGCACCTGGATAGGAGGAAGAGTAGCCAGTCCTGCCCCCCCAGCCTAGATGCCAGGGGGCGGATGGTTTGTAAAGCAGAGACATCCAAGTTCTCAGACTTGAGAACTTGGGAACTTTAGCATGCATGCATGCTAAATCGCTTCAGTCATGTCAGACTCTTTGTGACCCCGTGGACTGCAGCCCGCCAGGCTCCTCTGTGCATGGGATTCTCCAGGCAAGAACACTGGAGTGGGCTGCCATTTGCCTCCTCTAGGGGAGCTTCCCAGCCGAGGGATCAAACCCATATCTCCTGCATCTCGAGCATTGGCAGGCGGGTTCTTTACCACTAGTGCCACCTGGGAAGCCCCTCAGGCTGATACAGTGACTTAAAAAGAAAAAAAAAGAACAACAGAGATGTATGCCCTTCACACCATAGAGCAAATTGGAAAGATTAGAGAAGTCTGAACAAGCATTGAAAGTGAAACTGAAAGTCACTCAGTCATGTCTGACTCTGTGCGACCCCATGGACTTATACAGTCCATGGAACTCTCCAGGCCAGAGTACTGAAGTGGGTAGCCTGTCCCTTTTCTGTAGGGTCTTCCCAACCCAGGGATTGAACCCAGGTCTCCCACGCTGCAGGCAGATTCTTTACCAGCTGAGCCACAAGGGAAGCCCAAGAATACTAGGGTGGGTAGCCTATCCCTTCTCCAGTGGATCTTCCCGACCCAGGAATTGAACCAGGGTCTCCTGCATTGCAGGTGCATTCTTTACTAACTGAGCTACCAGGGAACAAGCATTAAAATACCAAAAACCCACTTCTGAGCGGCCACCCCTGCACTGTTTCACTCCCCCCAGGCCTTTCCAGTACCTCCGCCCCTTTTAAAGTGACAAGGTTCTCATCTGCCCTGTCTGGACAGTCTTTGCGGTCCTGCGAGCAACTCGCTGACACGCCAAGGTCTGCAGATGCGCCCAGAATCCAGGTGATGGGTGGACAGCGGCCTCTGCATCCTGAGCCTTGAACGTCCTACTCCACCTTGCATTTTCTGAACTTCTCGGGGTCTGAATCTTTTGTCACGTTCAGATATATTTCCCCAGGTTGTTGCTGCCTTTTTGTAGCATTCATTGATCTCACTGGGGTTTTTCCTTTTGCCTTTGTGTTTCCTAGATTCCTTGTGCACTTAGGTCTGTCTCTACCTTAAGAGTTAAGTGTACAAGAGCTGGATTTTCTCTTTCCTTCTGGTTGATTTCCTTCCACGCCTCCCAGCCTGTCCTCTCACCTTTCTGTGCATCTGGAATTCATTTCGCCATGGAAGCCCCGGAGGAAACGGTGCTGTGAAGACCAGCCAGCTGCCCCAGCATCTCGGGATAATTCTTGCCCTCCTGTGATGCTCCTTGTAATTGCATGTGGACTGATAACGTGGCTGAGGGTCTGTTCCAGGGGAGGACAGCAATTTGGGGAAGGTGCCCAGGATGGGATTTCCTCCTGTTTCACAGGCTGGCCAGGGGCAAGGCTCCTGTAAAGCCTGGGGCAGCCCTGTTACTCCCATTCAGAAGGCCAGGGTGTCATGCCACGGTGGCACCTTCGATCCCACCGCCATCATCATCCTTGTTTAAGGAACCTGTTGCAAACATGGGCTCCTTGGTTACTGTTAGTCACCACCTCCTAAGTGACCAGCAAGTGGGGAGGAAACCCCACTGCTGGCAAGCCATCAGGGAATCCATCTCTTGGGTTTAGCTGATAAGATTATTCTGTTGAGCCTGCACTGCCCATCTCTGCCGAAGTGATAGCAGGTGAGGGAAGATAATACAGCCTTGAGAAGAAACAAGCCAAAAATGCCCTTGTGGTGACTGGGCTCCTGGAAGCCAACTGTGATGCAAGTTACTGGGGTGCACTCTTGGGGTCAGACCCTTTGGAAAGGACCTGAGGTTGGGGGTGCAGAGGGGAGCCCTTGAGACCCCACAGACACTCCAACCCTGGAGAGCCCTTTCCCACTTGTCTGGGTTGGGTGGGAGGTCGGGGGCATCCTCTTACGGCAGAGTGGCTGCCCCAGCAGGGCCGTGACCTGGTGGAGGAGGGCCTCTTTCCGGGAGGGGGTTCTAGGAAGCCGGCCACGCACCTGGAAGCAGGAATGGAAAGAGTTCCGGGGCGATTCCAGCATCCACTGCCACCCTCATCTTCCCCGGTAAACGCAGTGGCCAACGTAACCGGCTCCAGATGTGGAAGAGCCTTGAGGAAAGAGGTGGAAATGAGTTCTTCAGCTGTGCAGGACTCTGGCTCTCAGTCTCCATTCCCCTTTTGTCTTGCAGCGTCTCCTTTCTCTGGACAGAAGGCCGCGTCCTGGGGCTGGGGCTCTGACGTCAGGGAGCTGGGGCCGGTGGCAGGTAAGCGATGCAGGCAGGGCGCCGGAGTGCGCCCCCCACCGGGGCCTGTCTCGTGGAGGGGGCGGTGTCACCCCCAGGAGGGGGCGTGCCCGGAGTGCCCACCAGCCTCTCAGGAGGGAGAAGTCGCTTCCCCCAGACCCTGCAGCACCGTCCATCCCCTCGCACAGGCCTGTCTTCACCTCCTCCTTGTCAGCGCTCCACGTGCCTGCAGGAGGTCAGAGGTCACCGGCGTGCCTGGCACGGGCGAGTTCCCGGAACAGCTCCGGGTTTCTGTTTACCTCGGTGACTTCCCTCTGTGTCCACCTATGACACGTTCTCGCTCTGCCCAGAAACCAGCCAGGCCGCTTGTCTGCCTCCCTGACAGCGGGGGGACGGAGCCCAAGTTGGCTGTCCTGTGTGTTTGCACAAAGGAGCTTTATTCTTAAAGCTGGAGAGGTTCTGAGCTTCGCGAACAATGGCCACCAGTGATGAGATGCTACGCCTTTGGCTCTGTGTGGCCCCGGGACAGGTGTGCCCTGGGAAAGGAGTGTGGGGTTGGCAGAGAACGTGAGCAGGAAGCTTTAGCCACTGCTCAGGAGGAAGAAGTGAGTTGGCAGAAGGAAGGGAGAGTGAATGGTGGCCGGGTAGAACGTTCTCAGATATTTGCTGTTCTTGATCTTTATCCCCGTGACCTGTAATACTAGTAGGAAAAACCTTCTATTGTACAATCAGCTGGGTCAGATTATCTACGTAACATGCTGCAGACTTCATGTTTAAAAACAAAGGAGACTTTCCAACTCGGGGTGAAAAGGATCAGATATAATGAAACGGGGTCCTTTGCAGACACAGGTTGAAGAAGGGGATTGAGATGGAACACCCCAGACCCTGCTTCCTTGTAGAGTCCAATGTTAGTTGCTCAGTCGTGTCCAGCTCTTTGTGACCCCATGGACTGTAGCCCACCAGACTCCTCTGTCCCTGGAATGCTCCAGGCAAGAAGACTGAAGTGGGTTGCCATTCCTTTCTCCAGGGGATCTTCCCGACCCAGAGATTGAACCCAGAATTCCTGCATTGCAGGCAGATTCTTTACCATTTGAGCCACCAGGGAAGCCAGGAAATCCTTGCAGGACCCAGTTGAATAATAAAAGCTGTTCCGGATAAAGTGTCTGAATCAGTGCAGGTTATCCTTAAATCCTCTGTGTCTTCTGTTCACCTGGGGGCAGCTGATTGGAATTTTGTTTCAGCTTTCACCACCTCTCCCCCACCTTTTATATCATATCTTTTTGTTTTCTAGTATCAGCCTGTGCTATAAAGAAAGAATGTTGCAGGAGGTTTGCAGGTTATGACCCTGTGGCTTTTAATAGTGGGTGAGGAATTCAGGAGTGTTCTGGTCCCCACTGAGGTCTTAGGGACTTAAAATACCTCTGCCCAGGAAGCGGCTGTCAGCAAGCCTTTGCCCTGGAGGTTGTGATCTGTTTGGGTTTGCAGTGAAACCCCGTGAAAGGCATCCACATTCCTCACATTCTTTTGGACTGGCATTGGCCGGAAAGCTGGGGTTTCTGAACTCAAACAGCAAGCATGTGGCTTGGTTCTTCTCTGGAGATAACCCTGGTAGATACCAGGGATGGTGTGGCTGGGCTCCCTGCCCTGTGCCCCCTCGCCCAGGTTACCTCCTCTGGGTTTGAATTGAGGGCACAGCTTGGCCAGGGTGGACCCCTTTTGAGCAAAGCAGGAGATCAACGGGGAGCTCTACTTAAGACCCCTTTTCGGCTCCAACAGTTTCCTGGGTGTCATTTATGTGGTTTGCTTTTTCTGGGACTGAGCCAGGGTACCCAGGGCAGCAGGACCCCTGGGAAGAGGAAGCAGGGTGGGTGGGCCTTGCCCCCGGGGTCTCCATCCTGTCTTTAAGGGCTCCCAGAGCGGGGCTCACACCTCTCCTGGCCATGGAGATGGCAGACGGCTGTGGGGGCTTTAGGGAGTGGATGTGTGTCTCCCAGCATTTAAAGAGACAGGATCCTCACACATTTGGCCAATTTTTGTGGCTTTTTTCGCCCTTACAGAAACACAAATGCAGTGTTTTCTCTTTGCTTCTTAATGTTCAAGACCTGATTTGTCCTAAGTTTATTGTGAGGAGGAGCATCAAGGGGTTTTGTGAAAGTGTCACTCAGTCGTGTCTGACTCTTTGCGACCCCATGGACTGTAGCCCACCAGGCTCCTCTGTCCACGGAATTCCCCAGGCAAGAATACCAGAGTGGGTAGCCATCCCCTTCTCCAGGGGATGTTCCCGACCCAGGGATCCAGCCCAGGTCTCCCGCATTGCCGGAAGATTCTTTACTGTCTGAGCCACCAGGGAAACCCTCAAGGGGTTTTACCAGTGCCTAATTTTGTGATTTGCAAGTAGTTCCACCCACGTGGAATTACATACACATCGGGCTTCTCAGGTGGCGATAGTGGTAAAGAACCCGCCTGCCAATCCAGGAGACTTAAGAGACACTGGTTTGATCCTTAGGTCGAAGATCCCCTGGAGAAGGGCCTGGCAACCCACTCCAGCATTCTCGCCTGGAGAAGCCCATGGACAGAGGAGCCTGGCGGGCTACAATCCACGGGGTCGCACAGAGTCGGGCACGACTGAAGTGACCTAGTACTTCACTCTCCACTCACGTGGCGTCGGTTTCTTTACCTGTTACTGATCCCCTGTTATCGCCAGAAATCATTTATTAAAAGGCCAGTGGATGCTGCTGTTCAAGGTGAGAGAGCAGGAATGATGCCTGATTCCAGTTCCCTTCACTTTAAGACTCGTGTGAAGGACCAGCATAACTGGCAAATAGCAGAGCTTGGCCCGACGGCTCCTCAGGGAGTGTGCCAACCAAGGAGGGGCTTGATGGGAGAGCAGGGTCAAGGCCAGTTCCCACGATCCTGCCAATGGCTGTGGAGGCAGGAGCTCCAGCCTCGCTCACTCGCTGTCTGCATGTTAGGTCTCCTCCCGCCCAGGAACACATCCTGTCCATTTTACAGACAAGAAGTCAGGCTCAGAGAGTGCCCCATTCAAGTTCAGGTTCAGAGGGTTATTAATAAGCTTGTTTGTGTGTCCCAAGTCATCCTTCCTTACTGAGAGGACACATGAGCTACGGGGCCAGTATCCCTGAGTCCCCCTCTGGCCAGTAGAAATCACTTGTGAATCCAGCAGGTTAAAGTTTTTCTCTTAAAACTGTAAATTTACTTAAAAATCAAGGCTACAGTTAGGAAGTGAGTTGGGTGGTCTGAAAGATCGGTGCTGTCCAGCTGCGTGGACCCGTCCACCCTCCCTGTAGGGAGTGCCTTGGCCAAGGTCTGGTCCACGTGGACACTCAGATTCTTGCTCTTCAGGGGTTACTTTTCAGACTGTATTGCCAGATTTTCTGATTATGTGAGCTTGGGTTTTGGGACGTGAAATTTGCGTAGCATTCAACCAACCGTTTAAACGTATACAGTCCAGTTGGCACTTAGTTCATAGTGTCATGTGACCAGCACCTGTCTCTGGTCTCAGAATATTTCCATCACCTCAGAAGAAGACCCCTCTCCCCCTCAGGGCCTACTCCTGTTGCCCACTGCACTCCTGCCCTGGCAGCCACCAAGGGGTTTACTCTTGAGGTTTGAATTGGACGCCAGCCTGTTGGTACTGATGAGGGAAATCATGGTTTTCCCAGGTCCTCAGGACCAGCGCAGCCAAGGCCAGCATCCTTAACTGCAGACACCCAGGCCTGCAGGCCGCCCCCTGGAGGTGAGGCCCGTCATCACAGTGGGACCTGGCCACATATCGCTTGAATGTGAAGCAGTGCTCGGCCTCTTTCAGAAGCTCTGCATGAGTGAGCCTCAGTCACGCTGGGGCTGTCTCATTAAATTAAAAATATTTATTAAAAATAAATTTAATAAAATTGAATTTTATATTAAATAAAAATTAAAAACCTCATATTGACCGTGAGGTCAGTTGCCTCCAGAGTGAAGTCTGGGGAATGCGGGCGGGTGAGAAACCTGAGTGCTTGGGCAGAGGTACTAAACGGAAAACAGCCCCTGTGGTCTTACAGGCCTTGTGTTTTAGTTTCATCACCAGCCTGCATTTTCACTCTTCTTAAAGCAGGCGTGTCATGAGGACCGCTGAGACATTTTTGACATACTTGAGGCTGTGGAGATAAAAGGTGAGTGGAAGAAAGATCCCGCAGTTGTTTATTTCCAGAGCCTTCCAGTCCCCTGCTGAAATCTGCGTAGGCTACAAAGAACTTCCCAATCTAATCAGAAAACTCCTGGGTCCCCATCCCTGGCTGGAGTTTTCCCCTTTCGTTCATCTGTTTTTTGAAGTTGACTGGGTCAGCTGCAACTCAGGAAGAACAGAGTGAATGTGTTTCATTCTTGGGTCAGAAAAATGTCTGTTTGTAGTCAGAAAAACGTCTCTGCCAAAAACTTACAGCTTTAATCTTTTCCATGCAAAGACAGATTTCAATAATGAGCGCAAGCATTTTGCATAAACTAATTTCCTTGAAACTCGGTTTCCTCACCTGTAAAGACGGAGCCCAGGTCAGAAGTTTCTCAGATAAAAAGGAATGGAATAGGCACTCCAGCTTGCTCAAGAGAAACAGTGGAGGGTTGTTGGAAAAATCCAGAGGTCAAGCCCCCAGATCAGAGGTCAAGCCCCCAGATCTCAGGGGACCTGGGGACCAGGGTTGGAGAAATGAAACCGCTTTTCAGGAATCGTGTGGCATGTTCCCCGGTCACCCGGCCTCTACCACTCAGCCAGTGTGCAGAGGAATGGCCACCAGCCATGGTCCAGCAGTCCGTGAGCAGGACCTGCCCTGGGGTGCTTTTGCCTTTCTCAGCTCTCTGCTCTTGGAAGTGGGTTGGAGCCCGCTGACTCTTTGGAGCAGGTCCACAGTTGCTGGGTCCAGAGGCAGATGGTGGATTGGCTCACCTGCAGGTGGGGTCTGTTGCTGGTCCATCGGAGGGAGGGGACAGGGCCATGGGGTGTTCAGGCTGGAGGAGCGCCTGGACCAGGCAGTGAAGCGCCCAGCAGAGTGAGGAGGTGGTGAGCTTTCACCCTCCCCCGGGGCTTTATGCAAACGTACCTCCCCTCCCTCCTTCCCTCTCTCTCTCCCTCCCATCCTCCTTGTTTCCTTCCCTTTCTCCCTCCCTCCTTCTGAGGTTGCCACCCCACCAGATGGGTAAGCCATTTAACCTCCCAGGGACTCCCTTGGCTTGTGTCTGTATCGAGGGGCCCCCGAGCATCAGTCTCTGAACATGTCACTGATGTGGCCCCAGGGCTGCCCTGCCCCAGATACTTCACACAGTTTCTCAAGCCCTTCGCCCTGGCTTGTAGAGGACAGGACACCCCCCACCCCCAATTCCTGGGCAGCCCTGGACTTTGGGTTCCATAAACTTGATTCTTCTTGCTTCATCATTTCCCATCATAAATCCTGTTTGCATTTGCTGTTCTCCTGTATGAACATAGAGCCTCATCTCTGCTTTTGGTTTTTTTGAAAGTAATTGTGAAAAGCATTGATCGGTGCTGTAGGTGTGCTTGTGTATCACGGTGGCCTGAGCCTCGGCCCCTTGAACATCGTCTTCATCAATAGCAGGCGTGTCCCCATGGGACTTCTAGCAGCCTGTTGAGAGGGTCCTTAAGGTCCCAACATGTCAAGCAAACTTTTACAGATATAGCTGGTTTTCTAAAGAGAAAGCCCACAGTCCTTGTCAGATTCCTCAAATGAGTTTTGGCTGACTTGGAAGAAGGCTAAGGCCAGCATAGAGATAAGGTGGCCGGAAGATAAGCCAGTGTTGGGTCAGACCGAGGGGCTGAAGGTCTGCCCTTGACCAAGAGCGCTCAGCGCTAAGCCCCTTCAGTTGTATCGTTGTGACCCCCGACCCTGTGCTCTTCAGCCCACTGGGTTCATCTGTCCATGGGATTCTCTAGGCAAGAACACTGGAGTGGGTTGCCATGCCCACCTCTGGGGGATCTTCCCCACCCAGGGAACGAACCTGCGTCTTCTCTCTCCCGCACTGGGAGGCAGGTTCTTTACCACTAGCCCCCACCGGGAAGACTCCTTCTTTCCTTTATCTGGTTCTTATTTCTGTTGCTTTCCATTCAAATACCAATGGTATTTGCTCTGTTGTAGAGTGGGGAGGACCTGGCTTATGAAAATCACCTTTGGATTCTAGCTGACTTGGGCTTGCTCTGCCCCACCCCTGAAAATCAGAGATGCTGTGCGGGTGTTTGACAGGAAGCCGGGGCCACCAGCAGGCTGTTCGTGGGTTGGTGGCTGGAGAGAGGGGGCCAGGGCCACCGGCAGGCCATCCATGGGTCAGTGGCTGGAGAGGGGGGGCCCACCTGAACTGTCTGTCTGCACGGTGCTCAGGTTTGAGGGGCATGGGAAGAAGAATTTGGGAATGGGCTCTCAGGGGAGGTGGGCTTCTGATGCACGCTGTGTGTGGTCGGGGCCTGTTGTGGATTTAGCCGAGGAGGTTTCAGGGAGGAGATGGTATTGCACAATGCTCAAAGAGCTCTTCAGTAGGTTCATTTTATGTTGAAATTTTGCAGAGTGCTTTACAGTTTGCAGAGCTCTCGGATTTGTTCTTGACCTTTTGACCTTCTCCAAGAGGTAAGGCCAGGTAGGGATCCGTGGCCTCCTCTTACTGATGAGGTGGTGCTCTGGAAGGCCAACGGTGATTAATGGGGGCTCAGAGCATGAGCCCCTACTCACTCAGAGCATGAGTGATTAATGGGGCCCCCGACCCCAACGCCAGTACACAGCTCCCCACAGCAATAAGAGCTGAGATCAGATGGTGGAAGGCTAGGCCGGGTTTGCAAACTGTCCATCAGTGGGACGCATGGCAGAGTCCAGGTGGGGCCTGGGTGGATGTCCCTTCTAGCTGGGATCTCTTCATTTCCAAAGGACGTGACGTAACTTGAGAACCAGTCATCTGTATTTGTCGGGAGGCAGGTTGGCACACGTCACTAGGAAATAGTTTGCCCTCCCCGTTTTGCAGGAAGGAGAGCGGGACCTGAGAGAATGGTTACATCCCAGGTCACATCTGAGTCCTTGGGACGGCCGCCGGGTGAGGGATCTCGGCTTCTAGCGGGAAAGAAATCAAGAGTGAGCCATGGTAAAGAGGAAAAAGGTTAATCCAGGGAGATGCACACTCCATAGAAAGAGGGTGGGCCATCTCAGAAGGGGAGGGCCATCTCAGAAGGTGAGGCCATCTCAGAAGGGGAGGGCCATCTCAGAAGGTGAGGCCATCTCAGAAGGTGAGGCCATCTCAGAAGGTGAGGCCATCTCAGAAGGGGAGGGCCATCTCAGAAGGTGAGGGCATCTCAGAAGGGGAGGGCCATCTCAGAAGGTGAGGCCATCTCAGAAGGTGAGGGCCATCTCAGAAGGTGAGGGGCATCTCAGAAGGTGAGGCCATCTCAGAAGGTGAGGCCGTCTCAGAAGGTGAGGCCATCTCAGAAGGTGAGGGCATCCGAGGTATGGGGTTGTTGGTTATTGTTGTTATTCAGTTGCTAAGTTGTGTCCGACTCTTTTTGACCCCCTGGACTGCAGCATTCCTGGCTTCCCTGTCCTTCACCATCTCCTGGAGCTTGCTCAGACTCATCTCTGTTGAGTCGATGATGCCATCCAGCCATCTCATCCTCTGTTGCCTCCTTCTCCTCCTGTCTTCAGTCTTTCCCAGCATTAGGGTCTTTTCCGGTGAGTCGGCTCTTCACTTCAGGTGGCCAAAGTATTGGAGCTTCAGCTTCAGCATCAGTCCATCCAGTGAATATTCAGCATTGATTTCCCTTAGGATTGACACATTTGATCTCCTTGAGAGTCCGAGGGCTAATGAGTGAGAGGAGTATTCAAGCTGTTTGGGGGAAGAGGTGGGGATTTCCAGGAATTGAGCCACCCCATCTTTTATGATTAAATTTCTTTATTTTTAATTGAAGGATAATCGCTCTACAATATTGTGATGGTTTCTGCCATACAGCAACATGAGTCAGCCATGGGTATGCATACGCACCCTCCCCCTTGAACCTCCCTCCCACCTCCCTCTCCCTCCCGCCAGTCTAGGTTGTTCTGGAGCCCTGGTTTGGATCCCAGAGTCACACAGCCAGCTTCCGTTGGCTATCTGTTTTGCATATGTTAATGGATGTGTTTCCATGTTCCTGTCTCCATACATCCCACCCTCTCCTCCCTCTCCAATCCCCCACGTGTCTATAAGTCTGTTCTCTATGTCTGTATCTCCATTGCTGCCCTTCAGATAGGCTCATCACTATTCCTCAACATAGTTCTCAAGTCCTAGCTATGGCAGTCAGAGAAAAAAAAGAAATAAAAAGAATCCACATTGGAAAAGAAGAAGTAAAACTCTCATCTGTTTGCAGATGACTTGATGCTATACATAGCAAACCCTAAAGATACTATCAGATAATTACTAGAGCTAATCAGTGAATTTGGCAACGTTACAGGTACAAAATCAATACACAGAAATCACTTGCATTCCTATACACTAACAATGAAAAATCAGAAAGAGAAATTCAGGAATCAATCCCATTTACCATTGCAAGAAAAAGAAAATGCCCAGGAATAAACCCACCTAAGGAGACAAAAGAGCTGTATACAGAAAACTATAAGACACTGATGGAAGACATCAAAGACAACTCCCCGTTTTCTGACCTTTTATGGTCGGCCTTGGAGCTCTCCTGATGCCTGTGGGTGGGGGTGTGTGGTTTAGGTTGCTGGTGTGCTACAGCGAGTGTATACTGAGGCTCGAGGTCTAGTGGAGGTCCACTTGTCTGCCACCTTGGACCTCGTTGGTTCTAATGGTTTACGTTGTGTCCTCGGACTATGTCATTTTCCTAAACCCTGCCCCCTTCCTGTCTCATTTGGGATGCTCAGTTTCTGTAGGAAGTCTTCAGGGTGCCACTCATGAGTGAGCTCCCCTGCACAGGCTCCTGTGTGCTGACTCCCCTTGTGTCCTTTCTGTACCTGCTGGGAGGTCGGCCTGGGGGTTCATCTGAAACCGCTGCATCGGGTGGGCTCCCTTGCCTCCAGTAGAAAGATCAGGCTGGAGAGGAGGTCAGGGGAGATTGGGGTGGTCACTCCCTGGATCCCCAGTACCTGCCTCCCCATCCCTTCCTTCCTACTGTCATTACTCCAGGGTCTTCCTACACTCGCTGCCCCCCTCCTCACATCTCATTGTCTTTCAATTCAGTTCAGTTCCGTTCATTTACTCAGTTGTGTCTGACTCTGCGACCCATGGGCTGCAGCACGCCAGGCTTCCCTGTCCATCACCAACTCCCGGAGTTTACTCAAACTCATGTCCATCGAGTCGGTGATGCTACACAACCATCTCATCCTCTGTCGTCCCCTTCTCCTCCTGTCCTCAATCTTTCCCAGCATCAGGGTCTTTTCCAAGGAGTCAGCTCTTTGCATCAGGTAGCCAAAGTATTGGAGTTTCAGCTTCAGCATCAGTCCTTCCAATGAATATTCAGAGCTGATTTCCTTTAGGATGCACTAAACTGCACTCAAATGATGCTAATCTGAGTGACAGCTTAGCCGGTCCCCACACAGTGAGAACACCAAGGCAGGGCCCAGGGACCTGCACTTCAACCCGACTAGCCCAGGTAGTCACTGACGTACTCAGCCTTTTTGGATTCAGATCCCAGCCTGAGCACTCTTGTCCTGTCTGCACCTGTTGGAGCGTCCATCCATCCATCTGAGAGAGCAGATGGGTACTGAATCCTGCGTGACATCTGGATCTACAGCTTACGCAGAGCTTCTTATAGGCTGGGCTTCCCTGGTCGCTCAGCTGCTAAAGAAACCACCCGCAATGCGGGAGACCTGGGTTTGATCCCTGGGTTGGGAAGATCCCCTGGAGAAGGGAAAGCCTACCCACTCCAGTATTCTGGCCTGGAGAATTCCATGGACTCTCTAGTCTATGGGATCACAGAGAGTCGGACATGACTGAGCGACTTTCACTTTCTCATAGGCCAGACGTGGGGGGCTGGGACAGGAAGGGAAAGTCAGTGCCTGGCTTAGGGGAGAACCACCCCCTCCCCAGGGCAGGGGGTCACACCCTAGCACTTGGCTCCCTTTCGGTGACTGCACTCAGGTGGTTGATGCTGAAGCTGACGCTCCAATACTTGGGCCACCTGATGTGAAGAGTCAGCTTAATGGAAAAGACCCTGATGCTGGGAAAGATTGAAGGCAGGAGGAGAAGGGGACGACAGAGGGTGAGATGGTTGGATGGCATCACCGACTCAATGGACATGGGTTTGGGTGAACTCCGGGAGTTGGTGATGGACAGGGAGGCCTGGCGTGCTGCGGTCCATGGGGTCGCAAAGGGTCAGACAGGACCGAGCGACTGAACAACTCAGGCAGCATCCCACGTCTGTGTCCTGCGAGGGGGGATTTGACCTCAGGTGGGTGGGGAGCAGGTGGAGCCGCTGCAGCCGCTGATCCTGTCCTGGGCTGGGCGAGTCAGGGGAACTAAGGAAACCACTCTCTCTGTACTCGGACACCGTGCCGGGTACCCGCTCTTCTTGCGAGAGACGCAAAGCAGAGGACAGGCAGCAGGTTGGGGAGAGGGGCATGGCCTCACCCTCCCTGTCTCTCCCTGCTCTGTTCCTCCTGATGATGCTGTTGCTTCCTTCCTTTCTGTTTTGTTTTTCCTTTTCCTGTGCTCCTAAGCATGTTCAGAAAACCTCGTAAGGGTTACCTGCTGCTTCAAAGGTATTGTACCTGACATTTCCAGGGTTTGATAAAGGAGAGATCAACCGGAAATCTCTGGAGAGCATCTTTACGAGAAACAAAGTATATTCTTTTTCATTTTTAATGATTTTTAACTGTGATGCAAAAACCTTCCAGAAAAAATACCAGCAGGCTGGAGGCAGCCGGGACTGTGGGGTGCTCAGAACCGCGGATCTCACGCTGAGATGCCACCCAGGGCTGCTGGCCCAGATTTCCACCTGGCCAGTGTGCCCACAAAGGCACGTGCCCGTGCAGGGATGGTGGTGTTGGTCCGTGTTGCCGTGAGCCTCCAGTACCACCCCTTCACCTGTGGCCCTGCCTGTGGTCTCAGAGGGTCTGAGACCAAAGGAGACAGTGAAGGAGGAAGATGCCGGGGGAGCGGGCAGGGATAGCAGCAAATGGTCCACGTGATATCCCCGGGATAGGATGAAGGTTTGGGGCCCACACAGATTCTGTGGACAATTGGTTCCCCAAATCTCTTTCATTCCCTCTACTGACTGAACCTGTTCTAAAGGTTTAAATTAATTGGTAAAGCCTGTAGCCCAGGGCCTGGCCCAGGGTAAAGGGCGTTATCTTCCTAGTTAGGATTCAAACGATTTCTGTTTTCCTAGGGTCAGAGCGGACTCGTTCCTGAGAAATTGAGTAGGGGGCCCAGGCCACAGGCAGTATAGTGAGGTGATGTGTGGGAAATTCCCAAAAGAAGAAACAGGAGGGGATGGATGCGGAGGGGAGCCTGCCAGAGAGCAGGTGCGTCCAGAGAAGGACCAGGAGGCTGCGGTCTCAGGACCAAGTGGACCAAATCTGGTGTGCCCTCTGCCTTTGCAAATCAGTTTTTCTCAGAGCCTGGCCGCACCCGCTCATTGTCTGTGGCCGTGTCTGCCTTTGCAGGGCGGAGCTGAATGGTTTGAGTGGAGGCCACGTGGCCCACAGAGCCTGTCGTCTTCCCCGCCTGGCCCTTTCCAGCAAGGGTGTCACCAGGGGCCATCTGGCAGTGTCTGGAGATGCTTCTGTCATCACAGCTGAGGCGGTGGGGGGGGGCTCCTGGCATCCAGTGGGTAGAGGTGGGCGTGCTGCTGGGATGCACTTGGATGGGTCCTGTGGCGAAAAATGATCCTGCCCCAAATGTCGGTAGGGCCAAGGTTGAGAAACACTGCCATTCAGAAGAGCATTTCTGTTTCAACTCCAGAACTGACCGGCTGGGGGAGGTGGGTGGTGCCCTCTGCTAGGATAGGGATGCAGGAGAGGGGGCGGTGGGCTCAGACCGGCGGTGGGGAGGACCCAGCCGTCTGGCCCTGCAGTGGCCATCCTGAGGGCGTGGGCAGGTACTGCAGAGACCGGGCTTCAGACATCAGCAGAGACTAGGCGGTCCCTCCCCACCCTGTCCCCAGGGGTGGCCTGGCAATGGCCAGCCCCCAAGGAGAATGCGCCTAGTGACGAAGCAGAAGGGCAGGGATGGACACTGGGGACAGTGGACACTCTATGGGCCGGCAGAGGGGGAGAAAGCATGGAAGCGAGGGGGAGGACCAGCCATGGGAGTGCGGGAGGAGACCTGCAGGACAGGCCTTGCAGGCCGGCTCAGAGCAGGGAGAGCGGTCAGCGTGCGAAAGCCACCCGGGGAGACGCATGTGGGCAAACGCCCTCAGGACCTGGCACTCCCACGGCCTTATCAACTCCGATGAGAACAGGGCGTCCAGGCCTTGGGGCAGGAGCGGCTTCAGGGGCAGTGGGGGGGCAGCCAGGGAGGGTGTTTGTGAGCAGAAAGGCGCTGGCACCAGCCAGTCAGCCAGGAGCCCTGGGCTCGAGCCAGCGGCTGGTGCCGTAGGCGAGGGTGTCCGGAGCTGCCCGGGGCTCTGGTCCAAACCCAGGCGCGGCAGGATAGAGCACAGAGACCTCCCGTGGACCAGGAGGAGGGAGAAGGGTGGGGCGGGGCAGCAGGACGAAGGTGCTGCTGAGAATCCTCTAGACGGCCAAGTACGAGCGCTAAACAGAGAAAGCAGAGGATGGGATCGACCGAGCCGTGCCCCTTCTGCCCATGGGTGATTCTTTTCTCCTCCCGATGCTTTTTCTGACCTTCTGTATAAAATAATCACCCTCTGGGAGGCGAAAGGAAAGCTCCTCCCTGACTGCCCTCTGACTCGGTCACAATCTTACCCCCACCGGCCAAGCTCTTGCGTCACCCTTGGAACTGGAAGGAAATTAGCCGATTATCCAAAGGCCAGGGGCCTGGCTTCCAAGGCCTCTGGGGCACTCCGTCTCCCCGCAGGAAAGCTGCTGGGTCAGTCGGGTTCTGTTTCATCTCCGCCTGGTACAGACGGGTAGCAGAAGCTCTGCGGACAAACAGGGTGGTTTCACACCAGGCTTGCTAATATGTGTGTGTGTGTGTGTTAGTGGCTCAGTCGCGTCCGACTCTCTGCGACCCCGTGGACTGTAGCCCGCCAGGCTCCTCTGTCTATGGGGTTCTCCAGGCAAGAATACTGGAGTGGGTTGCCATTTCCTTCTCCAGGGTATCTTTCTGACCCAGGGTTGGAACCCTGGTCTCCTGCATTGCAGGCGGATTCTTTACCATCTGAGCCACTCAGGAAGCTCCTGCTAATGTATGCATCGATTAAAAAAAAAAAAAAAGCACTGAGCAGACGTTTGGGCTATCCTGTCAGCTCTGCCCCAGCAGCCCAGCTTGAGGGTCCTGCTCTGGTCTCCAGGAGCCAGGCTGCTGTCGGCCCAGTGGGCAGCGGGGATGAACAGCTGATGGTCCTGGAATTGTCTAGAACGGGGCTTCTCCAGCTCAGCCATCCTTGTGTGGGTCTCACACCAGCCTTGGGTTCATGGGCTCCCCCCTGCAGCCAGCCAGCTGGGATCCTTGTACCAGAGACCTGGCTTCTTTGCACCTCGGTTTTCCCAACCATTCGATGGGGGAATAATGTCTGTGTCATGGGGTGGCTGTCACGTGTAAATCAGTGAGCACAGAAGCACTGAGAATGATAACGCCTGACACGCACCCAACAAATGCCCTCAGGGCGGTGGGGTCAGGGGGTGACAGGCAAGTTTTTACAGATTGACAGCGATTTGTGGCAACCCTGCATCAAGCCAAGTCTCTTGGCATCTTTTTTCCAGCAACAGTTCCTCCCTTTGTGTCTCTGTTACATTTCAGCAATGCTTGATTTCTAACTTTTTATTAATGTTTAAATTAAATATTTAAATATTTCAAATAATAGCTACTATATTTGTTCTAAGCATCTGTGATCTGTGATCTTTGATGTGACCTTGGCAAAAAGACAGTTCAGGGAAGGCTCAGGTGATGCTTAGAGTTTTGTAGCAATAAAAAGTCTTTTTAAATTAAGGCATGCACATTTTTTTTTGAAAGCCCTATCGTATACTTACTCGGGTTCAATCCCTGGGTTGCTAAGATCCCCTGGAGGAGGGCATGGCAACCCACTCCAGTATTCTTGCCTGGAGAATCCCATGGACAGAGGAGCCTGGTGGGCTACAGTCCATGGGGTCGCAAAGGGTCAGACACGACCGAGCCCGTTTCCATTTCATTTCATTTTCATAGATTGGACCGTGGGGTCGCAAAGAGTTGCACACAACTGGGTGACTTCACTTTCAAGCAAGCACATCACAGCTCCACCTCACATCATCAGGCGTTAAGGGTCTCACAAGAAGCAAGCCACCCAGGCGCCCCGCACACGCAGTTCACTTCAGGGTTCGAGCTCCTAAGAGAATCTAACGCGGCCACTGATCTGCCAGTGATCAGGCGGTAATGCGAGTGATGGGGGGCAGTTATAAACACCAATGAAGCTTTGCTCACTTGCCTGCCGCTCACCAGCCTGGTTCCTAACAAGTCATGGACCTGACCGGTACCAGTTTTGGGGTGGGGTACCCTGATTCACGTGACTTCATCTTTTTTAAGTTTCTTTTTTTTTTTAAATAATAATTTTATTTATTTATTCTGGCTGTGCTGGGTCTGCATTGCTGCGTGTGGTTCTCTCTAGCTGCGGTTGCGTGGGTTTCTCACTGGGGTGGCTTCACGGGCTCGGATGCGTGGGCTTCAGTGGTTCCGGTTCCCGAGCCCCAGAGCACAGGCTCTCGAGTTGTGGCACATGGGCTTAATTGCCCTGTGGCATGTGCGATCTTCCCGGATCTGGGATTGAACCCATGTCTCCTGCATCGGCAGGCGGACTCTACACCGCTGAGCCAGCGGGGAAGCCCCCTCGCTTTGTCCTGACGCTGGTTATATTGCGGCGGTCTGGCACTGAACCTGCGTGTCTCGGGTCTGCCCGCACTTTTTCAAGGCTGCATAACAAGTGGCCATAAGCGTCCTGGCTTAGAACAGCAGAAGGGGGTTCCCTCGAGCCTGGAGGCCGCAGGTCTGAGAGGAGACGTCTACAGGGCCGGGTTTCCCCCGAGGACTCCTCCTTGTAGCTCTGGACATTCACCCACCATCTCCATGCCCGGTGGCTTGAGCTCCATCGCTCCAGTCTCTGTCCCATCTTCCCAGTTATCTTCCCCTTGCGTGTCTGTGTCTCCTTATCCCAATGCCCCTCTTCTTACAGGGACGCCAGAGATTGGATTTAGGGCCTGCCCTAAACCAGTGTAACCTCATTTTAGCTTGATCACATCCGCAGAGACCCAGCTTCCAAACGTCAATTCACAGATACTATGGTTTAGGATTCCAGCGCCCCTTTTTGGGGGGACACCATTCAACTGCCTGTTATGGGCGCGGTTGGCTGTTTTAACCTGTATCGTGGTTTCTGTTGTAGTTCAGTGTCTGCGTCGTCCTCATTTCTGTGAGCCCTCTAGGCAGGCTGGTCTTCCTTCTCTCTGTGTTCTAACATAGCAGCTAGCATAGTGCAGGACAAGGCTCAGTACCCCCGTCGTTAGTGACCGACACTAAGGAAGACGCCGCTGCTGATAACCTTCCAGTTTTTAGGACAGAAATCTGCACTAGACAGATGTGAAGAGGGCTGGGAACACAAGACGTCCCGGTTGGAGAGGCAGCCCACTGATACACTGAGATGGGAGCAACCCACAAATCCTTGGTTGGTGAAAGGACTACTTACTGAGTGATGCTGTGTGCCAGGGAGGCTGAAGGTTCTTGCTAACCCTGAGCTCTTGGCCTGGCTGGAGACGCAGGCAGTTAAAAGAGCTGTCATGGTCAAGTGATCAGTCCTATTGTAGGGGAGCACGGGGCGCAGGGGCTGGTGACCCCAGACGTGGCGTTGACTCAGAAGGCAGCCTGCTGGCTTAAGGACTTTGGCCACCCCTCGGACCTCTGGCAGCTCCTGCCTGCCCTAGCCAGGAGCCAGCCTGCCTCCTCCCACTCCCCTCGCCTCCTGCCCCTACCCTGTCCCCCGTACCTCGATGTCCAGGGTCAGAGTATCCCCGGAAAGTCACATTTACCAAAAGCTCAGAGTATGACCTTATCTAGAAGTAGGGTCTTTGCAGATGTAATTGACTTGAAGTCTGTGTATATGCTCAGTTGCGTCTGACTCTTTGCAATCCCTTGGACTGTAGCCCATCAGGCTCCTCTGCCCATGGGATTCTCCGGGCAAGAATACTGGAGTGGGTTGCCATGCCCTTCTCCAGAGGATCTTCCCAACCCAAGGATCAAACCTGAATCTTCCACAGCAACTGCATTGATAGGCAGATTCTTTGCCACTGAGCCACCAGGGGTGGACCCTAATCCCGTGACTGGTGTCCTTAGAAGACGGCCGTGTGGACACACAGGAAAGAAGGCACGGGATGACAGAGGCAGATTGCAGGGGCATCTACGAGCCAAGGAAGGACAAGGCTTGCCGTGAAGCCACAAGCCAGGAGGGAGCCTAGGACACGCTCACCCCAGAGCCTTTGGGAGCATGCCCACTGAGACCTTGAGTTCAGACCTTCAGCATCCAGGACTCGGGGAGGAGTGTTTCTTGGTGTTAAGCCGCCCAGTTTGTGGTTATTTTTTACACCAGCCCTGGGAACCCACGCATCTGGGCCTCGCTGACCCCAGGACACCTAGGCGAGGTTTTGGCTCAAGGTTTCTGCAAAGATTTCCTTTGAAGAATGTGTCCTGCTTCTAAAAATAAAACCTTGCCTGCCCCTGGGGCCCTCCTGTTACAGGGAGTTCTCCCCAGTGCTTGGCCTTGTATTTCTGTGATCTGCTTCACTTCAGACTCAGGCCCAGAGACGTTTGGTTGGATCTGTTCTGCAGGCAGCAATAGTCACACTGGGAGTCGGGGTTGAAGGCTACGCCAAGCTGCTGGAATTCCTGGGGCCACTTCAGTCTGCTCCTTCATGACCCTCTGTCTGGCCTCCAGCCCTTACTTACCTGTTAAAACACACCTTGATCCCTTCAAGGTCAAAATGCTCTTTCCGGCACAGTGGCCGGCGGATTCGCAGAGCTGCCATCGCCTGCCCTGCGGGCTTGGGCCCCGCGTAGGAGTCACTTGAGGGTCCTGTGTGCACCTCGTGTGTGCCTGCAGAGCTCGCCTCCAGGACTTAGTGCCCTGAGTGTACAGACTCAGGACCTTGTGAGTAACACCCAGAAAGTGCCGCTGCCCTTGGGTGCTTTTGTGATGGAGTCGGGGTTAGGGTCAGTGACAGCAGAGCGGTCCAGGGAGGATTTATTAAAGGGTAGATGGGTTTGGTCAGGCTTAAAAGAGTCAGAGAGCATCTTCCAGAGAGCGGCATGCCTGGCTGAGTGTGCAAAGTTTGAGGAGGGGGCCTTTAGCTGGTCGTTAGGGCCTGCAACTGGGGGCTTGGGGTTGGGGGGGGTGAGACCAGTGGTATCTCAGGGGTTGAGCAAGTGGGCTTTCTTCTGAGTAATAAGGCCGTACAGATAGCGAGGGATCTGGAGGACCTTGGAGAAGGCCAGGTCTTGAATAGGGAGAGAGAGCTTGGTTGGGGCTTGAGGAGGCCAGGGTGTGGGGTTGGCAGGGGCGACCTTGGACCACCATTCACAGTGGAGGCTGAGCGATCGGGGTCTGGGTTCTAAAGGAAGGACTGTTGTAGAATTCTTTGACTGATAGGTGAGTCTGGGCTGCACAGAGACCCTCTGCCCTGTGTGTGCATTGGGAGCGCGTGAGCGCTTTGAAAACATGCTGCTGAATGTCTGGGTGGGACCGTGTTAGTCCAAAGCCTCCCCAGGCGGTTGTCATCGACATCCAGGGTGGGGAAACTGTCAAGGGGAGCCCTTTGGGGCCCAGGGGTGCCAGGCGTGGCCATGGGGTGGAGGTTGAGCCAGAGAGGAGAGGTGGAAACACGACCTGGCAGCTCAGTTTTAAAGGTAAGTGTGTTAGTATGTTAGTCACTCAGTCGTGCCCGACTGTTTGCGACCCCATGGAGTGCAGCCCACCAGGCTCCTCTGTCCATGAGATTTTCCAGACAAGGATACTGGCGTGGGTTGCCATTTCCTTTTCCAGGGGATCATCCCAACCCAGGGATCGAACCCAGGTCACCTACACTGCAGGCAGATTCTTTACCGATTGAGCTACAAGGGAAGCCCCAAACGGTAAAGGAAGAGGATAAATAACGTTAATAACAGTAGCCCTCACCAGGGACGGTGGTTCTCAAAGAGGTGATATCAGAGGACACATGGTGGTGCCTGGAGTTGGGTTGTCCAGGGGAGATGCTCCCGGCTTCTGGGTGTGTGGGCCAAGGATGCAGCCAGAAGTCCTGCAGTGGGTAGGGCACCCCCCGCCCCCCAGCTAGGCCCCACCCAACCACACACACACATCCAAAATGTTTCTAGCATCAAGAGCAGGAAGCCCTGACTTGGGGACAGAGCGCCTGCTGGGTCTTAGTAAGCACTCGGCATGAACCAGCCGACTTTACCCACACACTTGGAAGAGGCAGAGAGTGTGTCATCCCTGTGTTATAGATGGAGAAAGGGAGGTGCCAAGCAGTTGAGTTCTGCTCGCCAGAGGGCTTCCCCACCTAGAGCCAAGTGACACGGTGGAGTAAAGAGAGAGCTCATCGAGGTGAGAAGGTAGTGACTTTGGTTTCGAGTACATGCCAGCGCCTCTGACTGCCAATGCAGAGAATCCGTGAGTGGGTTTGAGCCCCTGGCAGGTCGCTGTTCAGGGACATCCGTGCTGGGCCAGCTGGCCTTCATCTCCAGGCACAGTGATGACTAGGAACGGTCCTCATTGAGCACCTACTATGTGCTCACATGTCAAGCCAGATTTTACTATCTTTCTGCTGCAGGTGATACAAATAGAGGCTCGGAGAGGCTAAGTAATGTGTCCAAGAGCACACAGCTAGAGCGGCTGGTCACACTCAGGCCTGACTCCAAAACCTCGTGTTCCCTTCTTGGTATGGTGGCATCACCTTGGTTTAGTCCCGGCTGCAGGCCAGGAGGAGGAGGAGGAAGATGGTGATAAAAGGATCGGGTGAGGAAGCCACATGCTAGAGGAGCGAGCAGAGCCTGGGAACAGAGCTAGGCTGGAGGCAGGGTGCCAAGCGTACAGACCACAGGGTCTTCCCCTTGGTGAGGCCGACAGCCTCCATATCTCCCAGGCCCGCAGGAGAAGATGAGCTTTTGTCTGGAAACAGATGTTTCCAGAACAGCTTTTTCCCTGCGCTGGTCTTTTCCAGAATGATTGCATCTTGAGGAATCAGTGAAGCTGGGGTTCGATTTGTGCCAGGAGACACAAGTGTAAGTTAGCTGCTCAGTCGTGCCTGACTCTTCGCAATTGCATGGACTGCAGCCCACCAGGCTCCTGTGTCCATGAGATTTTCCAGGCAAGGATACTGGAATGGGTTGCCATTTCCTTCTCCGGGCATCTTCCAAACCCAGATCAAACCCGGGTTTCCTGTGCTGCAGGCAGATTCTTTACCGACTGAGCTACAAGGGAAGCCAGGAGACACAGCACACCCCTCAATGCCGATCCTCTGGGCTGTCTGGCCTCCATTCCGCTGCCCTTCCTGTGGGCCTGTCATTCTCACCGGCCTTTCTTCTCGACAGCAGGTCCCTCGCACCTTCGCTGTATTTTGAGCTGTGCTGTCTTGCCCGCTCTGTCTCCATGTCCCTGGGGGATCCCAGGGCCCCCTGAAGCCCCCTCTCTTGCCCTCAGCTGCTTTCTCACTCGGCTTCCGCCAGCTGCAGGAAATTTGTAGCCAAGGTTTTGCCTCTGTGCTGTGACTACGAAGGGTGTCTTTTCCTGCTGCAAGCGGGCTGGACTCCCCCACGGGAGATGGAGCCCTCTGGTGGGGAGGGTCTCCCCGTAGCTTAGGGGACACCGACCTGCTTTGCCCTCCCCCTGACCCTATTTTCTGGTGGTTCCCTTGTGTTCTCAGTGAGTGGAAAAGTTCAGAGAGCTCCAGAATCGTGGTGAAACTTGCTTGTTTTCCAACCCCCACGTACTTGGTTGCTGCAAAGAAATGCCTCTGCAGGGCCCATGAGGTGGCAAGGTTTTCTGCAGAAGCACTCCGGGTCTGTGGGTGCCATTCTCCGCCGACGTCCAACTCCGCCTTCGGGAATGTGGGGTGAGCAGCACTCCAGCCGATGGCCTGGGAGTTTGGGATCTTAGGAAAGAACATTCCAGAAGTGTCGGGGTAAGACCACACTTTGCAGAGGCCGGACGCTCATTTGCTTCTTGAGTTCCGGTTGTGTCAGCTGGGACAAAGAGGGGCTGGAAAAGAGGAATTCCCGGGAGGCGGGAGGCCACGCCAGCTGAGGAGCGCAAGGGGCTGAGGCGGTGGATCAGTGTCCTCACTCCCAGGAGGCTGTGTAACCTTCCAGGGGCCCCCAGAGCACACTGCCGCGGACTGGGCTCAGCACAGCAGAGCTTCTGTCTCTCACGGCTCCGGAGGCTTGAGGCTCAGGGCTGCGGTGGCGGCAGGGCTGTCTCCTTCTGAGGCCCAAGGGAGAAGCGTCCTGGGCACCTCTCCTGGGCTTCTGGACAGCCGCCTCCTCCCCGTGCCTCCATGCCACCTTCCCTCTGTGCCCAGCGTCCCCGTTTTGTAAGTATGCCTGTCATATTGCATGGGGGCCCGCCCTCATTGCTTTATCTGAACTCGGTCATCTGCAAAGACCTTGTTTCCAGATAAGGTTGTGTTGGCAGGTAGCGGAGGTTGGGACTTCAGCATCGTCGGCAGGGGACACAGTTCAGTTCATAATGTGAGGGTAGGAGAAAGGTGTGAACATGTGTGACTGCTCAGGACTGCTCTCCCCAGCCTGGTGGTTTTTAGGTTTTAGCTAAGAGATGCTTGCTCAAGTGCCTGACCTTAACCCTGTGGCTGGGCCTTAAATAGCTCAAGGTAATGGAAGTTAGGTGCAGTGATATTAAACCTTCACTACACACAACCCACAGTTGTAATAAATAGCAGTGGAGGTAGAATTTATGAAGTGATCAGTAATTTATAAAGAAAGTATATGTCCTCATTTAATAAAGCCTCTATAAACCAGCAGAGCAGGCAATGGCACCCCACTCCAGTACTCTTCCCTGGAAAATCCCATGGATGGAGGAGCCTGGTAGGCTGCAGTCCATGGGGTCACTAAGGGTTGGACATGACTGAGCGACTTCACTTTCACTTTTCACTTTCATGCATTGGAGAAGGAAATGGCAACCCACTCCAGTGTTCTTGCCTGGAGAATCCCAGGGACAGGGGAGCCTGGTGGGCTGCCGTCTATGGGGTCACACAGAGTCAGACACGACTGAAGTGACTTAGCAGCAGCAGCAGCTATAAACCAGCTGGGCTTCCTTGGGCTTCCCTGGTGGCTCTGAGCAGGTAAAGAATCTGCCTGCAATGCAGGAAACCCGGGTTTGATCCCTGGGTCAGGAAGATCCCCTGGAGAAGAAAATGGCAACCCACTCTAGCGTTCTTACTTGGAGATCCCCATGGATGGAGGAGTCTGGCAGGCTACAGTCCATGGGGTAAGAAACAGCCAGACACGACTGAGCAACTGCGCACACACACACACACACACACACACACACACACACTGTTCTGGCACTCATTTTTAAATAAACAGACCCACCATATTTCTGGAGGAAAAGATAAAATAGTAAAAAGTTTTCAGTTCTCACCAGTGCCATGCCAGCAAAAAGCAAAACCCAGTGGGGTTAATTTTTCTGAAGGAATGAAAAGGTGGGAAAGACATATCACTACATTATTCTGAAGTTCATTTGGAAGGAAAAAAAATAGGTAAAAATAACTGATAGGAGGCTTTGAAATAGAAGGAGTCGTGGAGGCTAGTCCTCCTAGATGGCCAACTGTGGTAAAACTCTGGGAATTACATAAGGACTGGTGTTGTGATAAAAATAGGCAGACTCACGACACAGAATCGGGCGGATTCAAACCTTGGTATCTATACACATTTAAAAAGCACCAAGTGACATCACGGAGAGGACAGATTGTGCAGGAATTGGTGAACGGGTAATTGCCTAGCTGTTTGCTAATTAATTTTGTGAAGTTCCTCTCTGAGCAGCCAAATAAATTCTTTGTACATTAATGTCAGTCCACACGCCATTTTTTTTTTAATAGAGGAAAATAGATGTGAATGTTTATCAAGTTTTTCAATGGGGGAGGCTTTTCTGCGCTTCAGTGTGAAATCACAAAGGAAAGATTGACAGGGTGAGATAATTGAGACTTCATTCAGCTAGCAAATGGATTCATGTGTGTGAGCAACGGTGGGGAAGATATTTGTAACTGATAGGACATTTCCTGGAGAAGGAAGTGGCAACACACTCCAGTATTCTTGCCTGGGAAATCCCATGGACAGAGGAGCCTGAAGGGCTACCGTCCCTGGGGTCATAAAATTCTGATGCAACTGGACGACAACAAATGAAATTTTACAGTCTAATCGAGTAAAGGATGCGTAATGATAGTCATGAAGCAGCAAACAAGATGTAATCAACATTTGAACATTTTCTGATAGATGGTTTCGAAGGAATGTGGAGTTAAACTTGGTATTTCATCGTCCAGTTGTCAGCTAAGCGAACCTTTTCTTGAACCTCCATCAGAAGGGTGGGAAGGAATGTCTGCTGCTGTTGGGAGGGTAACTCTCTACAGCTTTCCAGGAAAGAGTTTGGCAACGCTTCATACTCTACTAGAAATTCATCTTAAGAAAATGATCCACAGTCTGGAGATTAGGGATGAAGACGGCCACCACCCTGCCGTGTATAGCCGCAGAAAGCGGGGAGTCTGTGGGCGAAAGCGGGGAGCCTGTGGGCAACCACAGGTCAGGGTGCTCCCCCCTCCACAGACCTGGAAACAAGCCCGGTGAGTCCTTTGTGCCCAAGGACATTGTGCAGCCCAAGCTCCTTTGTGCTGTGTCTTTGCTGATGACTCCCCATCGGGAACGAGTGGTTCCAACACGTGTGAGGACTCCCCCCACCCACCACCAGTTCCCAGACTTGGGCTGGGAGTCCTGCAGTGCGGCTGAATTCAGACACTGTACCTGGAGATGAGCTCAGGTCCCCCGGGCCGGGTGCTCAGTCCCACAAGACTGCTGCCACCGCCCCACTGCAGATATTCATCGCAGGTCCAGGTTGTTACATGTGCTTCTGACCAGCTGGCTGGAGATTGCAGTTTCCCATGATCCCCTCCTTGGGTCTGATTAATTTGCTAGAGAGGCTCATGGAACTCAAACATTTTTCCAACAGGGTAGATAGGATATAATTCAGGAACATCCGGACAGAAGAGCTGCCTAAAGCAAGGTATGGAAAAGGAGGCAGGGCTTCCACTCCCTCTCCTAGCACCCCCTCCCCAAATCTCCACTTGCTCACCAGCCCTGAAGCCTTCAGAACTCCAGCCTTGGGTTTTTACAGAGAGCTTATGGAGAAAGGGAAAGTGTTAGTTGCTCAGTCATGCCCGACTCTTTGTGACCCCATGGACTATAGCCCACCAGACTCCTCTGGTGGGATTCTCCAGGCAAGAATACTGGAGCAGGTTGCCACGATCTTCTCCAAGGGATCTTCCCGACTCAGGGATCGAACCTGTGTCTCCTGCACTGGCAGGCAGATTCTTCACCGCTGAGGCACCAGGGAAGCCCATATGTATATAAAATAAATCACACTATCGCAAATCAGATAGCCTGTGTTTCCTAGTTGGTAGAATCATGAGGCCAGGAGGAATAGGAACTCATGGAGCTAGAATTGGGAAGGCTGGCTTTAGATCCATGGGGATTAATGAATGCATCATTCTAGATGCTCAGTCAAGTGTTTGAAAGTGTAATCAGCTTGGCAGATGGCATACTGTTGTTATACATACTTAGAAAATGGTCTTGCAAAGCTGGAAATGACCTGCTGGAATCATGGTGTTTGGGAAGGAGGATGGAAATTTATTTTATAAAATGTGTGTGTGTGTTTTAATTACAAAAAGTAGAAATTTTAGAGAAAAAGAACTAAATGATCCATACGCTTGCCACATGGACATAATCACTATCAGCATTCAGTGTGAAATTGACTCTTCTTTATCTAGCAAATACACATTTCTAAGAACAAATTATTGTAATATTTGTGGGTTTCATTTTTCTCAAAGTTCTATTGTGTGGATTTTCCATTCTTCTGAGTATTAGAAAATTAATTTTAACAGCTGCATAAACCCAGGCTGGAGTTAGAACACCCTCAGGCCACATGTTAATTGTTTCCATACCTGCCAAAGGAGAAGGGGGTGGAGAAGGGGAATGGCATCACCGACTCAATGGATGTAAACTTGAGTGAACTCCGGGAGTTGGTGATGGGCAGGAAGGCCTGGCGTGCTGCAGTCCATGGGGTCGCAGGGAGTCAGACACGGCTGAGCAAGCAGCTGAACAACAGCAGCTCTCCTGTACCACTGTAAACACCGCCATGCGGAAGTCGCCTGGCCTACAGCTTTGCTCTCCTAAGGACAGAGAGCCTGAGGGGCAGTGGAAGGGGCGCAGGAATAAGAGTCCTGTCCTCTCTCCTTCCCTTAATAAATACTGAAGAAGTGTCGAGATTGGTGATTGGTTTATTGCCCAGGATATCTCAACTAGCCATGGACACGGCAGGTTTTCTGTAAAGAAATTCATTCATTCCTTGAGTTTCATCTGTTGCTTACTATGCCAGTTGCTGGCTCTTAGATAAGCAGGTGAATGAAACTGACGCAGTTCCCTTGGGTGCTGGGGAGGGCCTGGCTGAGGGGCAGCAGTAAGCCCCTCGTCCTCAGGAGCCAGCCCTCTCTTCCCAGGCTCGCGGACAGGCTCTGGGGTTAGTGTCAGCCCTGCACTGTATCTGCTGGTCGTTTTCAGCAGTGCCTCCTGGTGGGTGTGGCTTTGTTCTCTGCCCGCTCATCACCCTCCTCCCACCCCCATCCCTTTGCTTTTAAAAAATGTTTTAAGTTAATATATACTAGAAAAGATTTATCAGTCTAAGGAAGACTTTTTTAAAAAAAGGAAAAAACAATCTAGAAACTTCCTTTTTAAAGCTATAGAAAGCTGCCTTTAAAATAATTTTTTGAATAAGCTTACGTTGTTAGAAAGTAGGTTGGTTTAAAGAGAAGTGTTAAATAATTTGATTTTTTTTTTAAAGGAAAGCAGTAAATCAGAGACTAATGCTTGGAAACCACAAGTCCTCCCAGCACTGATGTTTTGCGGTTTGATTGACTGTGTCAGATGAGAGTCAAGAATCTGAGTCTCCCTCCCTCCGGCTCATCAAGTGAATGGGCCTCTCTTCTCATCTCTGTTATAACATCTTCAGAGATAATCACGCCTTTTCTTTCTCGTTGCTGGCTGGGTACCAGAGTGGGGAAGTTTTTCTAGTCTGGGCTGATCACAAGATTTTACTTCCCAGCCTGTCTGCCACAGCTCTTCCCATGTGACTCGGTGGGGGCAACCCCACCCCACCAGAGCGGCTAAACCCCGTGCCTGGGGAGCACTCGACATGCACAGGTCGGGTCCTCTTTGAACTCCCTGCGGTCGTCAGCAGTGGGGTGAGGGCACAGGAGGGCAGGTGGATAGAGGGTGTCCGTGTGGCACATGCAGTGTGCTGGCAATCCAAGGCATGCAGGCTTCTCGTCCCGTGCAGGCTCAGAAGGCGTGGGGCAGACCTCAGCCCTCCCCTCCCCTCGGTGTCAGCTCCTTGCACGTTGTCGCGCCAGCTAAGTGATGAGCAGTCCAGGGAAGAGACTGGATCTCCATCCGCTTGTGACTTTGGTGGTCCCCCGATGCACTGTGATGCTGAACAAATGTTTGAATGAAGCATTTGTCTGTTCAGCAGATGGACTAAACCCCAGCTGGGGCCAGGCCCATGTGCTTGGTGCTGGACGATTACAGAGGAGCGAGGTATCCAGTTGGCTTCCGAGGACGTGAGGGTAGCTGTCTAGAAACTATGAAATCGTGTGCAGGATCACAGCTCTGATGCCCAGAGTGAAAGCAGTAAGTGCCCAGACAAGATGGTGGATAAAGCCCAAGAGAGCTCAGAGAAAAGGTGGAATTCTGTCTTCCAAAGCACCATATGATGAGGGTCCTCTCAGATGCGTAGGTTTTAACAGAGCAGAAATTGGGGGCTCCCTTGGGTCATTTAAGTCCATGGGGTGGAAAGAGAGATGGAAGCTTGAGATTGCAAGGTGGTCAAGGGATGTTTAGAGCCAAGTGGGAGAATTGGTCACTGTGCTTGGTGAGCTCAGGGCAGACAAAGGTGAGTGTAATACGGACATGGAGGGTGGCTTAGTGTAGAGAGGGTCTGGAAAGACAAGCCAGGTGTCGGTTGTCTTCTACAGACTGTAGGAGCCCCTGAACGGATTGAGATTGTTGTTTTGACTCAAGGAAATGGTGGGATTGGTCCAGCCCACCCCAAAGAAAAATTCTACAGCTGGGCATCCAGGAGGCTGGAGGCAGGAGGCCAGGGAGTAAGAAGCTCAGGCCCTGCAGAGGCAGTGGAAGGCACTTGGCCATCGCTTCCCCTCCCTGACCCTTGCCCATGACCCTGCAATTCTCCAGTCTCAGATTTTCTTATTTTGTCACTGGCCAATGAAAACACTGGGGCTTCCCCCATAGCTCAGTGGTAAAGAATCCTCCTGCCAATGCAGGAGGCACAGGCTTGATCCCTGGGCCAGGAGGATCCCCTGGAGGAGGAAATGGCAACCCACTCCAGTATTCCTGCCTGGAAAATCCCATGGACAGAGGAGCCTGGTGGGCTACAGTCTCTGGGGTCACAAAGAGTCGGACATGACTGAGCACTAGGTGAAACGCTGGGTCCTCAGGCTGGGTCCTTCCAGCCATCACACTTGACACCATAAAAGCAGCAGTTGGAAAGTGGTGCCCACAACACCGAGGTCCCTCCCGTGCACCCCGTAGAGCCCATGGGGGGTTGAACTTGATCACCAGCTTTGGGTGAACAGAGTTAGGCCTTGAACATGGACACATTGCCAGCCCAGTGTGCACAGAGCCTGTTCTAGAAGCAGGTGCAGCTCTCAGCAGCTGTTCACCCAGGAGATGTGGTCCCCTGCTCGGGAGATGCCCAGGGGCCAGGACGGATGATTCTGCCCACGAACCTCATTACTCTGCACAGACAGCCGGCTGCGGGGTGCTCTGATACCTCCCTCCCAATGCTTATCTCCTAAGTTAAGGTCCTCGTTGAACCAAAGCAAAATACGTCGCAGACAGACACTGGAACAAGCAGCTGGGCTCCCCGTGGTCCCGATTCTCCGATGGGACCGTGGGCTTTACCCCCAAAGGAGGCAGCCTTTCTCCAGGCCACACCAGAGGGCAGCACCGTGGTCCTTCATCTCTGCTCCAAGTGCATGCAGGACGCAGAAAGGTTCTGAAGGTGGGAGGAAGTGTCCCGCCCCACGACAGGAAGGTTCAAATTTCCCTGTGCGGGACGGAGCTCTCCTACCTGGAGCCCGTGCGTTCCCAGCCAAGAGAGCAGAAGCCGGGAAGGGACACCAGTCACGTGCTGCCTTTTCACTTGGGCCGGTTGCCCAGACTGGCCAAGGTCAGGGTCAGGAAGTCAGGAGGCAGAGGGAGATAGGGTGCTGTTTAGGCTGGGGGATACATCTCCCTCTCTGGCTGTTGGCGTTGGAGGGAAGAGGGTGTTGAAGAGGCTGTTGTAGACGTTTCCAGGCGTGCAGACGGGCTCACACTCACCTGCTGGGTCACTACCAGCCCGCTTCCCTCAGGGCTCTGCCTCGATCCCGGGGAGGAACCCATAAAGCTAGGTTCCTCCCCGCAGCCTTGGCCGGGTGTGGAGTGTGGGCCTCTCTGCGGCAGCCGGCTCAGCCTCAGCCCCGGACATTGGGTTTCTTCTGGCTGCTTGCTGGAAGCGGATCTCCTGGGGGAGGGAGGGAGCGTAGCTCTGGTTGACTTAAGTCCTCGGGATCACACTCTTTCTTGGGCAGAGAGTGGGGGGGTGGGGAGGCGATGTCAGACGGGATGAAGTGTGTGTCCACAGAGCCTGCTGACCGAGGCGCCCTGGAGCCGGTCGAAACTCGTGCTTTCTTTTCAGCCGGAGGAAATCTGATGAAATCCACATGATACTCCCACTCCAGAAATTAAAATCCGACGTGGAGAGTGACTCATCTTAAAAACAAGGCATGACCGGAATCCACCCAGGGGAGGCCGAGGGCTGTCTTGGCGCCCGGGGCCTCCCGCAGCAGGGGTCCAGGCCCAGCGCCTGCCTCCTGTGCCTTCCTGGGCCGGGTCATCCAGCGGGCCTGGTGCTTGGCTGGTGCACACACTGGGGTCCCGACTGCAGGGCGTCTGCACGCCACAGATGCTTCTGTCCTTTTTCCTGGTTGCTTTTTGTTGCGTTTCTGTATAATTTTATTTCACTGATTTATTTTTTGGCTGTGCTGGGTCTTTGTTGCTGCACGGGCTTTCCTCTGGTGGCGGTGCCCGGGTTTCTCACTGTGGCTTTTCTTGTTGCAGAGCATACGCTCTAGGCCTTGGGGACTTCAGTAGATGAGGCACGTGGGCTCAGCCGTTGCAGTTCCCGGGCTCTAGAGCCCAGGCTCCGTCGTTCTGGGCTTAGTTGCTCCACCGCTTAGGGGATCTTTCTTGATCAGGAATCAAACCTGTGTTTCCTGCATTGGCAGGCGAAGTCTTACCGTGGAGCCACCAGGGAAGCCCAGTTTGTTTTGCTTTTTAATTGTTCGTCGGGCAGAATGTTGGCACATAGGCCCCCCCCACAGTAGTATTCTGGGATTCCAGGATCCTGGGAGTGACGAGTCCCCTGGGGCAGCTGAGCAGCTGTGTGTGGGTTCCTGACTGTGCCACCAGCATCTGTAAATAATTGTGACCTTGTACGAAGGTGTTGGCTGTCCAGAAGCCAGCCCCCTAGTTACCAGGGAGGCAGCTGGCAATGGGCTCCTTTCTCTCTGAATGAATTGGCCTGTATATAAAGAAAAGAAAACCTCATTAATTGTGAGTCAGACATTAGTAAGCTTTAATGCTCCCTCCTGACTCTGAGACCTGACTTCTACCGTGTGGGGGTGATCCCTGAGTCAGGAAGATCCCGTGGAGAAGGAAATGGCAACGCACTCCAGTATTCTTGCCTGAAGAATCCCATGAACAGAGGAGCCTGGCGGGCTGCAGGCTCCTTTGTGTGAGCACACACCACTGTGCACCCCTACTGTGGAGAGCCGGGGAGGGAGGGGCCCTGGGGAGGGACAGGGACTTTGGGGCTGGTTGAGTGAGCCCTTCTCCTGTTGACTAAAGGTAGCGGCTTTGGGGAGGAGGCTTGGGGCAAACCCGGAGTTGGGTTTGGACTGGGAGGAACAGGATGCCTGCTAGTCCTGAGGGGAGCCCCCGGTGGCCACGTCTGGAGCTTGGGGCCACTTGTCAACCAAGCGGGGACCCTGCAATGTCCCGCTGTGCCGCGAGACCACTGGGCACTTGCATTTAGTGCTCCTTAGAGGTTTTCTCTTTCAAAGAGACAGATACACACATATATTCAAACCTTCATTCCTGACACATCCCTCCTGGAGAGGCGAATGATGGAGGCTTCCTAATAATACTTCCCTAATTTTGTAAAATGTTTCATTTGGAACATTTTCAAACCCATGCCTAAATAAGATAATAGTAAAAGGAATACATAAGGAAAGTAATAATGATAAAAAATAATAAAGTAGAGAAATGGTAAAAAAAAAAAAAGTAGAGAAAGCATAATGTATAGTAATATATAGTAATAGTATGAAAAGTGAAAGTCGCTCAGTCATATCCAACTCTTTGTGACTCCATGGGCTATACAGTCCATGGAATTCTCCAGGCCAGAATACTGAAGTGGGTAGCCATTCCCTTCTCCAGGGGATCTTCCCAATCCAGGGATCAAACCCAGGTCTCCCACACTGCAGGCGGATTCTTCACCAGCTGAGCCACAAGGGAAGCCCAAGAATACTGGAGTGGGTAGCCTATCGCTTCTCCAGGGGATCTTCCCAACCCAGGGATTAAACCCAGGTCTCCCACATTGCAGGCGGATTCTTTACCAGCTGAGCCACCAAGGATGCCCTGGGAATAGTATAACAGATGGTAAAATACAGTGTTGATGAACCTTGGTGAACTCACTGCCAAGCAGATCAGAGCATCAGGCCATTTACCCCCACCTTATTATTATTATTATTTGAATAAAGCAAGGACTAATTCAGGGGGCGTGGCTCTTGACCTTGGGCCACTTGAATCGGAGGTTCCTCCAGGAGAGGAGCAGAACTCCTCTGCTGGTTGCAGGGCTGAGGCCAGCCCGTGAGTCACCTGGAGCTCAGCTTGCAGGGCCGTGGGGAGGAGGGTGGAGCCCTAGGAGGGTGGGGAGAGAGAAGACAGTTTCCAGGAGGCACAGGGGAGGGCACCGAGCAGATTCCAGGGGCAGAAGGTGCAAAGGATATGCAGGGTGGGCGGAGGAGTGGTCCCCGGTTCACGCGGGGTGGAGGTGAGTAAACCCGGATGCCCAGGTGAGCTGCACGATGGGGGTGCTCTGAGTACCAGGGCGGGAAGTCCACCTTCGAAGGTTTAAATGCAGCAAACCACACCCGGCGGGGTGCGGGTCGGGGGGCGGTTTGAGCTGGAGGGACCTGTGAGAAAATTAAGGGCATGGGCTTCCCTGGTGGTTCAGATGGTCAAGAATCCCCTTATAACGCAGGAGAGCTGGGTCCAATTCCTGGATCAGGAAGATCCTCTGGAGAAAGGGCATGGCAACCCACTCCAGTATTCTTGCCTGGAGAATCCCACTGACAGAGGAGCCTGGCGGGCTACAGTCTACGGGGTCGCAAAGAGTCGGACACGACCGAGCCCGTTTCCCTTTCATTTCATTTTCATGGATTGGACCAGGGTGGTAATCAGGGGTCTGACAGCCAGGAGCAATAAAGTGAGCTCTGGTGTTAGGCAGGCGGGAAGCAGGGAGCGTTTTTTTTGCAGCCACACCTCCTGGCGCCCTCCTGGCTGGGTGGGGTGGAAGAGTTCCTCCAGGCATCTCTGGAGGAGGAGTTTCACAGCCTCACCGTGAACCCTCACCCTGACGGTTTCAGGTCGGGAGGTGCCGGGAGGAGCACACCCAACAGGCGTGGCCCGGCCCAGCTCTTTCTCTGCTGTGAAGTAACATCCCCAGGTGAAGACTGGTGTCTGGGGTGGATGTCAGGACTGCCCTGGGGAAAGTAGCCTTTCTGGGCTTTCCACAGGGCATTGAGTACTCCGGACCAAAGGGCCCCGGTCCCAAGGAAGGGCGTGAATGAGTGCGTTCATCCTCCTGTGAATGAGGCTCCTGGTCATTGGGGAATCAGGCCTCAGTCCTCAGCTCTGGCTGGTAAGTGGCGACGATGTGAGGACCACACAGTTGGTGGCTTCCAGGTTCCTTGCACGACAGCCGCAGTGAGGGGTGTCTGTACTTTACAAGGACCACAGGTCTCTTACTGTAACTGCCAGCACGCTTTCTGCCTGCACTGGCTCGGGGTCATGGTTGTATCTGCCATCGATAACACAACAGAAACAGGGATCAGTCTCCCGAACTCCCAGGGGTGTTCTGTGGTTTGTTCTCCTGCCCACCCTGAGGCCCTGGTTCCCCATCAACTGCCTTCTTGGCAGTGACAGGGGCGGCGGGAATCCAATCACTCTTAAATCTCTGCTTTTCTTGGCTGCTCCCACGAGGCCGTGTGTCCTCTTTGGGCCTCAGCTGACTTTTTGGCCACCAGTCTCCCAGCCCTGCGTAAAAGCCCATCCAGACTTCATCCAGCTCCTCTGTTGAGGACATGGGTGTCTGTGCAAGGTTCTGAGGGGGTGGGGCTTGTCTGATATCCCCTCTCCGTTGCCAAGTCCACTTGAGTCTGTCGCTGGCTTCTCCTAAACTGTGTTAGCAGTCTTCAAAGACAAAACAGCATTGGTGCTTCCAGCCGTGTCATCAGCAGCCAAAGTCATCTTTCTGGATCAGAAAGCTTCGGTGGCTTTCCCGTGGCATCCAGGGCCGAGACTGGCCCCTGCCTTGCCTCTCCTGCGGTGCTCAGCCGCCGTGTCGCCCAGACTCACGGGCCCTGCTCTGCCTGGCACTGATTCCTCGAACTTTATAACCCTGGGCCGCTTCCCCTGCTCTGGGCAGCCAGCCCGTCTCTGGGGACCCTCACCGGTCCCACAGGCCCTGGGGTCCTCAGGAGCAGTAAGGCCTCATGACTGAGCCCATCCTCACTTTTATTTATTCCCTTTGCTAGATGCTTCCCCAGATGTGAGCGGCGGCTCAGTGATGCTCCAAAAGGGAGGTGAGGGAAGGCAGGGGGCGGGGGCAGCTCCTTTCATCCTGATCTCTCAAAGCTGAAGAGAGGTGATCAGGGTGAACTGCCCTGGGGAGCCCCAGGGATCCTGTTTCCAGGAGCACACTGCTGCTGGGGTTCCTGGGTCCTGACCAGGAGCCTGTGGGTGGGAGGGGCGTTGGACTGGGGGGCGTGGGGCAGGAAGTGCGTCCGACTAAGAGCGTGACCCCGAGCACCGTCCCTGGTGCTGGTGAGTCCTGGGAGCAGCCTGGCCCGGTGGGGGGAGGGCTGGCAGGTTCCACAGCTGACGGCATCTCCTGGCTTTAACCAACCCCCACCTCCTTTCCCTGTTGCTGCTTCCCCAAGAGGCCGGGAATCCCAGGTAGGAATTGTCCTTAGTTTAAAAAAAGCCCACCTGTCAAACACAGGTTATGGGCGCAGAACCGTCACAGAGTTCTCCCCGTACCGATCCACCCGCCCACAAATCCCATTTCATCCTCCGCGTTGATTCCCTCCAGGAAATGAGGCTTCGACTTCTGGATCCGAAATGTTTTCACGTCCTCTCATCTCAGGGCCCTAGGCTGCCTGGTCACTGGCCATCCGGTCTGGCTCTGACGGCCTCTGCATAGTCGTGTGGCCGCCGTGGCTGATGGGGAAGTGAGGCTGTGTCCCCACCTGGAGGGTGGGCTCTGGGTTGGGGGCAGGCTGGGGGGCAGGAGACCAATCCCGGGACTGGCTTCAGGCCCTCCTGCTTCCAGTCCAGGTCCCTGCCACCGTCCTCTCTCATGGAGGCCCAGCTCAGTTCTCTGCAGAGAGGAACCCGGGCGTGGGGCAGGGGAGTCCGAGCATGTGGTCAGTTGTAACCTCACAGGGAAGGAATGGAAGTCATGTGGGAGCCACTTGATCAGGGAAACCATCCAGGTGCTTCACCCCATCGTCCTTCAAATATCTGGCATGCCTGAGAGTGCTAGTGTGTGTGTGTGTGAGATGGGGCAACTCCAGAGGCTGCAGGACACCAGGATGGGAGACGGGTGGAAGGGACCACAGTCTGGGCTCAGGTTGGGCCTGCTTTTAGGGAAAGTGTCCCACCAGGGAGCCGACCGCTCCTGACCTGCCCCTTGTGCACACACCCGCCCCACCCCCGGCCCCAGATCTTGGGTTAAGGGCCTCATTCCTGGCTGTCTTCTCGCTGCGTCCTTACCTCACCTGGCAGGCAGCAGAGAGAGAGAGGCAAGCTCTCTGGGGTCTCCTTCTGTAAGGGCACTGATTCCACCCACTTCACCTAACCGCACCCCACCCCCTCCTCCCCTCCTCATCTCCAGATATCCCTGCAGGGTGTCAGAGCTCTGACAAAAGAGATGCATTCAGCCCACAGCCAGCCTTCTCCCCAGGCTGCAGGAATGTGGCATCCTTTGAGACGGCCTGGACTCTGCCCTTGAGCCACTGCCCATGGGTCACTCAGAGCCAGGATTGGGGCTGCTGATAGGGGCTATGGAGGCCGAGGCGGGGGGTCCAGGAGTCATGGGGTCCGGCCCCTCATTCTCAGCACCTTCCCCATGTTATCTCTCTCTCCTTCAGACAAATCAGGACGGCGCTCTCTCTGTCCCACATTACCAACATGAAAGCGAACCTCGTGTAAGGTGCTCAACACGGGCTCCTCCCCAGCAGACAGCACACATGCAATCTGGGTCTGCCCGCTGCACACAGAGCCTGGGGCCAGGCTCCGTCCTGCCCACCGCAGCATCGCTGCGCAGGGCAGTGCTGGGGCCCCAGGTCCCGCTCATGAGTAAGGGCGACCCTCCTGCGTCAAGACGATGCATCTCCCGCTGTTTGTGCACGGAGCAATCCAGGAAGAGGGGCCCTGCAGCCAGGGTTCGTGAACCCGGCTCTACTGGGTGAAATTCACTTGCCCTCGGTTGCCCGCTGAGCTGAGTGCGGTGGTCACCTGTGGCCAGCCGGAGCAACATCGGCCCAGGTCTGCCCTGGGAGAGCGTGTGACCTTCTCTGCTCTGAAGTTGACTCCTGGATGGTCCTTTCCTGTCCGTTGGTCCAGTTGCCTTGTTCACAGCCAGTTGCCTTGTTCATCTCCAACTACCACCCCCTCCCCTGTCACACACACACACATACACACACCTGGGTGCCCCTTCCCAGGAAAACCGAGGCTTCCGAAGGGAAGCTGTGTTCTTTCCCACAAAATCTTCCTCTCCCGGTGTGCTGTCAGCACGGGGACTCTTAAGTGCAGCAAGTTCCGTCTGCAAAAGTCTCACGAGAACACCTTGCCTGCACAGGTGCCCACGTGTGTGTTGTGTTGTGTTTATTTGGGGGTCCAGGGAGGATCTAGGGGAGTGTGTGGGCAGGGAGTGGGCCCTTCACAACCACTGCTGTGATGTGAAGCACAGCCCGCCCCGGGTTGGAGTCAAGGGGACCAGTCACTTTCTGTACACACTGAGCTCTAGTCCCCCTTTTCCGAGCCCTGGAACTAGCAGCGTGGACAGATGCTGTTTTGTCCTCGTCTTTGGCTATAATGAATGGGCCAGCCAGGTGCTCGAGCAGATTTCACAAACCTCATTGTGGCCCCCCAGCAAGAGGGGGTGCACAGAGCGGGCCAGGGGACACTGCTGGGACTGTGTGCACGCAGAGACCCATGAGACAGGCATAAGGGGGGCATAGAAGCTGGAGCCTGAGCCCTGCTGTGTTCTCTTGGGCCAGGAAAAATGACACGGCCTCTGGAAGAACGAGGAGTCCCTCTTGCCGTTGATTTGCTCTTTAACCCGTGTCTTTTCACTTGCTCCAGGGAAATTTCTCTTTTTCTTCCACCCCTCACAGGAAGAAGCACATTGCCAAGCCGACGCCGTCGTGCAGCATGGTTGCCTGAGACAGCAGCTTCTGCACTCACTGGAATAACTGGAGGGAGAAATATGAAACCTTAGCCCGTCCGCCTGGGGAAAAGCGTTTCAGGATGGCGGCTCAGCGCATCCGGGCTGCCAACTCCAGTGGCCTCCCGCGGTGCAAGTCCGAGGGGACCCTGATTGACCTCAGCGAAGGGTTTTCAGAATCGAGCTTTAATGATGTTAAAGGTGAGCTCCCGGGAAAGGCATTGGCTCAGGGAGAAAACGCAACATACAAGCGCTCAAGACCCACAGACTCTCCTAATTACAGGCTGTCAGGTTTCACGTTCAGATAACTGAATCTGAGCTGCCTAAACTTCGTCAGGTTATGGATTCAGCCCTGGAACGACAACCTCATGTTTGATTTGGTTTTGATGTGCAGGGAGGTTGTTTTGAATTTTCCCCTTAGTAATGAAACAGCTTCTTAATGAAGAATATTCTTTCTCTTTGCGTGAGTTTTGGTGACATTAAGACAAGAGCATGGTGGAACAGAGAACCAGGGGGAAGGAGAGTGTGGTGAGCCAATGAGGTCCTGAGAGCCACTGGAGAATGGAAGGGTGGTCTGGGACAGGGGTCAGCATGCCTTCTCTGGAGGAGGCCACAGGGTAAATACTCAAATCTTTGCAGGCCATACAGCCTCTGTCACAGCTGTTCAGCTCTGCAATTGTGCCGAGAAAGCAGTCATAGAAGAAAGTAAACAAGTAGGCATAGCTGTGTTCCAACAAAACTTGACAAAAACCACCACCTGGATCACAAAACAGCTGACAAACCCAGGGGCTAGAGTTTGCCCACCCCTGGTTTAGAGGTGGACCTGGGGTTTAATTACTGAGTCTCGGTTTTCCTAGCAGCTCCATAAAACTGGGCTGGAGATGAAATCTATTCTTAGACACTAAAGAGGATGCTGGTGGGTCATTTTTCTCCTAGAATTCATCCTGCCCTCACTAGCCATCATGGTGCGTCTCCTGTGAGGTTCCTGGCATCTTACATTTCGTCATCATCATCACCACCACCATCAGTTGACTTTGCCAGTGAATTCTGTTGAAATGATCCACTGTGCTGCCTACAGACAGCTCAACAGCAAAAGCTTTCTCTTTACCTTTATATCGTTAGTCCCTGGCACAAAGTCGGCGCTAAATAAATATTTCTTGAGCTAAACTGCCTTCTCCCAGATAAAATCATGACACTTTACCCTGATGTAGTAAACATATGTGCACGTTTCTGCCTTTTCTCTTCCGTTAATCCTCAACTTCTTCCTCTTCCTGTCTGTGCTTTATTCTTGTGGCCCTGAGTATAGCTTTAAATGTTCTTCTAAAGAAAAGACTAGCCAAGGAATCATGCGTGTGTGCTCCAAGGCACTTCATTTTTGTCTGACTCTTTGTGACCCTATGGACTGTAGCCTGCCAGGCTCCTCTGTCCATGGGATTCTCCAAGCAAGAATACTGGAGTGTGTTGCCTTGCCCTTCTCCAGGGGATCTTCCTGACCCAGGACTGAACCCGCATCTGTTACATCTCCTGAATTGAAGCCCCAAGGAAGCAGGAGGCTTTATTAATAAGAGCAGCGGACCTATTGGGTGTTGCTATAAATAATCGAGCCATTAATTTTTCGTAGTCGGGTACTGGGCACTGTTTTCCTTATAACCCAGCTACTCACAGTTGAAGCGGGAAACTGGGAACTTAAGTTGTGGGGTTTGGGCTAGGGATGTTGAAATGAAGGGAAGAGAGCAGAACGTTGAAAGACGATGACGCTGATCCTAAAAGAATGCTGCAGCTGGGAAGGAAGGCAGGCGAGACAGCTGGGACTGTGAGGCAGGGCCAGTTAGCTCAGGGGGATGGAGTGGGGAGAGACCCCTGGACCACACTCCCGAGGGGGCAACCAGTGGCCCAGGCAGCATTTCAGCCCAGCAGCTCCCTGCACATCCTGATGATAAAGCCAGCTTGAAGGTGGGATCTTATTTCAGGCAAAATATCTGGCACAATGTCTTCCACACCTAACAAATGTTTTTTCCTGTATAAGAACCAAGGCCTAAGGGTAGGAAATGTATCATTCAGTAAGTTGAACCTCCTGACACTCAGGGATATTTTTTTGTATTAAAAATCAAGGTACCTGTGAATCTGGGCAGCACTCTTCAGAATTCATTAAGATGGAGCTTGATAGGGATTTTCCTGCATCTGACTTAATGGAAGTCCCAGCCTCTTGTCCCCGGGTGTCTGTGGCACTCAACTGATAAAGAGGCAGGTCTTAGGAGGGAGCTCACCCCGAGGTCCACCTCCGCAGGGTCCCGACTGGAAGGGGCGCGGTCTCCCATCAGATGAGCCTCATCCTTAAGTGAGGTCTGCAGCCACTCCTCTCCTAAGAAGAAAGCTTGGAATATTAAGTAAAACCATTTTTATTCTTCATTTGCTCTGATACATTTTCTCAGGCTACATCCTGCTTAATAGCTTTGGTTTTTAATTTTAAAAAATATTACTGTAAGATAATTATTCTGGAGGAACGTAATAGGGATATAACTTTTGAGGAAGTCTAACAAGATTTTAATAGCCGGCCAGCTTTCTTTAATTTTCGTTTGGTTTTAATTTTTATGTGACACTTTCATGAGACGTGTCAAGGAAACAAAAAATTGTTGTATTCCTGGAGCCTGTGACTGGAAAACAAAGTAGCAGGGAAGATCTTATGCTATCCTTGGACCTCAGCTGACCCAGCTCCCTTCTTCCCACCCCGCCTCGAAGCTGTTATCTTTGGCTTGGCTGTTTTTATTCACTCCCTCCTTTCTGTGTTAAGTGATTTCTCTCCAGTGTGATTTTACAGAAGGGCAAAGCCAGGGGAATACTAACTTTGACTTCGGCCAACACCTTGTTTCAATAACATGGATGTTGCTTCTCTGCTGTAAGCAACTACTGTGAGCAAGACATACCCTAACGGAGCATACAGCCTAGTGGGGCAATGGAACCCTCCCCCCAAAACCAAAATAAATATGTAGGGACATTTTGTATTGGTTGATGATAAATGCTATGGAGAAAAATTAAATTAGGAGGGGGCTCGATATGTTTATTGCTTTCTTTTTAAAACTTTTTATTTTGTATTGGGGATAGCTGATTAACAATGTGATAGTTTCAGGTGAACAGCAAAGGGACTCAGCCATACATATACATGTATCCATTCTGCCCTGAACTCCCCTCCCATCCAGGCTGTCACATAACACGGAGCAGAGTTCTCAGTACTATACAGTTGGTCCTTGTTGGTTATCCATTTTAAACATAGTAGCATGTACATGTCCATCCCAAACTCCCTAACTATCTCTTCCCTGCAGTAACCATAAGTTCATTGGTTTTGTGAGTCCTTTGCTTGGACTAAGTATCATTATGTTCATCACTTCATCAGCATCATCTCATTTAATCCTCACCAGAGCCCACTGAGGATAGATGGTTTATCCATCATGAACAATCCCAGGCTCCAGAGATCCCACAGCTGCAAAAGTGAAAAGAAGTTGCTCAGTCGTAATCCAATTCTTTGTGACCTCCTGGACTACACAGTCCATGGAATTCTCCAGGCCAGAATACTGGAGTGTGTAGCTGTTCCCCTCTCCAGGGGATCTTCCCAACCCAGGAGCGAACCCAGGTCTCCCGCACTGCAGGTGGATTCTTTCACCAGCTGAGCCACAGGGAAGCCCTAAGGGTGCAGATTAAAAGCCCAGGTCTGATGATCCCAGAGCCAGATTTTCTCTGACACCCCAGACTTGGTGGTAGGTGACAGCCTCCCCAAGGCCCAGGTACACACCCTGCCAAGCATATCTCTGTAATTTAGTTAGTGTAAATAAATAGAAACTTCCTACCTTATTTCCTGAGACTTTGCTGAAGAAATACAATATAATTTATTATCATTTCCTTTATACAATTTAATTTATTATTATTTCCTTTAGGAAAGGGAAATGGGCAGGTGAGTTTTTTTGGCAGGACTGCTGATTTGATAGACTAGTATATCTGTCGACTTAGTCATACATTAGACAAGATGAAAGTGTAATTCCACTAAAAATGTCCTGTCTTTGCTTGTTCATTTAAGACAACTAAGAAAATCTGCTTTCATTTTTCTGTAACAGGAAGGCAGCAAACTCTGTAAAACAAGGCACAGCTGGGGTGAGGAAGGGAGCCAATATATGGGGTTATTTCCATCAGAAAGAAATGTCTTCATCCTCTTAACCCTAATCCTCTACTTAGGTATATGTACTTTGTCACCTATGGGAGGTTTTTAATTATCTGTTATTTTTCAAAATACATTCTGCTTGTTTAGATGACTTTTTTTTCTGCTGTTCCAATTGCTGTCTACGTTGGTAACACATAGTTGGACACCAAGAGCCATAAATTACCTTGAGTCAATTGTTTAAAGTGTTGGCATTTTTTCAGATTGCTTAAAGAGTTGTTCAAAAGAACGTGAATTATGACCGAACCTCAACCTTTAATTTTCAGGGGATGAGAGAGAAATGATTTCATGGTGTTCTTCTGAACGATTGTTTAAAAGAGGCTGAAAGAGACCCGACTCAAAAATCTTATTTCATATAAACAGTTTGATGAAAAATGGGTTCAACTTGGGAACCAGGAAACGGGTCTGATTATCAAGGGTACGTTCCCCTCTGTTTATGTATTTCATTTTGAAGGGAGAGAGTGGAATTGGTTTTTAGACACAAAGAGATTTCTGCTGGAGGGCTTTTCTGGTCTTTGGTTACATGCATTGGGTCATTTAACACTGTTTTTCTAAATCACTTTCAACTTCTCTTTTGACCTAGCAGCAGTCCCAGTAAGTTAGTTAAATCAAGAAAAGTCCAGTTAAAAGGAGATGTTTAAAACCCCAGTTGTTGTTGTTCAGTCAATAAGACACATCTGACTCTTTGTGACCCCATGGACTACAGCACTGCAGGCTTCTCTGTCCTTCACCATCTCCCGGAGCTTGCTCAAACTCTTGTCCATTGAGTCTGTGATGCCGTCCAACCATCTCATCCTCTGCCGCCTCCCTCTCCTCCTGCCTTCAGTCTTTCCCAGCATCATGGTCTTTTCCAATGAGTCATCTTTTTGCATCAGGGGGCCAAAGTATTTTTGTAACTTCAGCTTCAGCATCAGTCCTTCCAAAGAATATTCAGGGTTGATCTCCTTTAGGACTGACTGGTTTGATCTCCTTGCAGTCCCAGGGACACTCAGGAGTCTTCTCCAGCACCACAGTTTGAAAGTATTAATACTTCGGCACTCAGCCTGCTTTATGGTAAAACCCAGGACATCGGATAATTCTATCATGCTGATTTGTATTTCTGTGGATGGTGGAGAGGCTTTCTACCTGACTTAGACTGTGATTGGGATGTGATGGAATTTGGGGAGAATTCAGCCAGGTGAATCAGACCCCAGATTTCACTGGTTGGTTTCTATCAATTATGCCTGGCTTGTTGTCTCCATGTCGGGGGTGATGGTTTCCCAGGCTTCTTTTCTTTGTGGCTTGGGACAACATTCTGCCTCTTCTTGGGAGCCCACCCTCACCTCCTGTTCTTTATTTTGCACAGTGCCTTCTCCCAGTGCCTTGCTCGTCGACAATCCCACACCCTTTGGAAACGCGAAGGAGGTGATTGCAATCAAGGACTACTGCCCAACCAACTTCACCACCCTCAAGTTCTCCAAGGGCGACCACCTATATGTCCTGGACACTTCGGGCGGGGAGTGGTGGTACGCCCACAACACCACGGAGATGGGCTACATCCCCTCCTCCTACGTGCAGCCCTTAAACTACCGGAACTCCACCCTCAGCGACAGCGGGATGATTGACAATCTTCCAGACAGCCCGGATGAAGTCGCCAAGGAGCTCGATTTGCTCGGGGGATGGACGGATGCCAAGAAGGAATCCAGCAAAGCCTACAGTAATAATCCTTTCTGGAGCGGAGTCCAGACGAACCCGTTTCTCAACGGAAACATCCCGGCGATGCCCAGCATGGACGAGCTGGCGCCCAGAAGCGCCGTGGACTTGCTCCTCTTCGACACGGGGACATCCTCCTTCACCGAGTCCAGCTCGGCAACCACCAACAGCACCGGCAACATCTTCGATGAGCTGCCGGCCGCCGGCCGCCTCCCCGCGGAGCCGCCCGTCAAGCGAGACAACCCTTTCTTCCGAAGCAAGCGTTCCTACAGCCTCTCGGAGCTCTCCGTGCTCCAGGCCAAGTCCGATGCGCCCGTGTCCTCAGGGTTTTTCACGGGCTTGAAATCGCCGGCCCCCGAGCAGTTCCAGAGCCGCGAGGACTTCCGGGCCGCCTGGCTGAGCCACCGGAAGCTGGCCCGGTCTTGCCACGACCTGGACCTGCTGGGCCAGAGCCCTGGGTGGGGCCAGACCCAGGCGGTGGAGACGAACATCGTGTGCAAGCTGGACAGCTCGGGGGGCGCCGTGCAGCTGCCCGACGCCAACATCAGCATCCACGTGCCCGAGGGCCACGTGGCTCCCGGGGAGATGCAGCAGGTCTCCCTGAAGGCTCTGCTGGATCCCCCGCTGGAGCTCAACAGCGACCGGTGCAGCTCCATCAGCCCAGTGCTGGAGGTGAAGCTGAGCACCCTGGAGGTGAAGACCCACCTCATCCTGGAGATGAAGGTGTCAGCCGAGGTGAAGAGTGACATTTTCAGCAAAAGCACGGTGGGCCTCCAGTGCCTGAGGAGCGACTCCAAAGAGGGGCCCTATGTCCCCATCCCTCTCGCCTACAGCTACGGGGACACAGTCCAGGTCCAGCTGGACAACCTGGAGCCCTGTATGTACCTGGCCATCGTCGCCCACGGCCCGAACATCCTCTACCCTTCCACGGTCTGGGACTTCATCAATAAAAAAGTCACCGTGGGTCTCTACGGCCCCAAACACATCCACCCGTCCTTCAAGACAGTGGTGACCATTTTCGGGCATGACTGCGCCCCAAAGACCCTCCTGGTCAGCGAGGTCACCCGCCAGGCCCCTACCCCAGCCCCAGTGGCCCTGCAGCTCTGGGGCAAGCACCAGTTCGTTCTATCCAGGCCCCAGGATCTCCAAGTCTGTGTGTTTTCCAACATGACCAACTACGAGGTCAAAGCCAGCGATCAGGCCAAGGCCGTGAGAGGGTTCCAGGTGAAGCTGGGCAAGGTTAGCCGCCTCATCTTCCCCATCACATGCCAGAACCCCAGCGAGCTCTCCGACTTCACACTGCGGGTTCAGGTGAAAGACGACCAGGAGGCCATCCTCACCCAGTTTTGTGTGCAGACCCCCCAGCCGCCCCCCAAAAGCGCCATCAAGCCATCCGGGCAGAGACGCTTCCTCAAGAAGAACGAGGTGGGGAAGATTATCCTGTCCCCGCTGGCCGCCACCACCAAGTACCCAACGTTTCAGGACCGTCCCGTGTCCAGCCTCAAGTTTGGCAAGTTGCTCAAGACGGTGGTGCGGCAGAGCAAGAACCACTACCTGTTGGAGTACAAGAAGGGCGACGCCATCGCCCTCCTCAGCGAGGAGAAGATCCGGCTCAAGGGGCAGCTTTGGACGAAGGAGTGGTACATCGGCTACCACCAGGGCAGGGTGGGCCTGGTGCACGCCAAGAACGTGCTGGTGGTGGGCAAGGCGCGGCCCAGCCTGCTCGCGGGGCCCGAGCTGAGCACGTCCGTGCTGCTGGAGCAGATCCTGCGGCCCTGCAAGTTCCTCACCTACATCTACGCCTCCGTCCGCACGCTGCTCATGGAGAATGTCAGCAGCTGGCGCTCCTTCGCTGACGCCCTGGGCTACGGGGACCTGCCACTCACCTTCTTCTGCCGGGCTGAGCTGGACAGCGAGCCCGAGCGGGTAGCATCCGTCCTGGAGAAGCTGAAGGAAGACTGCAACAACACGGACAACAAAGACCGGAAGTCCTTCCAGAAGGAGCTCATGATGGTGAGTGGCTGGCCGGGCATGGCTTCGTGGAGGCTGGGAGCCCAGTGTGGCCTTAGAGCCCTGGCACACGCGCGCACGGGTGTGGTTTCCTCAGTCGGTGGGCCTGGGGTCTGGGGCCCCTCTCTGCTCCCGGACACTCACATACACCTGGGGACAGGCATTTACGTGGGCCTCGGGGAGGGGAGCCCCAAACAGCTCAGCACCACCGGGGCGTGAGGGTCGTTCAGGTCTCCTCCCGCTGAATTTGTGAGCTCCTCAGAGGTCCAGAATGCATCTCCCCCTGCCAGTTGCGGGGGTTGGGGCACAAGGGGGCCCTGTGTCCACCTGCTCCTGTTTAGATCTCCTGGGAGGAAATCCATCCTTTCGTCAGATCTCCAGGGGGACCTGTGACATAAAAGTTTGGTGAACCACTGCCCCAAAGTCTAACTGGATCACAAGGTGAATTTTTCTCTCTGGTTCTTACTTGAAGGTTCTACCCTCCTCAGCATCATTTCCTCTTCCTCTGTTTTGCTTCTGTTTGATTTGGGGCGACATTGTGGTTGTTATTGTTGTTGTTCAGTTGTTGACAGGTCCAACTCTTTGCCACCCCCATGGACTGCAGCACCCCCGGCTTCCTCGTCCTTCACTATCTCCCGGAGCTTGCTCAAACTCATGTCCGTCGAGTGGGCAGTGCCATCCAACCACCCATCCTCTGTCGTCCCTTTCTCCTCTTGCCCTTAATCTTTCCTAGCATCAGGGTCTTTTCCAATGAGTCTGCTCATCAGGTGGCCAAAGTATTCTTGGGGCTTCAGCATCAGTCCTTCCAGTGAACATTCAGGGTAATTTCCTTCAGAAAATTCTCTGTTTTTGCCAGCACCACTGGGAACTGGAATCCTAAGTAAAGAGGGGGCAGTTAGAGCCCCCCCTGCTGGTTCGAGCTTATAAACCAACCGGAAAGCGCCTTCTTTACCCATTCACAGCTTGTAACAGGCCTGGGCTCTGCGCTGGTCCCTCTAACTGCCGGTGCAGTTACCTGGGAGAAGCTTGATGCCTTCTGGGCATCCCTGGTTGAATTCATGCCAGCAGACATTCTGTTGATTCTTTCTGTAACAGAAGCCGACTCAGTTCCCTTCCCTGTCCCCCGATACGAACACGCCACTAGTTTTTGTTTCCGTGGGAAGCCGGTGACTCGGTCATAACCTTTTTTTTCCCCTCGTTCTGCCCATTCCACACAGCCCTTTTCACCTCCTAAGCCCTGTAAGGTAGGACTCCCAGCGCCCCTGCATTTCTGTCACCTCAGCTCCCCTCCTTCCCCCAGCACGTGCCGTTCTGAGTGAGTGCCTGTTGGAATGGACGGGCCTGGCGTGTTTGTGAGGGTGTGTGCGTGGATGGAGCTGTTGCATTCACATCCCGTGCTGCCCCCTGGGGCTGGGGGGTGCAGGAGGGATACGGTCCACGGGGGCACGGCCCCTGCTGCAGGGAGCGTGAACAGCAGCCTCACAGAAAGCAAGGCATCAAGAAAGACCCCGTGGCAGTGGCCCCACAATAATACAAAGTGCCAGACACATGGAACAGGATAAGAGCCTGACTTTGCCCACAGGAGGGAGACCGGACCTGGAGGTGGCAACCAGGAGGTCACCGAGGGCATCCATCACTGATGGTAGCTTGGGGGAGGGGGGATGGGCAACAGAGGAACCTGCCCATCCCCCCCCTGGATGGGGCTCCCGCACAGCAAGGAGCTAGGGACCCCCTTCAGGGCTCATCCCGCCAGCCCACCCGTGAGATCAATTCTCGAAGTTTGTGTCCAGCCTGAGTTGCCCGGTGCCCTCGTGGATGGACCTCGTGCAGGGGGGCAGGAGGGAGCCACCAGCAGGGATTCTCCAGGATGGTGGAGTGCTGTGCATTCATGGACCATGAACGGTATTTAATCTTTCCTTCCTCACAGCTGGAAATCGTTCCTTGAATGGGGCAGGATGAATGAACCTGGGCGGACTGAGGAGGCCGTGCTCAACTTCCATTTCCAACTTGTTTCTTTTCATCTTTTTGTTCAACTTGGGGAGCTTTCTCTGAGAGCGGGTTTTTCGGGAAGCTTCCTTGGGTTAGTTGGGAGAGGAGTGGGGTTCCATGTGCAACTCGGACCTCCCCCCATCCCCTGCCAGCCCCACACCCCCAGGACTCCCAGGCAAGGAGGAAATGAAACCCGACCTTGGCAGGAGCGTGGCCCCGGGACAAGGTTGGATTTGCGGTGCAACCGTAGAACTGGTTTAGCAGTGTTTCCCTCTCCTGCCCCTCCCCGGCTCTTCTATCGCCTCATCTTGTGGGCTGGCAGGTTTGAATGGTTGGCCAAACTTCTAGAAACCACAGGCTGATTTATCCCAGCGTGTCTGGGGAGTCGCTGGAAACCAGGTGTTTTATTTCCAGGGACTTAACAAATCACTGGGCAGTCAGGCTTCCTGTGGCCTCAGTGGCTGATTTAAACCACCCCTCTCTCTCCAGCCCTGTCACAGGCAGACCACCTCTTCCCCACCCCTCTCGTTTTGAAGGTAGCTTTCTGTTCAGTTATAACTCCTTGGTTTGAAAGCAGTGATTGAATGAATTAAAAGTGGTGAAGATTTTCGGACAGTAAATTTGCAGGCAGAGGAGAAGGAAAAAGGAACCAAGGACTGAGTTGTCCAGCCTTCCGCTGCCCTTAGAACAAGGTCCAGCCCCTTCCTCTGGCCCACAGGCCCTGTAAGACCCGGCCCCGCCTGGCCCATCACTGGGGGTCGTACCTGCTGCCGCACACCGGCTACACTGGTGGCCGTTTCTCCGTGTCTTGGACACACCTGGCTGCCCCTGCCCCGGGCCTCTGCACGTGCTGTTCCCTCTGCCTGGAATTCTCTCCACTCCAGTTTCACGTGGTTGCGTTTTATGTCCTTCAGATCCGGCTCAGATGTCCTTGTCAGACCTTGCCTGCCGCCCTCGGTGAAGCGACCTGGCGCCTCTGCGTCACCGCGCCAGACTCCCTGTGTTACTGTAGCTTTGTCTTCATGGCGCTCTCTCAAATCCGAAATGCTCTTGTTTACTCGTATTCGTGGTCCTTATCATTAGGCTAATTGGATATGAACTCCAGGAGGGAAAGGATGCTGGCACACAGGAAACACCCAGATCCTGATGAATGAGTGAATACGTGAGTGAATGAGGAGTGAGTGACTGAGGGATGCAGGCTGAGAATCTGACCTGGACGAAGCCTCCTGAGGTCAGGTGTGTTTCTGTTCTCCAGTTCTTCCCTCTTTCACCGTTTTACTGCATCTGTTCAATATCAGAGCTGGTCTAGCAGCACCTTATGTAGCTGTGACCTCCAGCTGTTTCTCTGCAGCCCTGTGTCACCCGCACGGTGTAACCACCGTGGAAAGCACCCCTCTGTCCCCGGTCTGCCCAGCTCTCCAGTAGAGGCCCTGCCTGTCTGTGACAAAAGATGGCCGTCCAACCCGGGTGACGCTACCGCCACCCCAACTATCATGAAAGTGGGGGGAGGCAAGACGCTGACCCCGAGGAGAGTAGCCAGGATGGACGGAGCTCGCGGAGCACCCCCAGGCATGAGAGAGCTTTGAACGAACCCCCCTGAGGATCGCTTGGCTGGCGGGACTTGTGGTTGGGAAGATGCTGGAAGAGGCAGCACATGTTTGAAGAGCTTCTGAAGTCAAGTTCTGTTGTCAGAAACAGGCCGGGGGAGCTGGTGGCGGGCATATGGCTGCGGCTTCTAACAGAGCTCTGAAGAGCCGCCCCGTCCAGCCAGGGCGGGTGTCTGTACTCCATGTTCATGAAACATGTCTCGGGTGTCTGCTGTGCCCTTATTTGGGGGTAGGGTGTTGCGCCTTTGCTTGAGGGAGACGCAGAGTGAACACCCACAGGCGTGCAGGACCAATCAGTGATGGGCCCCGAAGAAAAGATCCCCTTGACGTGAGTGGGCCAGGGAAAGGCAAATGTGGGGGGAGGGCTGACATGGGAGGTGGGCTGCAGCCCACCCAGCAGAGAGGGGCTGACACGGGAGATGGGCCACGGCCCACCCAGCAGAGAGGGGCTGACACAGGGGATGGGCCGCGGCCCACCCAGCAGAGAGGGGCTGTTGGGTTGAAGGTGCAACATGGGCAAGGGCCAAGGGTGCAGGGGGACAGGGGGTGGGGTAGCGCCAGAGGCTGGGCTGAGTCGAGATGACCGCGTGCTGGTGGTGGGGGTGGCCCAGGCTGGATGGCGCTCGTGCTTTATTCCTTGAGCAGATGGGGTAAGTGTTTTAGGGGACGGGAAGGGGACCCAGGTGTGTCCTTCTCCTTGGGGACCCACCCAGCTGTGTTGTTGTACCTTGTCACCTCCCGGCCTCCGAGCCACATGGCTGACAGGCAGTGCCCCCCACCCCCGCCCCACCCTTAGCCTGGCCCACCTTGGCAAGAGGGCGGGCGGCCTGCGAGGAGGCCCTGGGCTTTCTCTCCGTCCTGCCATGCTGGGTGGGGATCGGATGGCTCCAGGTCTGTGCTGTGGCCCAGAGGGGTGGTTCCCAGGCCATGTGCACAGCCGTACTGACCTTCAGAGCTCCCCGGGGTCCTGGGTCTGGCCTGCTGCTGTGGCTCATCCCAGGTTTGTTTTTTTCCAAAATGAAGATAGTCCTCATTGGAATTTCTGTTTGTGAAGACGGCAGATGCTCTTTTTGCACTGTTATTTGCCAGTTCTGAGAAACAGCAGCAGAAGGCCCCCACTCCGGGCCCATCTTCCAAAGCAGCCTGTGTTCGCGGTCTGCAGTGTAGACACCATGGAGCTTCCTCTGTTCCCTGGGTTTGCCCTGCACTGTCTGTGGTCAGCTTCTCCCCCCGGAGCATGTGAGCAGGCGGCTCTGGGTCTGTGCGGAGCTGCCGCCCCCAGCTGGGCAGATGCTCTGGTCGTCCGTCTCCAGGAAAGCCGTGGCGCCTAGTCTCACCGTTACCAACACTGCTCCGAGGCAGGTCCTGGCCCCGCAACTCTGCAGGCTCGTCCCCTCCGTTTCGTGACAGCATTCTGCCAGCTGCAGGCGCCCTCCAGAGAAGGAGGAGCCAGCGTTGGCCGTGGCAGCGGGGTCACATTGAGGCGAGCAAGGCCCGAGAGTGACGGGGGATGATTTAAAAGCCCACTGGTGTCCATCTCTGTCTCTGCAGCGACGGACTGAATGGCCCCTGCTGGTGGGTGTGCACCCTTCTCGCCTCTTTGAGCCTTGGGTTCCCACGTCTGAGATTTAGTTTTGTTTTATGAGGGTGAGAGGGCTTCCACAGGTGGCTCAGGGGTAAAGAACCCGCCTGCCAATGCGGGAGATGCGAACTCGATCCCTGGGTCGGGAAGATACCCTGGAGAAGGAAATGGCATCCCACTGCAGTATTCCTGCCTGGGAAATCCCATGGGCAAAGGAGCCTGGCGGGCTACAGTCCAGGGGCTCGCGGAAGAGCTGGACGCGTCTGAGCGACTGAACACGCAGCACGCGTGAGGCTGAGAAATGAAAGAGTGTGTTCTTCTGTTTTTAAGGCATTGGTGCTGCTTTTGACACACTTTGTGGGTCTGGGGAAGAGTTTTCCGAGTGTGGTTGAAAATCCAGGTGGGAAGCATTGCTGTGTATTTGTCCCAGGATTTGGTGACTACAGTGAGTGGAGGGGAGGCTTGGCTCTTACTCGAGGACTGTGAAGATTTGGGTGATGGCCATCTCGTGTGTGTGTGTGTGTGTGTGTGTGTGCATGTGTGTGTGTGTGCACGCGCATGTGTGTGGAGGGTGGCGGACAGACCCCTCAGGAACCTAGCTCTGTAAGAACTAGAAATGTTTTCATTTAGCAACACTCTTTCCATGTGAGATTATTCCTGACTCTGGGGGTTACACCCTGAGGGAGCAGCAAGAAGTCTGCCCTCCGGGCTGGGAGGGAAGGAGGGAGAGTTGGCTGGAACTGCAGGAGGAACCGGGCTGTGGACAGAGCGACCTCTCCTGAAGGGGCCTAAGCCAGCAATCAGAACTGGTCCTGGGGCCACCAGGAGCAAAGCCGTCGGGGTGGGTGACCAGGAGTCACGGGTGGTGGCGGTGGGAGTCCAGGAGCGGGAGGGAAGGATGCTGTGCGCTCTCGGGGGAGTTTCTCTGAAAAAAGAGAAAGTTGCTGTAGAATACAAATCTAGGCAGGTGGTGGTTTTAGGAGTAAGGTCGTAGGTGAAATCAACACCGAGAACCTGGAGAAGCGAATGGAAATAAGGGGAGTGTTGAGATCAGGGAGAGTTGGGGCTGGAGAGGTTGAGATGAAGGAATTCTCTGAAATGGGAGCAAAACTACCTTCTCCCCTGGAAGAGGATGCCGCTACCTACCAGCTGTGCACTTAGGGAGGTTTCTGGGCTCTTTCCTGCCAGGTGGTCCCGAACCCCCGAGAGCGCTGATACAGGGAGGAGCAGGGTTGCCATGGTGACTGCCCTTCTGGTGTTTGAACCTCCTCAATGGAAGCTTGGAATGAGCATACCGCAGAATGATGCTTGTCGTATTCTCATAAGAATGTCTTTTCAAACGGGGATTGGCACCCTGGCCGGAGGGCCAGCTGCTTTCGTTAGGGAAGTTTTACTGGAACACAGCTGAGTCCACCCGTTCAAGTGCTCTCTGTGCTCTCTCGCCCCACCGCAGTCACGTAGCCAAGGCAGAGACCCCCTCCCTGCCTGCAGAGCCAGAAACAGATCCTGTCTCGCCCTACAGAGCAAGCTTGGCCACCCTGGCCTAAGGCACGGTCACTGCAGCTACTGAGAGTCGAGCTGGGGCCAGTTTTGTGCTTTGCTTCCATGGGTGTGTTCTGTTGCCTGCGATTACCTGTGTTAACTTGTGTGTGCGGAAACTAAAGAGGTGCCACAGGGAAAAGCTTCCAGAACCAGACCCCTGCAGCTGAGAAAATGTTATTTCTGAGATTTGATGGGCACCCAAAATGCATCCTTCAGAAAAAAAAAACAAATGTATGAACTACCCCTTGGCGATGGTGTGGGCAGCACCTGGTCCCCGCTGTAGCCGCTCAGGGGCCAGAGGGAGGATCTGAGCTCCTCAGGACCTTTGTCCCTGTACCCTGAGGAGAGAGCAGCTTTGAACACTCCCACCAGGGATCCCCGAAGCAGAAGCAGCTGACTCTGAAGTGTTCTGTTACCTGGAAAACAGGCAGCTGAGCACACACGTGCTGCTGGGACACTATGAGGAAGCCTGGGAGGGACCGTTGTCACTGGGGGTCGGCCGGATCCATCTCAGAACAGCAAGCGTGGCTAGCAGGGGCCCTGCTTCCCCTGTGCATCTGGGCTCAAACCACACCACGCCACAAGTTTTCTTTTAATTTTTTTTATTATTCAAATATAGTTGATTTACAGTGTTGTGTTAATTTCTGCTGCACAGCAAAGTGATTCAGTTATACATATATAGAGAGACATTCTTTTTCATATTTATTATGGTTTATCACAGGATATTGACTATAGTTCCCTGAGCTGTACAGTAGGACCTTGTTTTCTTTATTATTATTATTATTCAAGCAAAAGAATCTAAAATCCTGAATTCTACCAATATATCACACATCCCCTTCCCCCCGCCATACTGTGAACATGTTCTGCAGAACAAATCTAGTAAACATTTCATTTTTTTCAAACAGTGTCACTTGAAGATATCTAAGTTCAAAGAGACCAGTTTCTGAAATGTCTAAATCATCGCGCTGAAGCCTCATGCACAGGTCCTGAAGTCAGTGGTGCCCACAGAGCTGGCAAGGCCATTGGCCTGAGCACCGGGAAATCTTACCTGCCTCCCCTCAGTCCCCTCGAGCTGTGGGGCCCTGGACAGGCCACCCAGTGTCTACGGGGTCTATAAATCAGACACCACGCAGCCCGCACAGTGAGTGGGAGCCAGGGACAGGCTGCCTGGAGGCCAGACCAGCTCCAACACTGGACCCCTGTCCTCTCGATTTTATCTGCAAACTGGGGTGAGCTTTTCTTCTCTCCATGGGGCTTCTGGGGAGTAGATGAGCCCCGTGCTTGGCTCACCGGAAGGACTCAATGATGGCGGTTTATTTATAAAGACAAAAATCAGAAAAGGACCACATGGTTCTCTCTTCTGGTTTCCCACCTTAAAGCCACTTGCTAAGCCCTTGGACCCTGGATGGTCTCAGAATGAGCTTATGTTTTAAAGGTAAAGATTGAGATGCCTATACATTCAGAGAGCCCCCACGCCCAAAGTCACCGTCCCTTCGTTAAGTTCCCCCAGATAAATGTAAAGCTTCAACAAGAACGCTTAGTCTAAAATAGCTGTGTTCTTTCAAGTAGCAGCCCAGCAGACTGACCTTGCTCGGATGCCAGGCTGCCCACATCTTCACAAAATGTTTGAAGCGAACGGCATGTTTGGCTCAGCTGGGGAGGGGCTGGCTGGTAGATGTCTTGATGTTTTTAGAACTTTTTCTGTAGAGCCTTGAAGTGACAGCCTCAGGTGCTTGGAGAGAGCGTACAGGGACAGAAAGGAGGCGGGGCCTGGTCTCAGTGTCTCTTCATTCGCATCCGCCATGTCCGAGGGCCCCAGGGCGTCTCAGACCCCACCGCCGGGGCCCCAGAGGCTCCCTTCTGCAGCTGTTAGGCTGTAATCCGGGGATCTGCTGGGTGAATGAGTTTGGGGTAAGCCTTGGCTCCGTGGCTCAGGTGGGTCTGGTCCTCACCACGTCTTCTCCTCCTGCCGGGGCTCCATCCTAGCCGCCCACAGTCACACACTCTGTGCTGGCTCCGTGGGACCCACAGCCCGACACCCAGCAGACGTCCCTGTGGCTTGGGGTGATGTGTGGGGACAGCAGACTTGTGGGTTTGTGATACTGATGTGGATTCATTTCTTTAAGCCAGAAATGTTACTGTGACCGCCGCCTCCAGCCTGGCTGCACAGAACCCTGGGGCAGCAAGCCCTGTGTTGAAAGCCTGCCCAATGGACCAGCCCCTCACCTGCATGGGGGATGACATCCAAGGAGGGGCCATATGCTGTTCCGGTCACCCGGGGACGTGGCCTGGGAATCTGCCCATTGCCTCCTTCCCAGCTGACAGCACTTCTCTCCTCCTGATCCCCCGTCCCTCCACAGTTAGTGAGCCCTGTGGAGAGACACACTGGAAATCTGTCACAGTTTTGACAAGGGTGGGGTCTGATTGATTCTGGAGACTCTTGATGGTTTGGCCTCTCTCAGCCTCCCTGTATCCCGGCCTTTTGTGTGTCTCCAGATCCCAAGGGTCCTGGATCTCGCTCTGCACTCCAGGTCCCAATCTGAGCCCCGTCTCACATCTCTTCTGTGAGTCAGGGCTCCCCACCCGCTGACGGCAGCTTGTCCTGCTCTGCGCCCAGACCGTCCTGCACTGGCCGTCTGGGTCAAGCGCATCACTTCTCCAGTTTCCCCAATGGCGGCGGGAACACATGAACAGCCATCATCTCACCCACCCGCCCATCAGTGTCCTGGGGCTACCGAGTGGAAGAACCGCAGGCCGGGAGGCTCCAAGCAGTTGAGGTCCATCCTGCCTCTGTTCTGGGGCTGTTGCAGGGCTGGCTTCTCTGGGGGCTCTGCAGGGGTCTCCGTGCCTCTCTCCCAGCTCCTGGGGGCTCCAGTGCTGCAGCTGCATCACCCTGTCCCCACCTCCAGTCTTCCCTCTGTCTCTGCGTGTCTGTTTCTCTCCGCATAAGGACGCCAGCCGCATAAGGACACCAGTCGTTGGGTGAGGGGCACGCACCCTAGTCCACCAGGACCACTGGGTAGCTGGTTCCATCTGCAAAGACCCTGCTGTGATTTATAGTCACACCAGGAGGTTACAGGAGGGCGAGGATGTGCAGGTGGGAGTGCCCAGTACATCCTGTAATCATGGGTTCCAGCAGAGGGGGTGCTCAAGCCACACAGCATCCAGGGAGTCAGCACGTGGTCTCTGCAAGGCCTGCTTCCCGGGAGCCCAGAGCCTGCTCTCAGCCCTGCCTCATCCCCGCCCCTTCCTCCTCAGGCCTTACTGAAGATGGACTGCCAGGGCCTGGTGGTCAGACTCATCCAAGACTTCGTGCTCCTGACTACGGCGGTCGAGGTGGCACAGCGCTGGCGGGAGCTGGCCGAGAAGCTCGCCAAGGTGTCCAAGCAGCAGATGGACGCGTACGAGTCTCCCCACCGGGACAGGAACGGGGTGGTGGACAGTGAGGTGAGCCCGGCTGCGCTTCCCTCCACCTGTCAAATGCAGTGGTGACGGCACCTACATTAGAGCATTTTTAGGAGGACAGATGATGAAGTGTGAAAGCAAGTGCTCAGTGCAGAGGAGGCTCACGATGAGAGAGAGCACATCCGTCCTTCTCGGGATCCTTAGTTGGGAGCCAGGCCCTGGGTGGTGGTGAGGCTGCTCTGCCATCAGGCGGGACATTGGAACAGCATCCTTGGAACTGCCGGTCCCTCACTGATCCTGATCTTAAATTACCTTCAGCCCAGTTGGAGGACACGGGACGATGGGGCTCTGCCCCACACAGGGTTGGGTGGACAGCTCGTGGTGTGCTGTCAGCTTCAACCAAGGCTGGCTGGGTCCCTGCTCAGAGAGTCTGTTTTCTCACTTGTTTTGTGGAGGTCACTTTAAGCTTCTGGAAAGACAGAAAGGCTCTTGAGACCTAGGAAGCAGGAAGTCCCCAGAATAAGGGCATCCTTAATTGACATGGTGAGTTTCTAAATAAATGGAAAGTGCTATGGGGGTTGGAAGGAAAGAGGCCCCTTCTGTTGGCTCGGCCACTACGTGGTACTGATAGCTTACAGTGAATGGTGTTGGATTCATGATCTCTGAAGATTTAGCTTCGGGCCCAGGGACCAAGCTTGATCACTCAGGTGCTTTTGTATAGCAGAGTTTTATTAAAGTATGAAAAGGACAAAAAAAATCTTCTGGCATAGACTTCAGAAGGGGGACGAAGAGTGCCCCCCACTCACTAGTCTTATCAAGGCCGTATATACTTTTACCAGACCCACTCCCAAATTAAGATGAGAGCTGACAACAGAAAGGCCTTAACCAGACCCACTCCCACAATAAGCATCTTAAGATAACAAGATTAGTCAGAGGGTTCTTGTTAAGAAGAAATATGAACTTGAGCAAGATACTTTGTTATATTGACTAAGACAAAGCAAAGTGGGAAAAAGAAAGTTTGTCCTTTTCTCCTTGAGAGCCCCAGACCCCTCTGTCTTTCTCGGGGACCCTGGACTTCTTATCAACCTACCTAGTAATTGACTCTCAACACTGCCCACCTACTTTCACGCAAAGTGCCTTTTTCCCTCTGAAATGTGCTAGCCCAGGATGGGGTCGACTCTGCTTTGGGGTTCATGATGCTGGTACTAGGAGAGGTAACTCAGACCAGCTCTCTCACCGTCTCCTAATCTTTGCTCTCTCTTTTGGTTTTGGACGACTGCACCATCCAGGCCATGTGGAAGCCCGCCTATGACTTTCTTCTCACCTGGAGCCACCAGATCGGGGACAGCTACCGGGACGTCATCCAGGAACTGCACATCGGCCTGGACAAGATGAAAAACCCCATCACCAAGCGCTGGAAGCACCTCACAGGGACCCTGATCCTGGTAAACTCCCTGGACATCCTGCGAGCCTCTGCCTTCAGTCCCATGGACCATGATGACTTTGTGATTTGAACGGGTCCCCCACCTCCTGCTGCTCTGGGGCGCAGACCCTCTGTCTGCCCCAGATGCCCAGGTGGGCGCATGGCACTGGGGTGGGAGGGTGGGTCAGCTGCTCAGACAGACCCAGGGGCCCTCCCCACTGGACCCTCACCCAGGACCAAGCACACGTATGATGTTCCACCTGCCTTCTCCATCGTGGGGGGGACCCGAAGGGAATTTCTACTGCAGGTAGTTGCCAATCAAATAGCTTTCTATTTGTTAAGTATAAATTTAAATTTAAAATCAGTTTTTGGTTTTTTTTTTTTAAAGTATGGGGGTAGGGCGTACCAGAAAGGTGGTTATCTAATTTTTTACTGGACCCTAAATTAAAAGAAAAAAACACTTCTTAGGGTCAGATACTGTTGAGGTTTTTGTGTTCTATAAAGACCTTTTTAAATTATGTGACAGATGTATATATGTATTTAAGGGTTGTGGGAGCGTTTCTGGTTGTCGGACACACTTTGCATTTCACCACTGAGCACGGGAAGACACTTGTCAGGCGCCGGACCCTTTTGGCTGTGTACGAAAAAGAAATCAAATAGCAAACGTGGTGTCTCAGTAAACGAGTCCAGTCGGTGCCTGCCCGTTCTTTCTGAGGCTGTCCTGGTCCTACGCTTCCCTCCTATTTTTATTACCTTCCGACCCTGGCCTCGTGTTGCAGGAAGGATCAACCACGACACAGGTGAAGCCTTTCTGAGCCCCTGCCTGTGTGCCCTTCGCCACCCGGAGCCAAGTGGTCCCTGCAGCTCTGAGAGGCCGCGCCCAGCTTCTCCCGGGGGCAGGGAATGCTCGCTGCAGAGCTTACAGCCTCTCTTCTGGGCACAGAGAACACATCACCACAAGCACACCCTATGCTGATGTCCAGAGATGCCTGCTGGCATTTGCCAAACTCCACTTCACCTGAAATGGAGCCCTTCTCCCCTCCTAGTCTGTCTGTCTCTCCTCTCCTTGGAAATAAAGAGCATAGGGAAAACTTTAAAGACAAAAAGCAGCATGAAGGTTATCTGAGCAGTATGACCATTGTCTGAAAATGTTCTAACAAAATCTGACACTTGGCTGACGATTGACTTGATGGCTGGAGATCGCCTTGCTGGGCTGAATTCTGCAGTCGCGTGGTTGCATCATCTCAGAAGAAAGTGAGGGATGGGCGTGAAGAAACATCTGGAGGATCAATAGAGTCAATGCCCAGGAAGGTGCCGGGCCATGCGCCGTGCTTACATGAGCGATGCGCCATCTGGGATTCCGGAATCTCATTCTCTAAATCTGCTTGCTGGAAGCGCGTTAATTACTTAGTATAATCCATGTAAATCCCTTATTGGGCTAAAACATTCTTCTACAGCTATTGATTCTGATTCGGAAGACCCACAGCTAGAAAACAACAAAAAACACTACAGATTTTATGCTGCAAAAACCGAGACACCCCACGATTCCCCTCCCCATCATCCCATGAAATCATCTCACATTCTTCGCTCCACTCTCCGCCTTCAGTCTTCCCAGAGAGCATCTCTCACTTTTCCCCAAAGAAGAAACAAAACCAGTCGCACCTTAAATGCGGAGATTTTTTTCCTCAGGGGCTTTAAATAGTTTCCTATGCAACGTGTCTTGTAGCACAAATTCAATTGTACGAAAGTTGCAGTAAATTTTCTTTGGATATTTTAACCTAACTGTGTGTGTGTGTTTTTCTGTACCCAACCAGACTTTAAATAAAGCACAAAACCTAGTGTATCTGTGCACAGAACAGTGCCCCATTTCCCCACTCCGCCCCCCCGCCACGGTCAAGGTGACAGGACACAGATGACAGGGTGACATTTGGGTTAGTGAGGGTCTTGTTTTCTTGCTGCTGATTTAATTGCTCTTGGAATATAGGCATCTCAGCCATTGCTGACTAATGGGAATCAGTGTGGCCCAGAGTACCCAAAAGTGCAGGTGGCTCGCCTTTTTCTCGGTCTTTTGCACCTGGAATTGGCCAGTCCCACACCCACCGTACACAGCTGAGCGTGGACAACAGGTTAGAGCAAGACAGACTCCCAGAGGCCCTGCCCTCACCTAACTCTCGGAATACCACGTAGCTCAGGGAGAAAACGGAATGGGGTGGGGGCAACCGATGGGGCCCAGCCCCACCTGGAGGTGGTGGGGAGGATGGGGAGGAGGCCAGCCTCCTTTAGAAGTGACTTGAATCCAGGGTCAAGGGGTCAGCAGGCAGCAGCCAGGCCAGACCAGGGGAACAGGGTGTCTGCAGCGTTGAGGGGGCACAGGGATCACCGGAGGCTGACCGCTCCCCAGGCCTGGGGTGTGCTGAACAAGCGAGAGCCTCTGAGCGCACCTCTGCCCTCCTCATCACCCCTCAGCGTTTGCCAAGTCCAGCCCCACCAGCCAGAACCAGCCAGATGAGAAAGGGCTCAGCGAGGCCCCCTGACTTACACAAGCTAGCAGCAGAGGCGGCGATTTTAGCCCGGAGCTGCTGTCACAAAGTGCCATCTTCTCAGATCTGAAGGCCAGAAGCCCGAGACCAGGGTGTCCCATGGCCATCCCCCTGTGCCTGTCCACACCTCTCTTTAAGGACCCCAGTTATGGGAGAGGGCACACCCGAATCAAGTGTGACCTCATCTTAACTCGATCTTCTGTGTGTGTGTGTGTGTGTGTGCGCGTGCGCGTTAGTTGCTCAGTAGTGTCCAATTCTTTGTGACCCTATGGACTGTAGCCTGCCAGGCTCCTCTGACCATGGGATTCTCCAGGCAAGCATACTTGAGTGAGTAACCATTCCCTTCTCTGGGGTGACTTCCCGACTCAGGTAACAAACCCAAGTCTCCGGCATTGCAGGCAGATTCTTTACCATCTGAGCCACTGATCTTCTTTAATGACCTTATTTCCAAGCAAGGTCACATTCACGGGCTATGGGATGGGACTTCCAGCAGATCTTGAGAAACAGAGCTCAACTCGCAGCCCAGCCCCCTATACCCAGACCTTGGCGGTGGTCTGCTTAGGAGGATGGGGAAGAAATCCAGCTGGATCTGTCTCCAGGGTCTCTGCCTGGTTTAAGCAAAAGCCAGAGGGGCGGCAGGAGGTGAATCTTTACAATGGGAAGCTACTCTAGACAGGACCAGCTCGGTTCACCCAAACCCACTTCCTTCCTGAGCAAACAGCTCAAGTGTTTCCCAGTTCAGTTCAGTCGCTCAGCCGTGTCTGACTCATCTTGTGTTTCCCAGCCTCCCTTCAAGTAAAGTGTGGCCAAGTGACTCCACCCAGAGGTGGCATCAGCCTGGCCTGTCGAAACTTCTGAGCACCCTTCTGCTCTCTCAATGGAGCAGAAAGAACTCCAGGGACCTAAATGAGGACACAGGTCCTCAAATGACCCCTTCAAACCAGAGTTTACTGCCTGGCCTCTGAGGCTGTGGGGTTCAAGGGCAGCTGGCATTCCTCCAGGTTCTGTATTCTCAGATTACTACTGTTAATGGGAAAGCTGGAGGGGTGAGGGGTTTGCTCTTAAAAGGAAAAATCCCTGTCATACCTGGATGATGTCAGGTAAGTGAAAGTCATTTCCCTGGTGGCTCAGCTGGTAAAGAATCTGCCTGTAATGCAGGAGACCTGGGTTTGATTCCTGGGTCAGGAAGATCTGCTGGACAAGGGAACAGCTACCCGCTCCAGTATTCTGGCCTGGAGAATCCCATGGACTGTATAGTCCACGAGGTTGCAGATGAGGAGAACTTAGTCCTGTTCTTTCTTTACTTGTCCACGTCCAGAATTGAGCACTATTAGTCTGAATATCGGACATGACTGAGCAACTTCACTTTCACTTTTCACTTTCATGCATTGGAGAAGGAAATGGCAACCCACTCCAGTGTTCTTGCCTGGAGAATCCCAGGCACGGGGGAGCCTGGTGGGCTGCCATCTATGTATGGGGTCACACAGAGTCGGACACAACTGAAGTGACTTAGCAGCAGCAGCAACAGTCTGAATATGAATGACTTAGTCCTGTTTTTACTGAATATTCTCTAAGCTGGTCCAAGATGCTCAGATAAAATTTCCAGTCCCTGACGATGTTGATTTTGACATTGAAAATGGTAATAGTTGGCATGAAAGTTATGTCTTTGAGGACCTAGGGACTTCCGGTGGCTCAGACAGTACAGAATCTGCTCACAGTGAGCGAGACCCAGGTGGGGAAGATCCCCTGGAAAAGGGAATGGCAACCCACTCCAGTATTCTTGCCTGGAGAATCCCCCTGGACAGAGGAGCCTGGTGGGCTACAGTCCATGAGGTCGCAAGGAGTTGGACACAACTGAGCGACTAACACTTCGAGGATGTAACACCCAGGAGAAAGACTACATCGGAAACAGCCGTGCTCCGATTTCCCAAGAAGAGGGCAATTTTGTCCATGGTCCATTCCTGTCTTGGTCTCTCTACCTGACTGTCGTGCAGTCATAGCAAACGAGGCAGGCCCCAAACTGTTTACTTCGTGGTCACTGAGCCCCCACCCCCCAGGTAGTTTCAGGTCACCTGTCCACAGCCACCAAGACTAGTTTTAGTCCCGAGACCTCCCCTCCGTCGGTCAGCAGGTCCCTGCAGCTGCTAGTAGGTCTCGCAACCATTCCTACTGCTGTGTCCTGCACTGCCATGAGGTGGACCAAGAATGAATTCGAGAAAGGAGAAGGGAGCCTGTTGGGTGATGGGACTCTGAGTATGGTTGTGTATTGGGGGGCTCTGAGAAGGGACCCCAAGCTGGAGGGGAAATCCTGAGAAGATTCTGGAAGGGCAGGGGAAAGGGGTTACTAAGAGACACTGCCTGGAGCGTAACCTCTGTCCCCATGGAGCCCACATGCTCGTAGGGAAAGGGCCAGTAACCGGGATCAATGCTCATTGGAGGTCAGATGGAGGGAAGGGCTGTGAGGGGAACTAGGGAAACTGTGACCTTAGGGGAGGGGGTGCGTGTAGACCGCACAGCCTGGAAGGCCTCTGCTGAGGCACAGTCTGGGGAGTAGTGAAGGCTTCAGTGGGGTTTCCCCGATGACTCAGCGGGTAAAGAGTCTGCCTGCAAGGCAGGAGACACGGGAAACTTGAGTCTGATCCCTGGGTCGTGAAGATCCCCAGGAGGAGGAAATGGCAACCCACTCCAATATTCTTGCCTGGAGAACCCCCTGGATGTGAGAGCCTGCATCCATAGGGTTGCAGAGCCAGACACGCTGAGCGACTATGCACGCATGCACAGGTTCAGAGAGGCTGGGCTGTATGCTGCCCTACAAAGGGCAGAGAGAGCAGGGCGGGAAGGTGGGGTCAGGGAGGAGCAGCCTGGAAGCCAGGCCAGGCTCAGGGGGAGGGAGGGCTTGGGGGACTGGAGTGAGGGGGACAGACCCAGACGGGAGGTGTTGGTGTGATTAGCCAACAGGAAGCTGGAGTCCCAAAGGCCCTGCACTGACCTGGATGTCAGGGGCAGAAGGGTGTGGGTGACAGACGGGGAAGATGGACTCAGTGTGGCTTCTGATTGGACAGCAGCAGTGAGACCAAGAGGGGCTGGTCGCCTCTGAGAACACAGCGGGTCACGACGGGTTCCAAGCATCAGTGAATAGCTTTACCAGAAAGTGGGGAGGGGATGGTCCAGGAGGAAAGCTACAGGCAGTGGACATGGATGTCGGGGGAGAGTGGTGAGTTCTTTCTGTTTGGAAGCAACAGAAAGACGGAAGATATCACTGAAAATTTTAGACAAAACAAACAAACAAACCAGTGCGAAGCTGGTGCAGACGGTGTGGAAACCTGGAAGGACACCCTCCATGTCCTTGGGTGGGCTTCCCCCGACTCCCACCACCAGTGTGCATTGACCACTGCGGTTTCTGGGTCACGCCCCCCATTTCTCCTCCTGTCTACGGGGCTCCACCTGGATCCTGGTCACGTCACCTTTCCCTGTACCTGCAACCCCAGCCCTACCTCCTCAGCGCATTGCCCATGTGGCCACCAGCATGGTCCATGTAGACTAGAAACACGTGCCCCTGCCTACTTAACCCTGATCTTGTGTGGCCCCCCATGTTGAGAGCAGATAAATGGAGGCCTCCCAAATACACAGACACTTTTTGGCCCTGATAAGTTTCCACCTGTCCCCAAGAGATGAGAGGAACAGGGACGCTGCTCAGAGGGCTTTCACGAAAGCCAGATTTACAGAAAGCAAACACCTTTCTGATCCTGAGATGAAGCCCTCCGTTCCTTTTTAACGCTAACTAAAGAGTTGTTTTGGTAACTGATAGACCTAGTAAATGATCGTAGTTGTCTTAATGTCTTTCTTGTCAAAGTACAATGTTGGCTGATGACAAAAGTGAAAGGGAAAGTGAAGTCGCTCAGTCGTGTCCAACTCTTTGTGGCCCCATGGACTGTAGCCCACCAGACTCCTCCGTCCATGGGATTTTCCAGGCAAGAATACTGGAGTAGGGTGCCATTTCCTTCTCCAGGAGGTCTTCCCGACCCAGGGATTGAACCCGGGTCTCCCACTTTGTAGGCGGATGCTTTACCATCTGAGCCACCAGGAGCAAACCCCCACACATCTCTCATGACTCAGATCATTGGACGAATCAGGGACAAACAAGGTGAACGGTTTCCGTGGCTCTGCTCTCGTGGCTGTTTCTACCTAGACCACCCTCCTCACTGTGCTTTGGCTTTACCATGCTTTCCAGGTGGTCAGCTTGTCCTCCTCTTGAGGACACTCTTGCTGTACATGGAACCCAGAAAACGCAAACCCACATGCCAGCCCTCCAGGCTTACCACAATAAACCCCGAATCTGTCTGTTAGAGCTTCGCATTTGCTTGTTGTGCCCAGACTGTAAATTGGACAACCAAGATGCTCCCATGCCCAGGTCAAACTCAAGCAACTCACACTCCGTACATTCTTGGATGAATGCCCTTTGAATGAACAACTTCCAATGACACTGCCGACCAATTCCCCTGGGAGAATGAAGGCCAGATACCAGTGTCTGAGTAGCCTTGCGTGCAATTGTACTGATTTTAAAAATCAAACAAATAGAAGATTGTGGCAAGTCCAATCTTGGATTTCTTTCTAGAAAGTTCTGTCTCTACTTGTTTGAGTTCAGTGGTCTTCTCACATTCAGTTCAGTTCAGTTCAGTCACTCAGTCGGGTCCGACTCTTTGCGACCCCATGAATCAAAGCACACCAGGCCTCCCTGTCCATCACCAACTCCCGGAGTTCACTCAGACTCATCCATCGAGTCAGTGATGCCATCCAGCCATCTTATCCTCTGTCGTCCCCTTCTCCTCCTGCCCCCAATCCCTCCTAGCATCAGAGTCTTTTCCAATGAGTCACCTCTTCGCATGAGGTGGCCAAAGTACTGGAGTTTCAGCTTTCGCATCATTCCCTCCAGAGAAATCCCAGGGCTGACCTCCTTCAGAATGGACTGGTTGGATCTCCTTGCAGTCCAAGGGACTCTCAAGAGTCTTCTCCAACATCACAGTTCAAAAGCATCAATTCTTCGGCACTCAGCTTTCTTCACAGTCCAACTCTCACATCCATACATGACTACTGGAAAAACCATAGCCTTGACTAGACAGACCTTTGTTGGCAAAGTGATGTCTTTGCTTTTCAATATGCTATCTAGTAGTTGGTCATAACTTTTCTTCCAAGGAGTAAGCGTCTTTTAATTTCATGGCTGCAATCACCATCTGCAGTGATTTTGGAGCCCAGAAAAACAAAGTCTGACACTGTTTCCCCATCTATTTGCCATGAAGTGATGGGACCAGATGCCATGATCTTTGTTTTCTGAATGTTGAGCTTTAAGCCAACTTTTTCACTCTCCTCTTTCACTTTCATCAAGAGGCTTTTTAGTTCCTCTTCACTTTCTGCCATAAGGGTGGTGTCATCTGCATATCTGAGGTTATTGATATTTCTCCTGGCAATCTTGATTCCAGCTTGTGCTTCTTCCAGCCCAGCATTTCTCATGATGTACTCTGCATAGAAGTTAAATAAGCAGGGTGACAATATACAGCCTTGACGTACTCCTTTTCCTATTTGGAACCAGTCTGTTGTTCCATGTCCAGTTCTAACTGTTGCTTCCTGACCTGAATATATGTTTCTCAAGAGGCAGGTCAGGTGGTCTGGTATTCCCATCTCTTTCAGAATTTTCCACAGTTTATTGTGATCCACACAGTCAAAAGCTTTGGCATAGTCAATAAAGCAGAAATAGATGTTTTTCTGGAACTCTCTTGCTTTTTCGATCATCCAGCGGATGTTGGCAATTTGATCTCTGGTTCCTCTGCCTTTTCTAAATCCAGCTTGAACATCAGGAAGTTCACGGTTCATGTATTGCTGCTTGGAGAATTTTGAGCATTACTTTACTAGCGTGTGAGATGAGTGCAATTGTGAGGTAGTTTGAGCATTCTTTGGCATTGCCTTTCTTTGGGATTGGAATGAAAACTGACCTTTTCCAGTCCTGTGGCCACTGCTGAGTTTTCCTTTTTTGCTGGCATATTGAGTGCAGCACTTTCACAGCATCATCTTTCAGGATTTGAAATAGCTCAGCTGGAATTCCGTCATCTCCACTAGCTTTGTTCATAGTGATATTTTCTAAGGCCCACTTGACTTCACATTCCAGGATGTCTGATTCTAGGTGAGTTATCATACCATCGTGATTATCTTGGTCGTGAAGATCTTTTTTGTACAGTTCTTCTGTGTATTCTTGCCACCTCTTCTTAATATCTTCTGCTTCTATTAGGTCCATACCATTTCTGTCCTTTATTGAGCCCATCTTTGCATGAAATATTCCCTTGGTATCTCTAATTTTCTTGAAGAGATCTCTAGTTTTTCCCATTCTGTTATTTTCCTTTATTTCTTTGCATTGATCACTGAGGAAGGCTTTCTTATCTCTTCTTGCTATTCTTTGAAACTCTGCATTCAGATGCTTATATCTTTCCTTTTCTCCTTTGTTTTTCACCTCTCCTCTTTTCACAGCTATTTGTAAGGCCTCCTCAGACAGTCATTTTGCTTTTTTGCATTTCTTTTCCATGGGAATGGTCTTGATCCCTGTCTCCTGTACAATGTCACAAACCTCTGTCCATAGTTCATCAGGCACTCTATCTATCAGATCTAGTCCCTTAAATCTATTTCTCACTTCCACTGTATAATCATAAGGAATTTGATTTAGGTCATACCTGAATGGTCTAGTGGTTTTCCCTACTTTCTTCAATTTAAGTCTGAATTTGGCAATAAGGAGTTCATGATCTGAGCCATAGTCAGCTTCCACTCTTGTTTTGTCGACTGTATAGAGCTTCTCCATCTTTGGCTGCAAAAAATACAATCAATCTGATTTCGGTGTTGACCATCTGGTGATGTCCATGTGTAGAGTCTTCTCTTGTGTTGTTAGAAGAGGGTGTTTGCTATGACCAGTGCATTGTCTTGGCAAAACTCTATTAGTCTTTGCCCTGCTTCATTCCGTATTCCAAGGCCAAATTTGCCTGTTACTCCAGGTGTTTCTTGACTTCCTACTTTTGCATTCCAGTTCCCTACAATGAAAAGGACATCTTTTTTGGGTGTTAGTTCTAAAAGGTCTTGTAGGTCTTCATAGAACCGTTCAACTTCAGCTTCTTCAGCATTACTGGTTGGGGCATAGACTTGGATTACTGTGATATTGAATGATTTGCCTTGGAAATGAACAGAGATCATTCTGTCATTTTTGAGACTGCATCCAAGTACTGCATTTCGGACTTTTTGTTGACCATGATGGCTGCTCCATTTCTTCTAAAGGATTACTGCCCGTAGTAATAGATATAATGGTCATCTGAGTTAAATTCACCCATTCCAGTCCATTTTAATTAGCTGATTCCTAAAATGTTGACGTTCACTCTTGCCATCTCCTGTTTGACCACTTCCAATTTGCCTTGATTCATGGACCTGACATTCCAAGTTCCTATGCAGTATTGCTCTTTACAGCATTGGACCTTGCTTCTATCACCAGTCACATCCACAGCTGGGTATTGTTTTTGCTTTGGCTCCATCCCTTCATTCTTTCTGGAGTTATTTCTCCACTGACCTCCAGTAGCATATTGGGCACCTAATGACCTGCGGAGTTCCTCTTTTGGTTTCCTATCATTTTGCCCTTTCATACTGTTCATGGGGTTCTCAAGGCAAGAATACTGAAGTGGTTTGCAATTCCCTTCTCCAGTGGACCACATTCTGTCAGACCTCTCCACCATGACCCGCCCATCTCGGGTTGCCCCACGGGCATGGCTTGGTTTCATTGAGTTAGACGAGGCTGTGGTCCTAGTGTGATTAGATTGACTAGTTTTCTGTGATTATGGTTTCAGTGTGTCTGCCCTCTGATGCCCTCTTGCAACACCTACTGTCTTACTTGGGTTTCTCTTACCTTGGACGTGGGGTATCTCTTCACGGCTGCTCCAGCAAAGCGCAGCCGCTGCTCCTTACCTTGGATGAGGGGTATCTCCTCACTGCCGCCCCTCCCGACCTTGAACGTGGAATAGCTCCTCTAGGCCCTCTGGCGCCCGCACAGCCACCGCTCCTTGGATGTGGGGTTGCTCCTCCCAGCCACCGCCCCTGGCCTCAGGTGGGGGTAGCTCCTCTCGGTTGCTCCTGTGCTGTCGCAGCCTGGCACTCTCGGCCGCCACCCCTGACCTCGGACATTACATATGTTCAACTCAGCTGAAGCTCACACTAGGGCAAAAAACAAAAAAAGTGTTTGCTTTATTTTTTACACATGGGCATATTTTTTCTGTGCTCTAAGTATAAAATCAGTGCACACCCACAGTGTGGACGATCACACCTAGGTGAAACTAACAGTCGCGGGTACACTCAGTGAAGACCCGCAGCCTCAAGTGAGCTGTCCTGGTGTCACAGGCCTCCCTGGACCGTCACCTGACACCTGAGCAGAGCAGCCAGGTGGTTGCCTAGCAACTCTGGGGAATCACAGAGGGTCCTCCTTATCTAGAAGAGAAAAGGTCTGGACAACTGTCACTTTCATTTTTGACCCTGAGCCTGGTTCAGATCCACATCTGCAGAATGAAGAATTTATAGTAAAATCCCTGCTGACAAGTCAGTTTCAGTTCAGTTCAGTTCAGTCGCTCAGTCGTGTCCGACTCTTTGCGACCCCATGAATCGCAGCCCGCCAGGCCTCCCTGTCCATCACCATCTCCTGGAGTTCACTCAGACTCACGTCCATCGAGTCAGTGATGCCATCCGGCCATCTCATCCTCAGTTGTCCCTTTCTCCTCCTGCCCCCAATCCCTCCCAGCATCAGAGTCTTTTCCAATGAGTCAACTCTTCTCATGAGGTGGCCAAAATACTGGAGTTTCAGCTTCAGCATCATTCCTTCCAAAGAAATCCCAGGGTTGATCTTGCAACCTCATGTGTGTATATGGAAGTGCCATACGAATGTGTATTCTTTGTGCAGTTGGTGAATTAGTGGGGAAACAATTATGTGTCAAAAATCTTGGAAAATCAGGTTCCATTTCTGCAAGTCATTTCTCAAAACACCTTTACATATTTCTAATTATCACTTTTTCTGCGTGACAGATAAGTTGAGAAATTCAAGACAGAAAGGCGCTGAATCTGTACTGAGAGACTCAGGGCACTTGACCTAGTTAGAAATAATTTACACAGGCCTTGGAGACGTATGTGTTTTTCCCAGGACCTGGGAGACAATCATCATTTTTCAAATATTAGGTTTGTGCAAAATACGTAGCGATGTCCTGATGGTTAGTATCAGGATGCCAGGCACAGTGTAGCTCAAACCATCAAAACAAAAATAAATCGGTTCTGCATTCCAACATTAATACCCGAGTAAATAGCAACTCCATTTTCTGTTTGTGACATGTAGCAGACCTCAGGTATGCCGGGGCTGTGTGCACAGAGTGTTCTTGTGTGTGCACAAGTGTGCCTGAGTACGTGAGTGTGTGCGTGAGGGTCCCTGCACCAGGGGTCCAGAGGCTTCTGAGACAGCCTCCAGGCATTCCTCACCTTGGGCAGCAATGCCACGGCAGAAGCCACTGACCGTCATTTTATTCCAAGGCCACCCAGATAGTAAGAGCCAACACTTACTCAGCGCTCTCTCTGTGTGTCACCACCCTAAAACTTTAGAGATTTTAACTCATTTGATCCTCTTGATACATCCGTGAGATCAGTAAAATTGTTACCCACATTTACAGAGAATGTGAGGCACAGAGAGGTTAAATAATTTCCCCAAAGTCACAGAGCTACGAAGTGTGGAGCTGAGATTCAAACCCAGACAGTCTGGCTCCAAGGTGCTTGCCGGACTCCATTCCTGCCATACCAGTTATGTTTTTCTAAGAGAAAGAAATGGGGACTTGCATGATTGAACGTGGTAAAGAGCAAACATTGTACTTCTGAGTTCAGCATGTTTTACATGAAGACAATGAGAAGTGGAGAGAGGTTTTGTAATTTGCTTGTTGTTTTAATTTCCTTTGCTTAAAAGATGTAATTAGTTTATATTCCCTCTACGTATTCAATGGCTGGTATGGAGACAGCGAAGAGCCTGCTGAAGTGAGAGTGATTTTAAAATTTTCCTCTACAGAAATGTGCATTGATACTAGGGTGGTTAAATAAGTCACAATATGTTTACACGATGGAATACTCTTCAACCTCTAAAAGGAACAGAAGATCTACAGTAATTGATGTGAAAGGATCTCCAAGATCTAGTAAGTTAAAAAAAAAAAAAATTGAATCGTGACTGTAAAATCTCCCATTTATGGAACTCACACAAAAAGCATTCCTGGCATGACACTCAGGAAGTGTGGCCATGGGGTTATTGGGGCCTGGCAATCTGCCTTTGGGGAAGGACACAGTTTTTCTTGTGTACCTTTTTGTGTTAGGCTTCCCACGTGACGCTAGTGGTGAAGAACCCTCCTGCCAATGCAGGAGACACAAGAGACGTGGGTTTGATCCCTGGGTCAGAAAGATCCCCTGGAGAAGGGCATGGTAAAGGTGAACCACTCCAGTATGCTTGCCTGGAGAATCCCATGGACAGAGGAGCCTACAGTCCATAGGGTCAAAAAGAGTCGGACACAACTGAAGCGACTTAGTGCGAACACACACCTTTTTGTGCCATTTCCTGCTCTGCATCAGTGATATTTGCATAATTCTATATGCTGCAGATAATGATTCATGAAATGAGAGTAATTTAGAATTAGTAGGCATCCAGGGATTAGCACGAATACCCCAATTTGCAAAATCAAAAAATCATACAAGTACTTAATTTGCATACTGTTAATTAGCACAGTGGGCCTGTGGAGGGAGATCATCAAAATTGATTTGGCTGTTGGAACCGAATGCTTGCACCAAGCACCCCCAGATGTGTTTTAGGACTTTCTCTGAAACCCTCAAACGGGTGCTAATTTTTTCTTTACTTTGGTCTGTTTATCTTCCAAGGAAGATGTCTAGAGTTTGCTTTTTAAAATATTCATTCTTATTTATTCATTTGGCTGCACCGGATCTTAGTTGTGGACACTCGAGATCTTGGATCTTGGTTGCAGCATGCGAGATCTTTTTCAGTTGCAGCATGTGGGATCTAGTTCCCTGACCAGGGATCAAACCCAGGCCCCCTGCATTGGGAGCACAGAGTCTTAGCCACTGAACCACCTGTGAAGTCCCAGAGTATTTTTTTTTTTTTATTACGTACTCACACATGTTCATGATCCCCCGAAATTCAACAACCACTACCATACAGGATACAAAAAAATGGTGATGTCCGTATAAAAGACTCTCCTATTCAGGGCATTGATAAGTATTAAGGGGACACATAGCAGGAGGGCCCCACCCATCGGCCGTGGTCAAATGCAGCCCACCAGTGCCCAGCACACACCCTGCCTGGAGGTTTTCACAACTGCGTCTTGTGTGTATCACATTCATGACATCCATCACTCTACACATCCATCATTCTACCAGTCTGCCAGAACTGCATTGGGCCAAATGCAACAGAAACCTGGGCGAGAGCAGCTGTGTCAAGGAAGGGGTTTATTTATCTCATCTGACCAGTTTCCCAGGCTGAGTGCTTATTCCGGGGCTGATGCACTTGCTCAGAGAACCGGCCTCCCACCTCCCCGCACAGCCATCCTTACCCTGTGGCTTTGTGCCACATCTCTGGGTACCATGTCCATTTTCCAGGTGGCAAGAGGGGGAGAGGGCAAAGGGCATAGGGTCTACCAGTTGTCTGTCTCTTTTAGTAAGGGAAGCAAAACCTTCTGATAACTGCACTCAGTAGAATTCCACTGTGCTTCACTGCCCCCCCGTCCCCGCCACGATCCTCAGCTTTGGGGGATCCATGAACCTGTGTGACACCTCCCCCGCCCCCCACCATAAGGGGAGCAGTCTGTTGGCTAGCTGGTGGTCCTGTAGCCGCAAACCAACTAGACATTCAGTGAGGATGGACAACTAGGGGCCAGTGCCACTCATGCAGCCCCAAATGGAAGCCCCACGTGTACACGCGCACATGAGCGTCTGAACCTATTTCTCCACCATGTGCTGGCAAGCATGGATTATTTGGCCAATTGGACATGAAAACTGGCCTAAAACCTTCACTGTGAAAGTACAGGCAAGGGCTGTGATTACAGACCTGCTTCCACTGGTACCATTAGAATCAAAGCCAAGTATCACATGATTTTAGACTATTCAAGAATAACTCCAATAAAAGTGCATGGCGCAACTTGGGATATGGTAAAACATTCCTGATGAAAGCAAACTGGACTTCCTTAGTGGTCCAGTGGTTAAGAATCCACCTGCCAATGCAAGGGACACGGGTTCGAGCCCTGGTCTGGGAAGATTCCACCTGCCTTGGAGCAACCAAGCCCAAGAGACACAGATACTGAAGCCAGCTCACCTAGAGCTGTGCTTGCAACACGAGAAGCCACCGCCGTGAGAAGCCCATGCACAGTAACAAAGAGTAACCCCCGCTTGCTGCAACTGCAGAAAGACCCAGAGCAGCCAAAAATAAAATTTTTAAATAAATAAAGATTATAAAAATAGAGCAAACTGTGTTTTTTCTTCAGCTTTATTCAGATACAATTGACATACAGCAGTAAGTTGAAGGTTTATGAGTTTAGCCAGTTTTTAAGTTGAATGGAAAATGCATTTTAATAAAAATGACCTACCAGATGAGTTATGGTCTACCAGATCAGGATGTAAGAGTTGTCCTATAAAGGAGGCTGAACACCAAAGAATTGATGCTTTTGAACTGTGGTGTTGGAAAAGACTCTTGAGAATCCCTTGGACTGCAAGGAGATCCAATCAGTCAGTCCTAAAGGAAATCAGTCCTGAACATTCATTGGAAGGACTGATGTTGAAGCTGAAACTCCAATACTTTGGCCACCTGATGCAAAGAGCTGACTCATTGGAAAAAACCCTGATGCTGGGAAAGATTGAAGGCAGGAGAAGGGGGTGACAGAGGATGAGATGGTTGGATGGCATCACCGACTCCATGGACATGAGTTTGAGCAAGCTCCGGGAGTTGGTGATGGACAGGGAAGCCTGGTGTGCTTCAGTCCATGCAGTTGCAAAGAGTTGGACACGACTGAGGGACTGAGCTGAACTGACCTACCAGAAAAGAATAAATAAAGTAGCCACCTGTGCCTAATTCACCCTAAGTTCCAATTCTGCACACTCTCCAGGGCACTTCTATTATCAACAAAAGATTCCGTGAGCCTGGCTCACTTTCTCACTCTGAAAAATAAACAAGGAAGCTTTTTCTCTGAGCTCTCATCCTAGACACCACCAGCTACCAGCCAGCAAGGGTGGGTTTATCCCAACTGGGGCCCAAAGCCTGGGGCAGGAGCAGGCAGTGAGCTGGGTCACCAGAGAAGCATTAGGTTGGAAGGAAAGGGGCAGCTAGAAGTGATGAGATGTAAATGGCCAAACAGTGGTCCAGATGTACAGACAGCGACTGTCCAGACAATAACATAGAATTCAAGTTTAAGGAAGTAACATTGACATTACTGGGGCTTCCCTGGTGGCTGAGACTGTAAAGAATCTGCCTGCAATGTGGGAGACCCATATTAGATCCCTGGGTCAGGGAGATCCCCTGGAGGAGGGCATGACTACCCACTCCAGTATTCTTGCCTGGAGAATCCCATTAACAGAGGAGCCTGGCTACAGACCATGGGGTCGTGAAGAGTCAGACACAGCTGAGTGTCTAACATATGGACATTATTATTATTGTGTATTTGATCCCTGGGTCGGAAAGATCCCCTGGAGAAGAAAATGGCAACCCACTCCAGTATTCTTGCCTGGAGAATCCCATTGACAGAGGAGCCTGGCGGGCTACAGACCATGAGGCCGCAAAGAGTCAGACACGGCTGAGTGTCTAACATATTGACATTATTATTATTGTGTATTCTAACTAACAGCAGTCTCTTTGGAGGATAAGAGCCAGCCTCCTACGATCACACCCACCACAGCCCAGCCCCCTCTCCTATGATCCAAACAGTCCAACAGTCCAAGCTGCATTCATCAAACTGCCAGGAAAGCTCTTGGCTACATGGCCTTCCCTTTCAGAATGTTTGCTAAGAAATATTTGCAGTGTGGTATTTCTCCAAAGGTCAAGCAACCTCTACTTAATGGTAGTATCTCCGCAGAAACTAAGTATGAGTACAAATTCAAAAGCACTCTCTTCCTTAAAAAGCTTCCATTTTCTTCACATGAACTCCAAAGTTTTAACGTGAAAACCTCGTATTTTAAAGCGAGGCTACCGGAAAGCATAATCTTCAAGTTTCCCCTCCTGTTTATGACAATATAAGGGTTGTCCTGAATATGGTAGATCAGTTAGATCAAGATCTAATACACAAGGAAAAAAACATTGAGGATAAATAATATCCTTACAGAAATAACCACAGCTTAAGAAAAAGAATAACGCTTTCTTTGCCTCCAAAAGAGAAAATTCAAAATACATGGATATTTGCTCAATGTTTTAGAGAGATTATTTGAGAGGGAATTCAGATCATAGCTTCTCTTTCCTGGTTACACATGATGGTATTTTTAAAAATCTTCCAAAAGTACCTTTGATTTATGTTTCCTATACACCTAAAGGAATAACTGTAAGGTGATTCAGAAGTCTATAATTTGGGGAAATATCAGTTTTTACATTTAGTTACTGAGGATAAATCTATCATCCTTGTTTCTTTAACATAAAAATTCTTTGTTTATCACAGCTTTAAAATATTTTAAAGAGGTGGATTTCGTGTACTCTGATTCTTTAGAGCATTTTGGAGCATTCTACGACAGCTTGTGAATCTTTTAAAATGTCCCCGTGGGAGCTGCATACAAAATGAAAGAGTTACTCCATAAAAAATGTAGGAGCTGTAAGGGCTGTCTTGAAGTCAGCCCACAAATAGGTACTGGGTGTCTGGCACAGCCCCTCCTCAAGGTGCTAGGGTCACCCTGATAAGCAGCCAAAATCCCCTTATCTGGACAGGCTCTGGAGGCCCAGAGCAACATCATGTCAGCCTGCACAGGACCACACCATAGAAGAAATCTCTGAGTTAAAGATGAACAGGAAGGTCACATCTGAGACCCGAAAAATCACACCTGGAAGCTGCTTTCAGTTCCCTGATGCCTCCTGGGGAGGAGACACACACACAACAGGGAGGGGGGTCCCCTCTTTTGGCTCCCTCTGTCGTCTCCTTCCTGCCCAGCCCCCAGCGAGCTTCTTCCCCAGCACGTCTTAGGGATACTCTTCCATCCTGGCTTGGTCCGTTCCTTTAAGGAATGCTGGAGTGGGTTGCCATTTCTTTCCCTAGGGGATCTTCCCGACCCAGGGATCAAACCCACCTCTGCAGCATCTCCAGTACTGCAGGTAGATTCTTCACCCGCTGAGCCATAGGGGAAGCTAAGTTCTAGAATCATCTTTAATGTGATTGCTTCCTTGACCTCTGCCTCCCCTGTGAGACTCTGGGCTCTGCTCACCACTGCATCCCCGGCTGCACCATAAACACTTGTGGAGGAAGAAGGGCGGGGAGAAGAGAAGGTTGCTGGGGAGGCGGGCATCACATTGATGAGCCCCCCAAATTCTCACATGGACGCTCTGGTCTGACCACCCTACAGAGTTCAAAACTGGAGCCAAACCCAGAATGAACTTTGCTGGGTGCTTTGATTCTAGCCAGAGGCAGACAGCCCATCAACGCCAGCCCGAGCGCTAGAATTCAGCCAGCTTCCTTGCCGCTGTGCCTTCCCCTTGTTTAAAGTTGCTCTCAAGCTGCATCTTCCATCGTGCTTAGAGTGGCTTAAAGGAACAAAACTGCCATCATATTTTACAAAAAAAAAAATTTTATACTCAGAGATCTGAATGTATGGTAAGGTTTCTGAAAATTGCCCGCAGGCGTCTGGTTCGAATCCCATTACCTGTGGTTTTATAGCTCAGTTTTGTCAAAATGAAGGGCTGCCATAGACAGGAGCTTGACTGAAGCTCCTTTCAGCCTTCGGTGGAAACTTTACCTTTAACTGCTCTTACCAGCCTTCTTGGGCTTCCCTGGGGGTTCAGTGGTGAAGAATCCCCCTACCAATGCAGGGAACAAGGGTTTGATCTCTGATTCGAAGAAGATTCCCTGGAAAAGGAAATGGCAATTGGCTCCAGTATTCGGGATTCCATAAAGCCTGGCCGGCTACAGTCTGTGGGGTCGCAAAGAGTCGGACACCACTTAGGGACTAAACGACAATAACTCGCCATTGCTCTGCAGCAAATATTTTCCATTGCTGCTCTTTCCTCCTGAATTATATTAATACACGCACATCCCATGTGAAGGGAAGAAACACACAACAACACATGACCTCTGTGAAGTCAACCTGAACCTTGCGTGGGGGTAGATATTTGATTCTTCATGTTAAAGTGCAAATCCGTGAGGAGGTCGGCTCAGAGTGCTGGAGAAACAGCTGCATCCATTGACTGAGGGGCAGCGGTTGGCCAGTGTCCTTCTGGGCTGAACTGCATTCTGGAAAAACCCTGCTTCCATCCTGGAAGATCTGATGTGATCTCTGCCACATCCACCACACCCCCAGCTCTTAGAGAAGCCTGGTTTGCCCTCTATCTGAGGACTTAGAGAGAGAGAGAGGATGGGGGAGAGTTTCCTAAAGAGAAAATGTGTGGGATGTCACTGCTCATCCTCTCTGCCCCTGTTGATTGCTCTTGAACAGGCTCATTTGTTTTGAATTCACACTCTTAATAAAAGTGGTTTTGTACCAACACCTCTCCACTCAAGTACTGTTATGAGAAATTCGAAGCTGTCTGTGTGTGCCGGGGAGATCACTGTAAGTTTACAATGTATTGAATCCAATTACTATTATGTGTGGGTAGTAGATCAGGTGGAGAAGGCGAGGGCACCCCACTCCAGTACTCCTGCCTGGAAAATCCCAGGGACGGAGGAGCCTGGTGGGCTGCAGTCCATGGGGTCACTAAGGGTCGGACGCGACTAAGCGGCTTCACTTTCCCTTTCACTTTCATGCATTGGAGAAGGAAATGGCAACCCACTCCAGTGTTCTTGCCTGGTGAATCCCAGGGACAGGGGAGCCTGGTGGGCTGCCGTCTATGGGGTCGCACAGAGTTGGACACAACTGAAGCGACTTAGCAGCAGCAGCAGCAGCAGATCAGGTCCTCTGGATTTACTGTTGGTCTGTGGCTGGGGAACAAGGATACATCTGTTTCTGTTTCTGTTTTTAACCAGGAAGCTTGTTTATTATTCATTCTAAGGATCGAATTCCTTTAAAAGTCTTTCAGGCCTAAAGAAACTGGTTCCCTCTCCTCTTCTGGTTTATTGCTGGCTGTTTCCACTTATTTTTTCTTCCTGCAAAGATAATGAAGAAATAAAGAAGCATGGTCACTTCTTCGCTTCAGCAGCCCTCATACTGGCCATAAAACACTGATCATAGCTTTTCTTATTGGCGTTTAGTTGCTTTACTATGTTGCGTTAGTTTCTGCTGTACTCAGTGACTCAGCTACACATATACATACGTCCCCTCCCTCTTGAACCTCCCTCCCACCTCCCCGCAGTGCTGAACCTATTATTGTCTAGATCTCATTTCTGCCTTGGTTCATTTTCTAGAAGAAGCTTCTAAATTGATTAAATTATTTTTGTTTAAGTTGGACTTGTTTCTAGCCTCAAGGTATAACCAGGTCTGAACTCATCTACTCACCATAAACAATGAGAAAACTGGACAAAAATACCGGAAATAGCAGTTTTCAGACACTGGACCAGAGTCAGGGTCAGTGCATGGGTTTTCTTTTTTTCTAATTTATTTTTTTATTGAAGGATAATTGATTTACAGAATTTTGTTGTTCTCTGTCAAACCTCAACATGAATCAGCCATAGGTGTACGTATATCCCCTCCCTTTTGAACCTCCTCCCATCTTCCCCCATCCCACCCCTCTAGGTTGATACAGAGCCCCTGTTTGAGTTTCCTGAGCCATACAGTAAATTCCCCTTGGCTATCTATTTTACATACGGTAGTGTAAGTTTCCATGTTACTCTCTCCATACATCTCCCCCTCTCCTCCCCTCTCCCCATGTCCAAAGTCTATTCTCTATGTCTATTTCTCCAATGCTAAGTCTGCTAAGTCACTTCAGTTGTGGCCGACTCTGTGCGACCCCACAGATGGCAGCCCACCAGGCTCCGCTGTCCCTGGGATTCTCCAGGCAAGAACACTGGAGTGGGTTGCCCTTTCCTTTCTCCATTGCTGCCCTGTAAATAAACTCTTCAGTACTATTTTTCTAGATTTCATATATGTGTGTTAGAATACGATATGTATCTTTCTCTTTCTGACTCACTTCACTCTGTATGATAGGTTCCAGATTCATCCACCTCATCAGAACTGACTCAAATGCATTTCTTTTTATGGCTGAGTAATATTCCATTGTGTATATGTACCACAACTTCTTTATCCATCCATCTGTCGATAGACATCTAGGTTGCTTCCATGTCCTGCTGCTGCTGCTGCTAAGTCGCTTCAGTCATGTCCGACCCTGTGCGACCCCATAGACTGTGGCCCACCAGGCTCCCCCGTCCCTGGGATTCTCCAGGCAAGAACACTGGAGTGGGTTGCCATTTCCTTCTCCAATGCATGAAAGTGAAAAGGGAAAGTGAAGTCGCTCAGTCGTGTCTGACTCTTCGAGACCCCATGGACTGCAGCCCACCAGGCTCCTCCGTCCATGGGATTTTCCAGGCAAGAGTACTGGAGTGGGGTGCCACTGCCTTCTCCACCTTCCATGTCCTAGCTATTGTAAATAGCACTGCAATGAACAATGGGATACATATGTCTTTCAATTTTGGTTTCCTCAGGGTATATGCCAGGGAGTGGGACTGCTGGGTCATATGGTAGTTTTATTCCTAGTTTTTAAAGGAATCTCCATATTGCCTTCCATGGTGGCTGTATCAATTTACATGCCCACCAACAGTGCAAGATCATTCCGTATTCTCCACACCCTCTCCAGGGTAGATTTTTTGATGATGGCCTTTCTGACTGGTGTGAGGTGATATCTCATTGTAGTTTTGATTTGCATTTCTCTAATAATGAGTGACACTGAGCATCTTTTCATGTGTTTGTTAGCCATCTGTATGTCTTCTTTGGAGAAATGTCTGTTTATGTCTTTCCCCCACTTTTTGATTAGGTTGTTTGTTTTTCTGGTATTGAGCTGTATGAGCTGCTTGTATATTTTGGAAATTAATCCTTTGTCAGTTGTTTCATTTGTTGTTATTTCTCCCATTCTGAGGGTAGTCTTCTCACCTTGCTTATAGTTTCCTTTGCTGTGCAAAAGCTTTTAAGTTTAATCAGGTCCCATTTGTTTACTTTTGTTTTTATTTCTGTTACTCGAGGAGGTGGGTCATAGAGGACTTTGATTTGATTTCTGTCATCGAGTGTTCTGCCTATGTTTTCCTCTAAGAGTTTTATAGTTTCTGGTCTTACATTTAGGTCTTTAATACATTTTGAATTTATCTTTGTGTATGGTGTTAGGAAGTGTTCTAATTTCATTCTTTTACATGTAGCTGTCCAGTTTTCCCAGCACCATTTATTGAAGAGGCTGTCTTGTCCCATTGTATATTCTTGCCTCCTTTGTCAAAAATAAGGTACCCATAGATGCATGGGTTCATTTCTGGGCTTTCTATCTTGTTCCATTGGTCTGTGTTTCTGTTTTTGTGCCAGTACCATGCTGTCTTGATGACTGTAGCTTTGTAGTAGAATCTGAAGTCAGGAAGGTTGATTTCCCCACCTCCATTCTTCTTTCTCAAGACTGCTTTGGCTATTTGGGGTCTTTTGTCTTTCCATATGAACTGTAAAATTTTTTCTTTTAGTTCTGTGAAAAATGCCATTGGTAATTTGATAGGGATCATGTTGAATCTGTAGATTGCATTTGGTAGCATAGTCATTTTTGCAATATTGATTCTTCCTACCCAGGAACATGGACTATCTCTCCATCAGTTTATGTCACCTTAGATTTCTTTCTTTCTTTTTTTTCCCCAGCACTGTTACATTTATTATTTGTTTTGATTTGATAAGTAGACTGCAATGTAAATAAAGCAACTATATTTCTTTTAAAAAAAATCCATGGGTATTAATTCTGTTTTTATTGTTTGGACTCTATAGTACTTGGTCTTTTTATTTTATTTTATTTTAATTTTTTAATATTTAAATTATTCTAACTTTTATTTATTTATTTATTTTTAATTAATTAATTAATTTATTTTTTATTTTACTTTACAATTCTGTATTGGTTTTGCCATACATTGACATGAATCCACCACGGGTGTACATGCGTTCCCAAACATGAACCCCCCTCCCATCCCCCTCCCCACAACATCTCTCTGGGTCATCCCCGTGTACCAGCCCCAAGCGTGCCGTATCCTGCATTGGACATAGACTGGCAATTCGATTCTTACATGATATTATATGTGTTTCAATGCCATTCTCCCAAATCATCTCACCCTCTCCCTCTCCCTGAGTCCAAAAGTCCACTATACACATCTGTGTCTTTTTTGCTGTCCTGCAGACAGGGTCATCATTGCCATCTTTCTAAATTCCATATATATGTGTTAGTATACTGTATTGGTGTTTTTCTTTCTGGCTTACTTCACTCTGTATAATCAGCTCCAGTTTCATCCATCTCATCAGAACTGATTCAAATGTATTCTTTTTAATGGCTGAGTAATACTCCATTGTGTATATGTACCACAGCTTTCTTATCCATTCATCTGCTGATGGACATCTAGGTTGTTTCCATGTCCTGGCTATTATAAACAGTGCTGTGATGAACATTGGGGTACATGTGTCTCTTTCAATTCTGGTTTCCTCAGTGTGTATGCCCAGCAGTGGGATTGCTGGGTCATAAGGCAGTTCTATTTGCAATTTTTTAAGGAATCTCCACACTGTTCTCCATAGTGGCTGTACTAGTTTGCATTCCCACCAACAGTGTAGGAGGGTTCCCTTCTCTCCACACCCTCTCCAGCATTTATTGCTTGCAGATTTTTGGATCGCAGATATTCTGACTGGTGTGAAGTGGTACCTCATTGTGGTTTTGATTTGCATATCTCTAATAATGAGTGATGTTGAGCATCTTTTCATGTGTTTGTTAGCCATCCGTATTTCTTCTTTGGAGAAATGTCTATTTAGTTCTTTGGCCCATTTTTTGATTGGGTTATTTTTCTGGAATTGAGCTGCAGGAGTTGCTTATATATTTTTGAGATTAGTTGTTTGTCAGTTGCTTCATTTGCTATTATTTTCTCCCATTCGGAAGGCTGTCTTTTCACTTTGCTTATATTTTCCTTTGTTGTGCAGAAGCTTTTAATTTTAATTAGGTCCCATTTGTTTATTTTTGCTTTTATTTCCAGAATTCTGGGAGGTGGATCATAGAGGATCCTGCTGTGGTTTATGTCGGAGAGTGTTTTGCCTATGTTCTCCTCTAGGAGTTTTATAGTTTCTGGTCTTACATTTAGATCTTTAATCCATTTTGAGTTTATCTTTGTGTCACCTTCGATTTCTTTCATTGGTGTCTTATAATTTTCTGTGTACAGTTCTTTTGTCTCCTTAGGTAAGTTTATTCCTAGATATTTAACTCTTTTTATTGCAATGGTGAATGGGATTATCAGTGCATGATTTTGAGAGAAGGAAAACAAATGAGGTGACTGCCACCATGGCCCCAGATTTCCACTGGGAGGCACTTTCTGGACCACAGCAGAGAGAGGGGGAGTCCAAGCAAGTCATAGATCTTTCATTGACTTGAGCATTAGGAATTGGAATTCAGAGAGGCCAAGGAAGCCAAAATTTATGGAGCAGAGTATGGGAGTGGAATAAACCACACGGCGGGTGGGGGAGGGGGGAAGCTCTTTGAGAGGTCTCCTTCAATGTCCTTGAGTCTTGCGGGGGGGAAATTATATTGTGCATACATACGACCAACTCTCCAAGGTCAGGGAAAGAGCAACTATTAGGGGATTTGTAAGGTTAACCATTTCTAGAGATCACATAGTCCCAACCACTCAAGTGGAGAGAACTCACTGAATTTACAGGACATTCAGAAAAGAACTCAGAAAGTTCATGCATTAGTCATAGATAAAAGCAGCCAAGAGTAAACCTGTCTACTAAACACTTAACAGCAATACTCAAATATATCAATCTGACTAAAAAATAATTTAACTGCCTGCCAAAAAGAAAACCCTGCAATACTATTTAAAGGAAGCCCCCTCCCAAAAGAATCTGGACATTCAATTATATAATAGTCATAATGTCCAATATCCACTCAAATTTTACTAGACAAGCAACGGTGAAAGACAATGTGCCACACCACCAGGATAGAGTTCAGTCACAGGCACAGACTCAGAAATGGTGCAGATAATGGAGAACTGATGGAATTAGCAGAGAAGGACTTTAAAACTTATTATACATATGCTTAAGCATGTTAAGGAAAATAAGAACATAAAGAAGAGAGAAATAGAAGATAAAACCAAAGGAAACCGATAAGTAAGCTGGATAACACAGATCTGAATCTGAAAATTCTCCACACCTTTGCCAATCCAGAGGAGCCATTTCTTTTTATCTTTAAATATGAAAATATCTCAAACATGCACAAGAGTGCTGAAAAGAAGGTGATGATCTTCCAGTGCTTGTCACGTATTTCCAGCATTTACCCAGATTCTACTCTGTGTTTCATTTGGTCTCCGAACACTTAAAAAAAAATCTGGAGTACTGAAAACAAATCTCAGATATCATATAATTTCACTTATAAGTATTCAAGTGTTCATTCTAAGAAATAAGTGATCAAAGCTTAAACACATACGTGTAACAGCATATTACACCCAAAAGATTAGCAATAATCTCTTTATGTTGCCTGATAACCAATCTATAATTTTTCCTGATTGTCTCAGAAGTGCCTTTAGGGTTCATTTGCTCTACTCTCTGCTTTCAGATAATGTGACTCTTAATTCTTTTGTAATCTTAGCAGTTTGCCTCCTCTTCTAGTTTTTCCACGCCAGTGATTTGTTAGAAACAATCTGATCATTTTCCAGGCCATTTGTCCAACAGAATGTCTCACTCTGGCTTTGGCCGGCTGACTCACTGGGCATCATTTACATTTCTTCTCAGCCTCGCATTAGCTATGAATGGGCAAGTAGGTCTAGAGGCTCGACTGGGTTCAGGTTCAATCTCTCCATAATGATACTTCACCAGTGGGGCTGTAACCCTCCTATTGCAAAGCTTCAGTGGGTAGTTGATGTCTGGCAGTCCCACTTTTGGCAATATTAAGACAGATGAGTGGGATCAGCCCTTGTCAGCCTACCAGCGTTTCACCTAACAGTTTTCAATGTCCCTTAGAATAATGATTTTTAAAACCCCTTGCCAGTGTCATAGCCAAGAAATGGGAGCCTTCTGTTTTAACTGGTGTTATTTGTTGCTTCTTTTTCAAGTCAAGGGTTTCCTCTGTGACTCATCTCCCTACTTCCTCAAGTCTCCTCGCTGAGCCTTGATCATCTCTGGTCTATTTCTCGTCTTGGCCTTCTCCTCACGCCCTCAGGACTACTTGATGCAGAAATCATCCCATGCACAGCTCCTAGGAACTGTCTCCACATTCTGAGTCACAGGGAGATATGAGATGTCAGTCCCTGATTCCAGCTCCCTGATGGGCAGCCTGCAAAGCCACCAAACCGCACATCCTTTCTCTACCATGGTCCACACTGCAAAATGGGAGAAGTTTAGTGAAACACTAAGTCTGTTCATTCCTACTCACTTTTTCATTTCCAGAACCTCTTCCTAAGATGCAGGCATGAGTCTCTGTGGCCTGGGCTGTGGACAGTTTGTGGAACACGCCGTTCTGAATCACAGCGGCCCCTCCCCTCCTGAGTTAGCTGTAGGTCACCCTGTGCTCTTCCTCTCTCCTTCTTCTTCAGATGACTTATCTTGCAGGAAGTTCCAAAGGCTCTCAGCCAATATGACCTTGGTGGCATCAGCCCAGAGGTTGCAGACACATGCTCAAGTCTGTCTGAATCCTGGGATGAGCACAAGTCAGTCTGGCCCACGGGAGCCCTGACCCCAGTAAACAGCAGGGTCAGTACCCTCAGAGGTACAACGTGCTGCTACCAAAAGAATGTTTTTCCAAAAGTTTTTTTTTCTCAAAGGAAAACAATGCAAAAATTCTTTTTAGTAATCCAGGCATCTTTGTGAAAAATGTTGAAAATCCCCCGAGGAACTTTGTAGGAAAGAAAGATTTAAGAAACCCTGTCGTGACTGTTGCCACCCCGACCCCCACCCCCAGAGTGTGTCAAACCCCTCCAGGACAGGGGTCTCCATTTCCCTCCATTAGAGGCCCCCCTGAGCTGCAGGGCCTCATCAAGGACATCTTTTGGAGTTGAGTGCATTTTATGTGTGTGTGTGTTTTACCAGTTTCTGTCATCTACTGGTTGAGGGGATTCCAATGCAGAGTCCCCTTTGGAATGATGAGGGACACAGGGATGGACCCCGCTAGTGACCAGGGCAGCAGTGATGCTTACACACGCACGGAGAAGGTTGAGTCCAGAGTGCTGTGAAAGCAGGATCTGGTCCCGGAGTGGCTCCAGGTCCCAGAACTTCTCTTAAAAAGATCCCCAGGAGGAAACCACATCTTAAAAACCAGAAAAATGAAGGACACACAAGTCTTCTACTCATCACTCACATAAGCTGCTTATTTAATCTTCAGGATATCCACATAGAGCCCTTTGTTCCCACCTTAACTATTAAGAAACTACTAGCCCGCTCAGCTCCTGGCTCCATCAAAGCCACTGCACGCCTCCTTCCTCCCTGTTTCCCCTCTGCCAGGCTCTCAGCCTTCTTTCTTCTTTCCTTTCCCACTGTTGATTTTGTTTGGTCACTACGTCATGTCTGACTCTTTGCAATCCCAAGGACTGCATCCTGCCAGGCTTCCCTGTCCTTCCCCATCTCCCAGAGTTCACTCAAACTCATGTCCATTGAGTTGGTGATGCTATTGAATCATCTCTTCCTCTGCCACACCCTTCTCCTTAGGCCATCAATGTTTCCCAGGATCATGATTTTTTCCAATGACTCAGATCTTTGCATCAGGTAGGTGGCCAAAATATTATTAAAGCTTCAGCATCAGTCCTTCGAATGAATATTCAGGGTTGATTTCCTTTAGGATGGACTGGTTTGACCTCCTTGCAATCCACGGGACTCTCAAGAATCTTTTTCAGCAACACAATTTGAAAGCATTAATTCTTTGGCCCTCAGTCTTCTTTATGGTCCAACTCTCACATCCATACATGACTACTGGAAAAACCATAGCTTTGACTATATGGACCTTTGTGGACCTTTGTTGGCAAAGTGATGTCTCTGTTTTTAAATATCCTGTCTAGGTTTGTCATAGCTTTTCTCCCAAGGAGCAAGTGTTTTTTAACTTCATGGCTTTCTTTCTCATTAGAATGCATTTAGTCCAGTGAACTCTCAACTCATTTTATCTTACTCAGGAAGGGGTTGCCAAGCCTGGACCACAGTGGTGAGGACATCTGAAGAGCATGAATCATGGACCGTTCAGCAGTTTTGAGTCAGGACAGTCAGCCCTTCTCCCTCCCTGGCTGGATTAAGGATGCTGTGGAGCCGCCCAGCTCTCATGTTTTGGGAGAATGTCTTCAAGGTGCCAAGTCTTCAGAGCTCCCCAGGCTGGGCTCCCAGCACCCCCACTTCTATCCCACTCTGCTCTCTCCTGGGACTCACAGAACAGCAGAGCTGCCCTTTGAGACCAGAGTTCCTTCCCTTGCTATCTCTAGTTTAAAAATGACACCTGGTCCCTCCTCCCAGCCTGCTCTGCATTCTCTGCACCCTCCCCTTGAAGCTACATGGACTGTGACTGTTTCACCCTGCAGAGCAAAGCCAAGTGATGCTGTGTGACATTTGAAGCCAGGACAGGAGGGGCCCCCTAGTGTCTGTGACTTCACAAAGATGCTTGACGTCCTGACAGCCATGAAAGGAGTCCTACAGGCTGCCACCCGTGCAAGAAGCCCAGATCACATGAGAGGCCATGGGGACAGTTCTGGTCAAACTCCATCCTTCAAAGCACACATGAGTGCAGCAGCCTCCAGCAGATCCTAGTCACACGGTAGAACAGTGATGAGCCTTGCCCATTACCCTGCCTCAATTCCTGACCCACAAAACCCACACGAATGATGATATTGTTTTCCACTTCACCTTTTCAGGGAGTTTGGTTCTATAGCAAAATAGCTGGGGCACTGCTTGGCAGCTCTGCTCCTCGATCTCGCACATGGGTGGAGAGCCTTTCGTCTCCTTGATGCATCCCTCTCTCTCACCCGACATCTGTTATGCCTGGAGGAGTTCTGCACGCTTCCTGTCCTTCCTAAGAAAACCAAGGGAGCGCCTTTCAATTATTTATTAACAAAACGTAGTCAGCCCCTACAGATCTATGAAAACAAGCCAAAGAGAAAACCCACGGGGGGTTTGAAGATCCACACAGTCGAGGGGATTGAAAGGTCCCTGTTTAGCCATTTGCTTTATTTATTTGCTAAACTTCCACTTACTACTCTTCAATTATCTGTGAGGGCTTCCCCAATGGCTCAGTTGGTAAAGAATCCGCCTCCAGTGCAGGAGACCTCAGTTGGATTCCTGGGTTGGGAAGATCCACTGGAGAAGGGATAGGTATCTGCCTGCAATGCGGGAGACCTGGGTTCGATCCCTGAGTTGGAAAGATCGCTGGAGAAGGGAAAGGCTGCCCTCTCCAGTATTCTGACCCAGAGAATTCCATGGACTGTATAGTCCATGGGGTCAATGATATAAAAGGAAAAGGGACAAAAATCTGAATTCACAGGAAGTCATGCCGTCAGTACACTCAAGGTGGGATCGTTTGCATCAGCCACGAGTCACGCAGTAAGGAAGTTAGAGGTAAAGGGCCACATCCATGAAGCGGACTTTGCGATCACTTTATGCGACCGCTTTACATGGATGGTAGAAACAGGCATTTCCCGAGGAAGAAAGATATGTGTGCATTGAAAATAGTTCTGGATACAGTGTTTTAAAAAGAAAAGAGGTGAGCCCTCGAGATTGTGCAGCAGGAAACCTGTACAGGAGCGTTCACCGCAGCCCTGGGGCCTTAGCAAGGAATGGGCACGACCTCATGCTAACCAATGGGAGAGGCGACCTGCTCACTACCACCCAGCCAGGTGGTAAAGCCACACAGGAAGGGAAGCTGGGGAGACAGACTCGGGGTTCAGGGTGATGATCAGCCTCTGGGAGCAGAGCCGGGAGCAGGAGCCGGGAGCAGCATGGGCAAGCAGAGAAAAGCAGGTAGCGACAGGCGGGTCGCTGTCAGTGCGCCAGCTTTCCTTTTGGGCGGTGAGTCCAAAGGTGCTTAAGGGTGACTAATGAGTAAATAAGCCAGTGTGGGTCACCCACGATCCACTGTGAGGGTAGAGCAGGAATCAAGGACCGTGATTAATCCTGCTCTGTGTATATGGGGCTCAAACTAGCACAGAGGGAGAGTGTGGAGCTGGGAGGAGAGAAGGGGCAGAAAGCACTCGAGACTGCTCTTTCAGGAGGCTAAGTGCCGAAGGGGAGGAGAAAACAAGAGAGCGGTCAGAGGAGCAGGGAAGGTCACCACTTTGCTGTTGGTGTGCGTATGTGTTTAGTTTAGTCGCTAGTGGGGATAACCCTGTAGCCGGAAACACTGATAATGCAGAATGAAGGGCGATTCAGGACTGACATCCCTGAGGAGTCGGGGAGGGAGCTGGGGGAGCAAACCGAGCCTCCTTCCACATGCTGAGCATCAGCCCTGCCTGTGAGGGAGCCTTGTCCCCACCGACAACTTGTGGTCCTCAGTAAGAGGAGCGCGGGTGCCTCGGTTCATTGGGACCCTGAGGCTCCCCTACACACCAGCCTGCCCACACAGCCGCCTTGGCCCATCTGCAGGATGTGGAAAACCCCAGACGCCAACTGTCTCCACCACCGGCCTGAGGTTCCTCCAAATCCTGCCTTCATCCCCCTTCTCTCGAGAGTAGGAAAATCCCCCATGTTTCCAAGGTGGGCATATTCAGCAGCTGTGAAGCCACCGATGGGTTTTTGGGCTCTGCAGCTGTCCACAGAGGGACCCCAAGTCTCCCCACACCTGCTGGGACCCACCTGTATCTCCCCCTTTCAAAAACCTGAGCTCCGGACACTGGGCCCCCAACTCTCCCATCACACTGCTCCTGGACAGTCTTCCTTCCTTCTCAAGGGTCAGAAACAGGGCACCTGACCTCAGGCTTCATGCAAGCGCCTTTTGCCCCATGAGTGTCCCCAGGTCCCCTACCCGCCTGCCTGTGTCTCTTGAGGACTCAGCAGTGTCCGGGCACCTTGTGTGCCTGGGGGCATCCAGGCTCCCAAAGCTGACCTCTGCCCTCCCAGGCACCGTGGGCCTGTTGCTGCCCCCAGACAGGGCTGGGGTGCCCGGGAGTCAAGCCTCACCCTGAGTTGAACTCATCATTCAAACTGAGCCTGAGAGACACAGTTCAACTTTCCTAAGAAGTACTGTGTTTTCTCTATAAAAGTGGATTTATGTGTTTGTGAGGAGGCTTTTCACTGTGACTGGACACGGATGCTTCCAGCTCCTTCTGGAACATTCCTCCCAACCCTCCCTAGGGAGCCTCCCATCAGTGGGGGTTGGACTCCTGTCCTGGTCTCAGCCCATCCTGGCCCTCTGCCCGGTCACATCCACTCCTGGATACACATGGCCATTCGGGGCTCCACGCAGTTCCTTCCATCTGCCCCCTTGTCTTTATCCCCATGAGACACTTGCCCCCACTCCGCACCCTCCCAGCCCAGAGGCACCTTCTGATCAGACCAGAGGAAGAAGCTGACATTGACCCTGGCTCTATGCCCCCTCTGCTCCAAACCCTGGCTGGAAGGGACCAACAAGGCTCTGATGGATGTCTGCTCTCCACACCAGTGATCACTTCCTCCCTGTGTCATTAACCACTTCCTGCCTCCCACCCCCAGACCCCTTCCCACAACCACAACTTTCTGGGCTAGAGCAAGAGGGGAGGGTGGGACCTGGATTTGCAGACTCAGTTTCTGTGAATTATCTGGATAACAGTAAGAAACCAAGATAACAGCAGGAAAGCCAGGAAACTGATACACTGAATCACGGACACATTTTCCAAAGGTTGACATCTCCAGCTGTGCGGGAAGATGGTGAGGAATGAGGGTGGTGGACTTCAGAGCAGGCAGCCCTCTTGTCTTGGGTGGGAGGGCCCCTAACAGGACAGTGGACTGAATCCAGGAGGCGGAGTGATGGAAACATCTAAGGTTCTTGGGGCCAACCCACCCTTCAGGAATTTTCAGATACCATTTTGCTCCTGGCATAGGAATCTCATTCTATCCACTCTGGAGCCAAAACAAGAGACAGGTTTCCTAGGCAACCAAGGAAACATCTCCAGAGAAAGGTTACATTGTTTTGAAGTGTTTTGAAATCTTATCAATGGTTTCCAGGGAAACCCAGGATGATGAATCCTGGTCTTGCTAGGTAACTTGAAGACGCACAGGGGAAAGGATTTGAATTCACAGTGTGCATGTATTCAGTTGTTTATGAAGGCAGAAAAGCATGTTTCACTCACATCTGACATTTTAATTTCCTTGTTGTACATACAGTAGCTCCTTGGGGGAGGTCAGCCTAATTCGGATCACAAAGTTTGAAAATTACGGAATGTATGAATCACTCCAGAATTGAATTTTAATTAACCTTATGTATTATACTTTGGGAAAATGAAGATGTTAAGAAGTCACTGAGCTGCCAAATTTTGATCAGAACAATTTTAGAGTCAAAGGCAGCAGTGTCTCCAGAAGAAACGAGGCAACAGCATATTTGCTGTGACCCTGTATTGCCAGTTACTTCCATACCTTAATATAGAAGGTATTAAGTAAAAAAAAAAAAAAAGTCTGGCCAGTCAATAAACCCGGTGCATACCTGGGTTTATTTTCTATTATTTTGCATCCACTGAGACTACTGTTTGTGTATTTCTTCTGCAGGCAGTATTTTTCCTTTCTTGGTTGGTCCATGATCATCTTTTAAGACTTACCCCTACATCTCAAATTCATCTTTGCCCTTGTTCATTGTGTGACTATTTAGGAAGTTTCCATATCTCCAAAGATAGCTCAAAAGAACAGTGATGGAGGGGCTTCTCTGGTGGTCCAGTGGTTAAGAATCTGCCTTGCAACGCAAGGGATACCAGTTCGATACTTGGTCCAGGAAAATCCCATATGCCAAGGAGCAATTAAGCCCATGCACCTTCCTATTGTGAGCCTGGGAGCCATAGCTACTGAGGCCCACTGTCCCCAGAGCCTGTGCTCCGAGACAAGGAAGATGCCGCGATGAGAAAGAGTAGCCCCCGCTCACTGCAGCTGGAGGACATGTGGGTGCAGCAACGAGGCCCATCACGGCCAAAAAACAACAAAATAAATAAAGAAATCTTTTACAAAGTGGTGGAAAAGCACATAAGTTTGGTCAGCCTATGTTAGTAAATCTCTTAAGAAATGTCTTCTGTTTCATTGAAACTGATTTTCATTTCCTGAGTAATATTTTTCATGGTTGTTCTATGTACATGTTTTATATAAAGTAACTGTCTTCTATTTTTCTGGGCTTTGGACTGGGATCAAATACAGTTGACTGCAAGCAGAAACAGACGATTCTAACGATAGATCAAACTAATAGCTTAACCACAGAGAAAAGTAACAGTGAATTGAAGTAATTTCTGAAAAGTTTACTCTGTGTACCCTCCAGTGGGATATATTTTGAGGACAAAAGAGCCACAAAAAAATTGGAATTATTAATAGATTGCTTTTGGTAGTGATGCTGATGCTGCCGCTGAAGCTGACACTCCAATACTTTGGCCACCTGATGGGAAGAGCCCACTCATTGGAAAAGACCCTGATGCTGGGAAAGATTGAAGGCAGGAGGAGGGGACGACAGAGGATGAGATGGTTGGATGGCATCACTGACTCAATGGACATGAGTCTGGGTAAGCTCTGGGAGTTGGTGATGGACAGGGAGGCCTGGCGTGCTGCAGTCTATGGGGTTGCAAAGAGTGGGACATGACTGAGCGACTGGACTGAACTGAACTGATCCCTCCCAACGTGTAACAGCAAGAAAGCCTCTCACTAAAGACGTGTGCTGCGTGTGCTCAGCGGCTCAGTCGTGTCCAACTCTTTGTGACCCCGTGGACTGTAGCCTGCCAGTTCCTCTGTCCATGAAATCCTCTGGGCAAGACTACTGGAGTGGGTTGCCTTTCCCTCCTCCAGGGGATCTTCCCAACCCAGGGGTCCAACCCAGGGGTCTCACGTATTGCAGGAAGATGCTTTACCTCTGAGTCATGAAGCTCAGCTCTCAAATGCACAAGAAAATCAGGTTTATAGGGGACCACTCAGGGCCTGGAGTCAACTCTAAACTCTCTGCTTGAGGCCAAAGAAGGTCAGGGGCAGGCCCTGGCCCGTTTGCCCCAGAAGGAGAACGTGAAGCCTCTACCCTGAGAATCCTTGGCTGACTTTCCTCCAGGCCAATTTAGAACCCCCATCCCCATTTGTTAAGTTTTCTTGGGACCCTGTGTTGACAGAGGAAGGGCCAGATCTCCATATGCATCTGCTGAAGGCCATGCAAATTTCCCAAGTTTCATAACTTTGCAAAGACACAGAATTTCGATGGTGTTCATGAACACCCCACCATCCCCATCTCCCATCCACAACCCCCTCCAGCAAATATTTTCCAACCAGCAGCAAGACCATGGTGGACCAAGCAAATTCCAATTGCTTCTGCCCTTGCCCCGGTCAGGTCAAGGTCAGGCAGACTGAAAACATTTCAGAGCAACTCCCAGGACATTTGAGGAGTTTGGCCCCCAAGACGGATGTTCAGGCTCTAGTCTCAGCTGCAGAGTGACCTTGGGGCAAGCTTTTATTTAGTCACGGTGTCTTATTTTCTCACATGCAACACATATTTTTATCTGCCCTTAGGGGCGATTATAAGCTCCAAGTGAAATACGTTTGCTTGTGAAAGAGCATTTGAAAATGCGTCCTTTTCTGCACAGACCACTACAGCCAGGCTGCAGGGGCTGCCTGTCTCAGGCAGAAAGTGATCATTAATCAGATGTGAATTTCCTTGTAGCGTGAAGCCTTCCTGAGAACCACGCTATGGGGATCTGGGGATAACAACAGGTATTCTTCAGCTGCCAGGTCCCAGAGGGATGGGACATAAACAAGGAAAAGTGTTCTCCAGGTAACACGCCGTCACCGCCATAGCAGGCTGGCCCTGGCGTCTGTCTGGAGATGCATGCTTGTTCCCTTAGTCCATGAATCTTTCCTTGCTGGTGAGCTGCCGTTCTGGAGCAAGGCATTCAGACAAAGCCCTGGAGGTCCACCCACGGCAGAGGAAAAGAGAAGAAAAAGTGCTGTAATAAAGCACCCAGCTTCTCCCCTCCTGAGTCTCCATTTTTCATTTCAGAAAGCCAGGGCCAACCCCATGTGTAACAGACGACCCCATGTGTCCAACTGTAGCCAGAACTCGGGGCTGCACTGACACAGTTTCCTAAAAACCTGGAGTCGAGCTGGTCCAGTCCCCATACTGGGCATCACCAGCCGCTGAGTCAGCCAGCTTGGAAGATTCCCCGAACTGGGCGGAAGGTGAGCCGGAGGACACGTCAGACCCCAGCTAGGAGTGATGTTAGGGAAGCAAGGGTTTTCAACTGTGCAATAGAAACCTGGTGAATTGTTTCAGGCTGTGGCAGAGGAGGAAATCTGTTGGTCAGGTGTAGAAATCTGGGCTCAAACACAGTCAGGGTGATGCCAGGCCCACCAGGGGGTGAGGGTGGGGTGACAGTGTCAGGCACTCAGTCGTGCCCGACTCTGCGACCCCATGGATGGTGGCCCCCCAGGCTCCTCTGTCCATGGGATTCTCCAGGCAAGAACGCTGGAGTGGGCTGCCATGCCCTCCTCTAGGGGATCTTCCCCACCCAGGGATCGAACCCAGGTCTCTTGCGTTGCAGGCAGATTCTTTACCATTCTTAGCCACCCCGGGGTGTGAGGAGGGTGAGGGAAGCTTGCCTAATCATTCTCGGATCTCTAGCTAGGAGAGGGTGAGAGAGCTTCCACATCCCCACACCGGTCTTGTTTCAATTCTGTTCTGGACAGAGCAGCATCTGTCATCCAGATGCCCTTGTGACCAGCCTGCAGAAGAACCAGCCCCATAAGCTGAGACACATCATCCTTTCAGTAATCACATCTCCCCTGATTGACGGATAAAGCAGTACTGGGTTTACACATCAGTCGCTGCGAGTCTAGTTAACTTGTGCCTGTCTCGGCAGTAACTAAATCAGGTTCTGGAAACAAGAACTGGAAAGCAAGTACAGAGAACCCACCGATGTCAGAGCCCCTCAGGGGCACCCGCTTGTAAGGCCAGCTCTGCAGCCCCCGGAGGCCGGCTCACTAGCCCCGGAAGCTCAGTGTCTGCGATCGCTGAAGAATCATTTTTTCAACACTGCCAATTCTTTTTTGTAAATATCTGTGATTTTACTTTGCTTCCTAGGTCTAGTTTCTGTCTAATTTCTCTGTAAGAACAAGGAAATGTTCAGTAAGTGAATACATGGATGGGTAAGTAATAGCCTCAGTATTTTTGCCTGAAAATGAATAAATATCTCTGAGAGCAAAGGCAGATAGTACGTGAAAGCACTTTAGGAGGACTGCAGTTTACAAATACAGGAGGGTTGTGAGTGACCGGTGGGCTTCAGTGTAACACCTGACCACACACGGGACTCACGTCAAACAGATCTGCAGGCTTGCTGAGGGCTGTGTTGTTATAGTTCCTCACATGTGCATGCTAAGTCACTAAGTCGTGTCCGACTCTTTGCAACCCCATGGACTGCAGCCCGCCAGGCTTTTCTGTCCACGGGATTCTCCAGGCAAGAAGACTGGAGTGGGCTGCCATTCTCTCCTCCAGAGCGTCTTCCCAAACCAGGGGTCCAGCCTGCAACTCCTGTGTCTCTGGCACTGGCAAGCAGGTCCTTTACCACTAGCGCCACCTGGAAAGCCTGTCGTTCCTCATACATGTCCTCAATTAATCCTCACAGCACTGTAAGGGGGCACAGCCGTCGTTGGCAGGAATGAGGGTTAGGCTGGTGCGTCGTTTGATGCCTTACCCTTTTCCCGTTTCTACTTCCCCAATCCAACCGTCCACACACCCCTCTCGCTCCCCACCTCACACAGAGCAAGGGACTCCTACGGGAGTGAAATACAGAAGGAACAATAACACGGTGGAGACCGATTATTAAAAGTTAGCCCAGAGCAACTGTGGACATCCGCAGATCCCCTCCTCCCCCAAAAAACACAAACAAGCAAACAAATAAACCTCTTCCTAAACTCCACACCTTACATAATTAACTCCAAGTGAATCATGGCCTTAAATGTAAAATGAAATAAATTTTAGCAACATGGATGGATCCAGAGATTATCCTATTAAGTGAAGAAAGTTAGACAGAGACAGATATATCACTTACATGAGGAATCTAAGAAAATAATACAAATGAACTTATTTACAAAACAGACTCATAGAAACCAAACTTATGGTTACCAAAGGGAGAAGGGGGGGGAAATAAATGAAAGGTTTTGGATTAACATATGCACACTACTATATATAAAATTGATAACAAGGACCTCCTGTATAGCACAGGTTACTATGCTTAATAACCTTATAATAATCTGTAAAGGAAATGAATATGAAAAAGAACACATATATGTGTGTATAACTGAATCACTTTGCTGTACACTTGAAACTAACACAACGCTGTAAATTAACTTTAATAAAAAAAAAAATCTAAGAGAGAAAGAAAAAACTTTCTTGAAAAACCCTAGGAGAAAATCTTCAGGACCTAGATTCAGGCAGAGTTCTGAGACTTGACATCAAAATCAGGATCTATAAGAGGAAAATCCGATAAATTGGACCTCATCAAAAATTAGAACTTTTGCTTTGAGAAAGACTCTGTTAAGAGATTGAAAAGACAAGCTACAGACTGGGAGGAAAGTTTTGGAAACCACATATCTGACTAAGGACTTGCATCGAAAGTAAATGAAGGAGCTCTCCAAACGCATCAGTAGCAAGATAAACAATCCAAAAAGGCAGGAACAGACATTTTGCATAGAGGGTGTGGAGGGCATAGAGATGGCAAAGAAACACACAAAAAGATACTCAACACCATTAGCCAGAAAGATGCAGACTGAAACCACAGTGAGTTAGGAGACCAAACACTGATCAGAATGGCCAAAACAAAAAATAATGGCAACATCAAATGCTGATGAGCGTGAGAAGAAACCAGATCACTCACACAAGACTGGTGGGAATGTAGTGACACAGCCAGACTGGGGAAGAGCGTGGGCAGCTGTTTACAGAACCGAACATGTGCTCACCATACGACCCAGACATGGCACTCTTGGGCCCTCATCCCAGAGAAATGAAAACGCCTTTGCACACTCGAAACTACATAAATGTTGATGGTCGATTTCTTTGTAATAGCCCCAGATTGGGAACAACCAGGATGTCCCTCACAGGTGAGTGGTTAAAAAGTGGTGGCATGGCTATACTCTGGAATTCTACTCGGTAATGAAAAGAGGCCCCAACTGTTGGCACCCATACAACTAGGAAGGATCCCAAAGGAATCATGCTCAGTGGAAAAAAACACCAATCTCAAAGGATACACGCGCTGTGTGAGTCTATTTATATGGCGTCTTGACAGGACACAATTATGGAGATGAGAACGGATGAGTGATCCCCAGGGAGGAGGGAGGGTGAAGGAAAGGAAGTGGCTTTGGCCATGACAGAGCAGCACGAGGGATCCTTGGGATGAGGTCTTTCTGTGTCCCTACTGTAATGTCACACAAATTCACATACAAAATAAAATTGTGGGAAGACAAGCCAACACACAGGCTTCCCTGGCTGCTCAGACGGTAAAGAACCCACCTGCAGTGCTGGAGACCTGGGTTCAGCCTCTGGGTCGGGAAGATCCCCTGGAGGAGGAAATGGCAACCCACTCCAGGATTCTTGCCTGGGGAACTCCATGGACAGAGGAGCTTGGCCGGCTACAGTCCATGGGGTTGCACACAGTCGGACACGACTGAAGCGACTTAGCATGCAGGCATGCAGGCATGCAAGCACACACACAGTGCATTTCATAAATAAGGCGGCCTGAGTGAGGCTGGGCTTCCCAGGTGGCGCTAGTGGCAGAGAACTCACCTTCCAATGCAGGAGATGGAAGAGCCCCGAGTTCGATCCCTGGGTCGGGAGGATCCCCTGGAGGAGGGCATGGCAATCCACTCCAGTATTCTTGCCCGGCGAATCCCATGGACAGAGGAGCCTGGTGGGCTCTGGTCCATAGGGTTGCAAAGAGTCAGACACAGCTGAAGTGACTTAGCACAAGGGAAGTTAGCCTTAGTTTCCAAGGCCTGCAGTAACAGAGCAGCGCAACCAGCTAGCTGAAGGCAGCAGGCGTCTTGTTCTCTCTGGGTTCTGAGAGCAGAGGTCGGCAAGGTGTCAGCGGAGCCATGTTCCTTCCAGAAGGTCTAAGGGAGAGTCCTTGTCTCTTACAGCTTCCGTGGCCGTATTCTTCCTTGGCTTCTGGAAGCGTAACGCTAATCACAGCCCGGTCTTCCCAAGCTCTTCTCTGTCTCCGCATCAGCATCACGCTGTACCATGCCAGCTATGGCGTTGTTCTACAATTACGCAAGGCGCTACTTTTAAGGAAATGGATGAAAGATTTATAAGATGTCTCTGTCTTATTTCTTGCAACAACATGTGAACGTGCCATTGTTGCTGTTCAGTCACTCGGTCGTGTCCAGCTCTTTGTGACCCCATGGACTGCAGCATACCAGGCTTCCCTCTCCTTCACTAACTACCTGAGCTTGTTCAAACTCATGTCCATTGAGTCAGTGATGCCATCCAACCATCTCACCCTCTGTCGTCCCCTTCTCCTCCTGCCTTCAGTCTTTCCCAGCATCAGGGTCTTTTTCAATAAGTTGACTCTTCCCATCAGGTGGTCAAAGTATTGGAGCTTCAGTATCAGTCCTTCCTATGAATATTCAGGGTTGATTTCCTTTAGGGTAGACTGGTTTGATCTGCTTGCTGTCCAAGGGGCTCTCAAGAGTCTTCTCCAGCACCAATATTCAAAACCATCAATTCTTTGGCACTCAGCCTTCTTCATGGTTCAACTCTCGCTTCTGTACCTGACTCCTGAAAAAACCATAGATTTGACTGTATGGACCTTTGTTGACAAAGTGATGCTTCTGCTTTTTAATATGTTGTCTAGGTTTGTTATAGCTTTTCTTCCAAAAAAGTCAGTTCAGTTCAGTTCAGACACTCAATCGTGTCCATCTCTTTGCCACCCCATGGATTGCAGCATGCCAGGCTCCCCTGTCCATTACCAAATCCCAGAGCTTGCTCAAACTCATGTCCGTCGAGGCGGTGATGCCATCCAACCATCTCATCCTCTGTCATCCCCTTCTCCTCCTGCCTTCAATCTTTCCCAGCATCAGGGTCTTTGCTGATGAATCAGCTCTTAGCATCAAGTGGCCAAAGTATTGGAGTTCCAGCTTCAGCATCAGTCCTTCCAATGAATATTCAGGACTGATCTCCTTTAGGATGGACTGGTTGGATCTCCTTGCTGTCCAAGGGACTCTCAAAAGTCTTCTCCAACACCCTTCAAAAGCATCAATATTTGGCCACTCAGCTTTCTTTATGGTCGAACTCTTACATCCATCCTTGACTACTGGAAAAACTGTAGCTTTGACCTAGATGGACCTTTGTCAGTTAAGTAATGTCTGCTTTTTAGTAAGCTGTGTAGGTTTGTCATAGCTTTTCTCCCAAGAAGCAAGCATCTTTTAATTCCATGGCTGCAGTCACCTTCTGCAGTGATTTTAGAGCCCAAGAAAATAAAGTCTCTCACTGTTTCCATTGTTTCCCCATCTATTTGCTATGAAGTGATGGGACCAGATGACATAAGCTTCATTTTTTGAATGTTGAGTTTTAAGCCAGATTTTTCACTCTCTTTCATCACCTTCATCAAGAGACTCTTTAGTTCCTCTTCACTTTCTGCCATAAGAGTGGTGTCATCTGCATATCTGAGGTTATTGATATTTCTCCCGGCAATCTTGATTCCAGCTTGTGATTTATCCAGCCCGACATTTTGCATGATGTACTCTGTATATAAGTTAAAAAGCAGGGTGACAGTATACAGCCTGGACGTACTCCTTTCCCGATTTAGAACCAGTTCATCATTCCATGTCAGGTCCTAACTATTGCTTCTTGACCTGCATACAGGTGTCTCAGAAGACAAGCAAGGTGATATGGTATTCCTATCTCTTTAAGAATTTTCTCAGACTAAAAATATAATTTTAAGTGGGCACAGGGAGAGAGAGAGAAAGAAGGAATCCGGGGATTCTGGCATCTGGTTGGCTCTGGGACAGAGGGAGACACTGAAGGTGACATCCCACTCTCATGCCCGGATGATGAGAGACGGTGGAACCAGAACAAAACCGAGGAGGAGAAAGAGGAGCTTAGCCCAGCACTCCCCACCCCCGGGGGCCAGTGGCTTCAGGGACTGAGTTCTGTTTCTTTGGGATGCTGGTAACAGCAGTAACATCAGACAGCAGGAGTGAGTCTCAGTGGGAAATGGGTGATTTTCTAGAAGGCCAGCAGGGGCCCTGGAAGATAAAGGCAGAAATGCAGAGAGACCTTAGGAAGGAGCTGGAACCGGGGCCAGGGAGGACACCCTCTCCTTCCCCCAGCTTTGTCCAGTCTTCTCCCTAACAGACTGCCTTTCTCTGTTCCTCAGTCCACAGAGTGGGCTTTCTACCGAAAATGGCTGCATCAGCTCCCAAGTTCACGGGTTATCACTGCTGCTGGGAGAAACTGTCCTCTCACTGCTGGTCCTAGCCCCAGCTTCCAGGGAAAAGGTTTTAACTGGGCCTCTGAGTTGCGCACCCACTCCATGCGGCCAGAGGCCAAGGCTCTTGTCACAAGCATGATCAGAGCTCACCAGGGCAGGACAGTATCAAGCAGTCCTTTTGAGCTGGGCAGACATCCCAAAATGTAGCTATCAAGAGGGACTTTAGAGGGTTCCAGTTCCCAGCAAATGTGTAAGGCAAGAGAATTAACCACATTTTCCAAAAAGGGAATCTGTACATTTTCCAACCACTGAATTTTAGAGAGATTTTCAACAAGCACCAAAACCAACATTTAGATTGGCTTTTACATCGCCCCAAAATTAAATTAACCAGAGCATCAAATCTCTAAGCCTTCTGAAAATCAGAGTTTTATTTTATTATAAATCCAGAGCTATGCAATAAAAATCATTCTCTTATGAGTTTACAGTAGGTACTGCCCACAATCCCTTAAACTTTCTAAAGTCATTACTTCTTATTTCTGTTAAAATAATTGTCGCTGGAGATCTTTTATGGTGGAATGACCTTTTAGCACAAGGCCCCTTTTCTTTAATAGAGAAATACTGTTTCTTCTCAGAGACAAACGCGAACGGCAGCCGTTTTTGTAGTTGTTGATAACCTGTGTTATTCTCTGGGGAGTGTGCTGTGGCAAGCTGGCTTATCAGCTGAAGGTTGGGACCCAGAGCCAAGGGCTTTGCATCAAAGGAACTGGGGGAGCAGAGGAGACTGTTCTTCCTTCTCCCGTATAAAACCCTCTCAGAGGAGGAGTTCCCTTCCTGTAAGAGCGTTTATGGAAGCAAGTCACCCACGGCACACAGGCTGAATAAATAAATAGGTCGCCCAGGCATCTGCTACCTAGATTTGGAATTTGTTGATTTAATCCCTCAATTCTGCCTCCTGGTGATTCTTCATTAATTAAGCGCCTTAGAAACAAACGAACTTTGTGTTCCTTCCACATGGAACTCCCAAAACATCAAAGAGAACAAAGACGTTTTCAGAAGCTCTTTGATTCTCCAGCATCTTCCTCCCCGTGGGGGCCTCCACCAGGGAAAGAGGTTAAAGGTCAACTCGGGGGAGGTGGAGGCCCCCAGAGGAAGGCAGGACAGTCAAAGACTCGGAGAGCGTCAACAGCTCCGGAAGACTGAGTATAAACGGGTTTTTTAAAATAAAATCTCTGCGCTTCCCTAAAAGATAGCTATGCCGGGGCTGGCAGTCGGGGGTGTGGATGATATGAAACTAAATTCCATTCCAAACATACCATTTATGGTGGGGAGTCCACATGTTCAGGTTCAAAGAGGGGTCTGCATGACATCTCCATGAAATAATGTTGAACAGTTGTGAAAGGCAGACTTGAAGGTTTTCATAAACGTGGTGCAGAAGTTTTTCTCCGAAATCATGTAGAAAATGAACTAAAAAGAATCCTGAAGAAATGCCTCAGAAAGATAGCAGTTACGTCAGGTTGTGTTGTAGCAGGATTTTAAGGTGCCTCCCAAGATTTTGGCTCAGACGGTAAAGAATCTGCCTGCAATGCAGGATACCCAGGTTCGATCCCTGCCTCAGGAAGATCCCCTGGAGAGGGAAATGGCAACTCACTCCAGTATTCTTACCTGGAGAACCCCATGGACAGAGGAACCTGAAGGGCTGCAGTCCATGGGGTCGTAAAAAGTCAAACACGACTGAGCGACTAACACATACACACACCCCAAGATTCCAGTCCCCCTGGTGTAGACTTGGGTATAACCCATTGGCTGAAGAAAATGCACAACCTGCAAGTTAAGAATCAGGTTTTATTTGGCAGACAAAACTGACAGCTGTGGTTTTTCTAGTAGTCATGTATGGATGTGAGAGTTGGATTATAAAGAAAGCTGAGCACCAAAGAATTGATGCTTTTGAACTGTGGTGTTGGAGAAGACTCTTGAGAGTCCCTTGGACTGCAAGGAGATCCAACCAGTCCATCCTAAAGGAAATCAGTCCTGAATATTCACTGGAAGGACTGATGCTGAAGCTGAAACTCCAATACTTTGACCACCTGATATGAAGATCTGACTCATTCGAAAAAACCCTAATTCTGGGAAAGATTGAAGGCAGGAGGAGAAGGGGACGAGAGAGGATGAGATGGTTGGATGGCATCACCGGCACGATGGACATGAGTTTGAGCAATTTCTGGGAGCTGGTAATGGACAGGGAAGCCTGGCGTGCTGCAGTCCCTGGGGTCACAGAGAGTCGGACATGAATGAGCAACTGAACTGAACTGAAGCCCAGGGTGTAGCCTCAGATAGCTCTGCAGGACTGCTCCAAAGAGGTCAGGGAGCCACCAGGATACATAGGTGTTTTTGCAACAAAGACCAGATAGAGCATCAAAAGATGAATGTTAATTAAAGAAAACCAGATATCTCAAGTTAATGAACTTCGTGCTTTTTGCATACGGGAAGATGCAAGGATCTGTTAGTGTTAACTGCTCACTGGAGTGGGTTGCCATTTCCTCCTCCAGGGGATCTTCCCCACCCAGGGATTGAACCCGGGGTCTGGGCTCACTGAAATCCTTCCTTTCATACACACATCAGCTCTCTGGGGCCAGCATCCTGCGCCTTGTCGCCCTGAATCTCCTCAGGGTTCATCACTGGGGGTGGCTGCCATGGCTCATGGCTTGACAGCGGGCATCCAGTCTCTACCCTGCTCACCCCTGTGGCAACTATAATGTTACAGCTGGACGGCTGTAACACCCTTCATTTACTGATACCACAGGCAGCCCTCTGTGTCCTTGACACCCCCTGCCAGGGATCATGTGAGGATGGGGGAAGGGGCGGATGCTTAGGGACATTAAGTAAGAAGGTCACCTAGTGAGCTTAAGACTCCACACCTGTTGGAAGAAGCAAATGATTGTGAGGGGAGCCACAGAGCCGGGACCTGGGGGAGGTTCACCAGGGCCTTGGAGCTCTAGGCCGGGTGCTGGGCTCTGCCAACAAGCAGGTGGGCTTGGACGAGGACCCCAGGGACTTCCTCAGCCCCTATGACCTCCCTGTGATTCCTGTCCAGTAAGAATGGAAGCAGAGAACCCAGCCAACTGTCATCACGGAAACAACTGGATAAGAAATGTGGCTGCTTTTGAGTTGCCAAGTGGGTGCCAGTTTTTTACATAACAGCAGAAAAAAGAATACAGATCACATCAGAAAGCCAGCCCCATTGATCTGAGGGAGAGTTCTTTAAAAGAACTATATGCATCTATCATAGAACAGAGGGTCGCTGCTGTTGCATTAAAAGCTTGAAAACCCTCAGTACATCACATTAAACAAATAGCACCATGTTGAGAGTTTTAAAAAAAAAAAAAACCCACAAAACTTGATTCCAGCCCTTTCTTTACTGGCAGGCTAACTTGGACCAGTAACTTTATGACTTCCCATTTGCCAGTTTTAGAATTTATTCAATGAGGAAATGCGGCAAAATGTTCCCTAGGTTTTCTCCTAGTTTTGAAACACTCTGCCAATAATTCCCCAGGCTAATAAAAGTTATTCCCAGGAGCCTGCCAGGCTCCTCTGTCCATGGGGTTCCTCAGACAAGAATACTGGAGTGGGTGGCCATTTCCTTCTCCAGGAAAGGAGCTGTTACTCTTCAGAGGGGGATCGGAGAGCTTTGCCAAATCTAGGTTTGCCAGCGCCAACGCATTGCAGTTAAGCTATCATTGTTGCCACTGGCTGCTGTGCAACCTCAAGGAAGTCATTGTGCCTCTCTGAGCCTCCTTTCTCTCATTTGTACAAGGGAGGTTTGGGATTCAAGTGGTGATTTCCAACCTGGGGGAGGACTAGAGCTCCACAAACAAAATCATGTCGGAAAGAGACCTCTTGTCAGCTTTGTGAAGAGCCCTTGTGATTCCCAAGAGCTGACTCAGCCCCGCGTAAAGCAAAGCCCATCCTGTCAGAGCTTCTGCGGAGCTCGGTGCACTTGTGGGGGAGGGGGCGAGGGGAACCGGGAGAGGGGCTGCTGTTGGGAAGGCAGGGACCCTTGTGCAAAGTGGTCCTCCCTTGGGGTCTGAGGCCTGGGGGAGAGAGGAGAGCCATGCAGGACCTGGTGGGGAGAGACTGGTAGCTTGTGCGGTCCTCAGGAAAAGCCCCTCTTCCTCCAGAGGAGTGCAAATACCCATCTGTTATCAGGCACGGCCCAAGGGTTGGGGGGTGGGTGGACAGTCTGAGAACGTGGGGTCTATGGGGAGCCCAGCGCCAGGCACGCATTCATCCCAGCCACGTACTCCTTCCGCAGACCACGTGTCCCTGTTGAGACGCTGGGGAGCCTCGCTCTAAGGAGACCACCCTGGACTTCTGAGCAACGAACAGCTGTGACACAGGCAGGGTCCTAGGTGGGTCCATGACAGCAGCAGCAGCGGGGAGACCCCTCTTGTCCCTCCTGACCCCCAGATGGAGGTAAGGGGCAGTGCAGAGCATGTGGGCTTCACGGGAGAGAAGCAAAGACGGCTCAGTTTAAACTTGACTTCCGTGTGGTCTGGGGGTGGATTCACAAGCACTCTGAGCTGAGAATGCTTATCTTCTGATGCTCTTCACTGTGGAACTGGATATAAAAGTGGACAGGGAATTAATAAGGACAGGCTTAATAAGGACCTATGTCCAAAGGAGGTTCTTTTTCAAAGGAAAACCATGAGCAAAGGACCCTAGGGGACGAGGAAGCTTCCAGGTTCCCTTCAGCCTCATCCCACCCCTTCCTTTTGCATCATCTAGGACAATCTCTTCCTCCATCACAGCAGACTCCCATGACCCTTACCCAACTGAGACTGTCTGTTCGTAAATGCTATTGATGGGGCAACGGGACCACTTTTAAATCAACCGACCTGACTCCTGGCCTTCCGAGAAATATTAATTCACCATAAAGAGCAACCCTGCTGGGAGAAGGCAGGGTTGCTAAGCAAGCTGCTAAAAAACTGCTCTCTGGCTCTTCAATCCTGATTTCTGTAGCCACTGGAGTCTGCGAAGAAAAACAGCAGGGAAATGTCTTCTAAAACTCAGACTCCCAGCTCTTGCGATGAGAAAGAGACCAAGGGTCCTACATATAAAGGCCAAGATAATCTGGGAAGTGGGTAGCTCTGATCAACAGAGCTTCTCTGGGTGTGAGGAACTGGGAGACATGCCTCTGTCCTCAGAGGAGCTGCCGCCTGAACTCATGTTTTTCCAAGGAGTATTCAGTCACTCAGTCACGTCCGACTGTTTGAGATCCCAAGGACCAAAGCATGTCAGGCTCCTCTGTCCTCCACTTTCTCCCAGAATTTGCTCAAACCCATGTCCATCGAGTCGGTGATGCCATCCAAGCATCTCATCTTCTATCAGCCCCTTCTCCTCCTACCCTCAGTCTTTCCCAGCATCAGGGTCTTTTCCAGTGAGTTGGCTCTTCGCATCAGAAGAGGATTTTCCAAAGATACCAAGGGTTAAATCCTTCTGCCTGGTTACTCACTGCTTTATCTGGCAATTTTTAGGTAGGTATTTCTCTTTCAGAGGAAATTGTTGTGCAGAGAATTATCTCAAGCCAGTCCTTTCTTGGGGGTGGGTTGTTGTTTTTGTTTTTTTTTTTTTCTCCTTCTTTATTTTGGTTTACACCAAACTGATAAACAGAAGATCTAATCAGGACTTTTCAAATTACTTTCAACCAAGTCACATAAACATGCGACCTGATTCCAGCTGTTTCTTCAGGCCTGAGAGCCTGGCGATCCTGTTTGAGGCAACACTGAAGTTTGGGCTTTGTTAATAAAGTTTCTATTTAAGGGTTGGGGTGGGGAGGATGTCAGTTCTTATCTATGGAAAAGGAAGCTGGTATCCTGGGAAAACTCACTTCAGAGGGACCAGCCCGTGTGCCTGGCTTCCAAGTCTGCTGTAGGGATTCTGGGCATGGGATTTGGCCCGGGGAATGCCCACCCGCTGACCAGCTTCTCCTGACCACCCCTGCCGCCAATCCCCAACACCACCCTGACCCCTAAAGACACTGCGCAGGGGCCCCACGCCCTGGCTCTCAGCTTCTGCACTTGAATCGTTACACTCCAGTGTGGCTTCTATTTTCTCTTCTTTTCTCACTGGTTTCTTTTCCGATGACAGCTTTCTTCAATGAACCACTGCCTGGTAATCCTGCTACTGAACGCTTGAGTTGCTTCCTAGTTTTTTCATTCTTTAACCATCCTGAAGGATCCCTTCCTGGGTGCACCTGTCCCCCCGCCCCCCACCCCCTGCCACCACCTCCAGAAGCATTGTTGTAGTTCTTTTAGTCACTCAATCACATCTAACACTTTGCAACTCCGTGGACTGTAGCCCACCAGGCTCCTCTGTCCATGGGATTCTCCAGGCAAGAATACTGGAGTGGGTTGCCGTTCCCTTTCCCAGGGAATCTTCCTGACCCAGAGATCGAACAGCCCTTTTCCATTGACAGGCAGGTTCTTTACCACTGAGCCTGGAGGGATGCGCCAGACAGCATATATCAGGATAAAGGAAGTATCGAGTAACTGCGGACTAGCCATGGCTGGATCCCAGGCTCTGCACCTGGAACCCATACTCCAGTTCACAGGGAGCAACTTGACGTAAACCCTAATATTTCAGGTGAGGCAGCTGAGAGACCTGGAGATGCTAAGGCATGAAGACTTGGTCCAATCTCAGAGCTAGTTGGGATTAAGGTGTGAAAAACCTCATCTAAGCAACACTTCTACAAGCAGGGTCCACAGACCACCAGCATCAGAACCTCCAAAGGTTTTAAAAGAAGCCTTAGTTCAGTTCAGTTCAGTAGCTCAGTCGTGGCCAACTCTTTGCGACGCCATGAATTGCAGCACACCAGGCCTCCCTGTCCATCACCAATGCCCGGAGTCCACCCAAACTCATGTGCATCAAGTCGGTGATGCTTTGGCTCCATCCCTTCATTCTTTCTGGAGTTATTTCTCCACTGATTTCCAGTAGTATATTGGGCACCTACTGACCTGAGGAGTTCCTCTATCAGTATCCTACCATTTTGCCTTTTCATACTGTTCATGGGATTCTCAAGGCAAGAATGCTGAAGTGGTTTGCCATGGCATCTGGTCCCATCACTTCATGGGAAATAGATGGGGAAACAGTAAAAACAGTGTCAGACTTTATTTTTTGGGGCTCCAAAATCACTGCAGATGGTGACTGCAGCCATGAAATTAAAAGACACTTACTCCTTGGAAGAAAAGTTATGACCAACCTAGATAGTATATTCAAAAGCAGAGACATTACTTTGCCAACTAAGGTCCATCTAGTCAAGGCTATGGTTTTTCCTGTGGTCATGTATGGATGTGAGAGTTGGACTGTGAAGAAGGCTGAGCGCCGAAGGATTGATGCTTTTGAACTGTGGTGTTGGAAAAGACTCTTGAGGGTCCCTTGGACTACAAGGAGATTCAACCAGTCCATTCTGAAGGAGATCAACCCTGGGATTTCTTTGGAAGAAATGATGTTGAAGCTGAAACTCCAGTACTTTGGCCACCTCATGAGAAGAGTTGACTCATTTGAAAAGACCCTGATGCTGGGAGGGATTGGGGGCAGGAGGAGAAGGGGACGACCGAGGATGAGATGGCTGGATGGCATCACGGACTCGATGGACGTGAGTCTGAGTGAACTCCGGGAGATGGTGATTGGACAGGGAGGCCTGGCGTGCTGCGATTCATGGGGTCACAAAGAGTCGGACACGACTGAGCGACTGAACTGAACTGAACTTGCCATTCCCTTCTCCACTGGACCACATCCTGTCAGACCTCTCCACTATGACCCACCTGTCTTGGGTGGTCCCACACGGCATGGCTTAGTTTCAGTGAGTTAGACAAGGCTGTGGTCCGTGTGATTAGATTGACTAGTTTTCTGTGATTATGGTTTGCCCAGGAACTTGCATTTTTAACAAGTACCCTAGGTGATTTTTTAAAATAAGTTTAAGAGGAGAGGAAGATGGGAGAGAGGTTCAAGAGAGAGGGGACATATGTGTACCTACGGCTGATTCATGTTGATGTTTGGCAGAAACCAATACGATATTATAAAGCAATTATCCCTCAATTAAAAATAAATTTTAAATTACACGCCACCCCCAAAAATGTCACTATCTTAATGGTTATGAAACAGTTCAACAGCTCCTCCTCCTCCACCAGAGGCTGCAATTTTTATGGACGAAAACAGCTTTCAAATCCAAACAGCAGCCAGGGTAGTGGGGGTGTATGTGTCCTCTGGGGTGGTGGTAGTGGGGTCATTGATAAAGAGAAATGGATCTTAGCCATGCAGAAGGCAACATGTAAAAAACAGTTTTTAAAAATTTTATTTATTCATCTCTTTTGGACGGCGCTGGGTCTCCGTTGCTTTTCGTTGCTTGGCAGCAGCCCTGGGCTGCTCTTACTTCGCAGTGCCCTGGGCTTCCTACTTCGGGGTCTTCTGTTCCGGATCACAGGTTCTAGGCGCACAGGCGTCAGTGGTTTGGACACGCAGTCTCAGTAGCTGCGGGTCCTAGAACTAGAGGGCTTCGGTAGCTGTGGTGCACGGGCTTAGCTGCTCCCATCTCAACGTTAGCTGTTGCGCATCTCAGCCAACGAGGAAAGGAGACAGGTCTGATGGCCTTCCCCCGCCACCCCCCTCCCCGAAATCTGCAGGGGGTGGTTTTCCTGCGCAGTTGGGTAGCCTCTTAGGGGTGATGTGCAGCACGGATAATGACAAGTCGATAATATGGACAGTGACCCCCATTTTCTCTCTCTTTCACTCATCAATGCTCCCCACTTCTGGCCTGCCTGAAGCCAGGGGCCGGGGTTCCCCCGGACCCAGAGCCTCTGGCTGGAGAGCGAGCGCCACCTGCTGGCTCCAGAAGCCCACTGTTTTTCAGTTTGTCTCTGGACAGAGGGGCCTTGCGGGCTGCGGGCTGCCGCTGCTGCTGCTAAGTCGCTTCAGTCGTGTCCGACTCCCTGCGGCCCCATAGACTGCAGCCCACCAGGCTCCCCCGTTCCTGGGATTCTCAAGGCAAGAACACTGGAGTGGGTTGCCATTTCCTTCTCCAATGCATGAAAGTGAAAAGTGAAAGTGAAGTCGCTCCGTCGTTTCCGACTCTTAGCGACACCATGGACTGCAGCCCACCAGGCTCCTCCGTCCACAGGACTCTTTATAAGGTCGCAAAGACATGACTAAAGCGACTTAGCTCAGGCATGCACTGTCCCTAAAGTCAGGGGTACGAAGATCCCATTGGTCTAATTCTTGGGTAAAGATGCTGTTGATTCTGCCTTTGATCTGTACAAGAGGTGCTGGGTCCTTGGGCCCTGAAATGAAATGAAATGAAAGTCGTTCAGTCATGTGCGACTCTTTGCGACCCCCATGGACTGTATGCTGCTGCTAAGTCGCTTCAGTCGTGTCCGACTCTGTGCGACCCCATAGATGGCAGCCCATGAGGCTCCCCCGTCCCTGGGATTCTCCAGGCAGGAACACTGGAGTGGGTTGCCATTTCCTTCTCCACATGGACTGTATAGTCCATGGAATTCTCCTGGCCAGAATCCTGGAGTGGGTAGCCTTTACCTTCTCTGGGGGATATTCCCAACCCAGGGATCGAGCTCAGGTCTACTGCATTGCAGGTGGATTCTTTACCAACTGAGCTACCAGGGAAGCCTCATGGGCTTCACTATTCTTCAGCAATATTCTTCACTATTGTTCAGTGTTCTTGCCTTGAGAACCCCATGAACAGTACGAAAAGGCTTTACAGGATGCAATTATTAGAAGCAATCTCCACCCCCAGTAAACTTATTAACACAGGCTCCTCTTTTGTCCAGGGTCTGGCACTCAGCACGTATGCAGTGAGATCTAACCCCCCCCCCCCCCCCCCGCGGGGGGCAAAGCCGCGTCCCAGAGAAAGGCTTTTTCATGAGTCTGTGGCCTGGAGACCAAAGGTGAGTTTGTCCTAAAGTTGTGATGGTTTGTAAGTTGTGGACTGGGATGATCGCTACACAGAAGACTGGGCCTGTTGTTGTTCGGTTATGTCTGATTGTGAACTCATGGACTGCAGCCCACCAGCCTCCTCTGTCCTCCACTGTCTCCAGGAACTTGCTCAAATTCATGTTCATTGAGTCAGTGGGCACATCGGAGATAATTCCCTTGTCAGAGTCCCCTCCTAGAGAGCTGGAAGCAATCGATTCTCTGTACCGAAGCATCATTGCCCCTCAGGATCCCACATCCATTTTCTTCCTCCTGTTTGTATTCTTCCTCCTCTTAGTGACTCCAGAAATATTCCTGGACACGCAGACTACTTGGAGCACTTGTGCCTCATGGCAGAGGGGCGCTTTCCAATATTAAACCATCTGTTTCACTTGTAATTTGCATACATGCAAATTAATATTGGTCTAGATATAAATGTACAATGCCAAAACCAATTCTTCATGTTTCTCCATGAATCTTGACACTGCTGTCAGGGGTGCTGAAAATCATATGCGCGGTAATAATTTGCATGATAAAATTCAAGTGGTTTGCATTAATTTCTGCTACAATGATAATCTATTTCATACAGCCCTATTACAATGTTTGAAGGAGATGTGTACATTCCTGGTTCATTTCTGAATCTAATTTTTGCTTTAAGGCTTTTATTGACAATTCCAGTTGTTAGAGCTTTAGCAGATAAAAGTCCCTTTCAAATGAAACTAATAAAAAATGATCTAAGAACCCTAATGACTCAAGAAAGTTTGTCTAATTTGTCATTACTATCAATAAAATGCAAATCGTTTGGAAATATTGATTATAACAACATAATTAGTGTCTTCGGCTGAAACGAAGAAAAGGTAAAACTGTATGGGTGATGGATCACTCATGAATTATGTATGTTGCCACTTAATCTTTTATTCAGACAGCATAACCTATCCACAGGACATACACGGTAATAAACTCAGATGTCCTTGATATTTTACCAATTTTCAGTCTATTCAAACCACAGCTTTACATGCATTGCTCCGCAGGTCAGAGAAGGGTGAGGAGACATTTCGGCGTGGCTGACAACCCCATTAGAAAGGAGCTTCAGTCACTGAGATGACCTGGAGAGATGGCCCCACTTCATGGCAAATGAAGGAGAAAAGGGAGAAGCAGGGACTGATTTCCTCTTCCTGAGCTCTAAAATCACCGTGGACAGTGACTGCAGCCATGAAATTAGGAGATGACTGCTTCTTGGACGGAAAGCTATGACAGACCTAGACAGTGTATTAAAAAGCAAAGACGTCACTTTGCCAACAAAAGTCCATATAGTCAAGGCTATGGACTCTCCAGTAGTTGTGTACAGATGTGAGAGTTGGACCATAGAGAAGGCTTAGTGCCAAAGAACTGATGCTTTCAGACTGCGGTGCTGGAGAAGACTCTTGAGAGTCCCTTGGAAAGCAATCAACCGTAAAGGAAATTGACCCTGAATACTCATCAGAAGGACTGATGCTGAAGCTGAAGCTCCAATACTTCAGCCACCTGATGCAAAGAGCTGACTCACTGGGAAAGATCCTGATGCTGGGAAAGATTGAAGGCAGGAGGAGAAGGGTTGGTTCAAAGAATGAGATGGTTGGATGGCATCACTGATTCAACGAACATGAACTTGGGCAAACTCCAGGAGATGGTGAGGGACAGGGAGGCCTAGTGTGCTGCAGTCCATGGGGTTGCAAAGGGTCAGACATAACTTAGCAACTGAACAACAACAACAGCAGCTATGAAACAGCGACATTGGCTTTGCTGAAGGACTCTCTACTGGCTCCAAGAATTCCCAAGTCAAATCTGAGAAGCCTCTCTTTTTTTTTTTTTTAGCAGAAATGTGGAAACCATAGCTTCTGACATCTGTCAAGCTTCATGATCCAAAATATGTACCCTTGGTTCCTACCCTGGACCAAGAAGTTGGTCCTTACCCTAAAGGACTCTCATATTTTAGCTTTGCAGAGGAACACTCATTTAAAGAATAATTTCCATGTAAAACCACTTGCTACAAAACAGCATGGCAAGTCCTCAAAAAGTTCAAAATAGAATTACCATGTGTTCCTGCAACTCCATTTCTGGGAATATACCCAAAAGAATTGAAAGCCAGGTCTCAAATGATGTGTGCACAGTCGTGCGCATAGCAGCGCTATTCACAACAGCCCAGAGGTGGGAAAGTCCAAACGTCCGTCAAAGTACGAGCAGATAGTGTGCTATGCCCACGGAGTGGAATATCATGCAGCCTTAAAAAGCAAGAACTTCAAACACGCACTGCAACACGAATGAGCCTTACAGACATTGTAAGTAAAATAAGACTTCCCCAAAGAACAGTACTCCATGATCCTATGTGTGTGAAGCCCCTGCATGCAAGTATGCTAAGTCACTTCCCTGTGACCCCACGGGCTATAGCCCTCCAGGCTTGTCTGTCCACGGATCCTCCAGGACAGAAGACTGAAGTGGGTTGCCATGCCCTCCTCCAGAGGATCTTCCTGACCCAGGGGTCGAACCCACATCTCCTGTGTCTCCTGCACTGGCAGGCAGATTCTTTACCACTGAGCCACTGGGGAAAGTGAAAAGAAAGTGAAAGTCGCTCAGTCACGTCCAGCTCTTTGTGACCGACCCCATAGATTATACAGTCCATGGAATTCTCCAGGCCAAAATACTGGCGTGGGTAATGTTCCCTTCTCCAGGGGATCATCCCACCCCAGGGATAGAACCCAGGTCCTCCGCATTGCAGGCGGATTCTTCACCAGCTGAGCCACCAGGGAAGCCCAAGAATACTGGAGTGGGGAGCCTATCCCTTCTCCAGCGGATCTTCCCGACCCAGCAATCGAACCAGGGTCTCCTGCTTTGCAGGAGGATTCTTTACCAGCTGAGCCAGCAGGGAAGGCCCTGTGAAGTCCCTGGAGGAGCCAGATTCATAAAGACAGAAAGCAGAGTGGTGGTCACTGGGGCTAGGTTCAGAGTCTCAGTTCCACAAGAGCAAACGAGGTCTAGAGATGGATGGTGACGATGACTGCCCAGCAGTGTGAATCCACCTAATGCCACTGAATTATACACTTAAAAGTGGTTAGGCTGGTAATTCTATAGTATTTTTTTACTGACATATAGTTACAATGTCGTGTTAGTTTCAAGTATAGAACAAAGTGACTCAGTTTTTTTTAATTGGAGTATAATTGGATTACAATACTGCCCTAGTTTCTGTTGTACATCAAAGCGAATCAGCGACATGTATGCATGTATCCCCTCCCTCTTGGACCTGCCTCTCTCCCCTCCCCCACCCCACCCACCTAGGTCATCACAGAGCACTGAGGTGAGCTCCCTGGGCCATATGGCAGCTTCCCACTGGCTATCTGTTTTACACGTGGCCTTGCACGTATATCAGCTGCAATCTTCCAATTCATTCCACCCTCTCCCTTACCTCCCTGTGTCCCTAGTTGCTCTCTACATCTGAGTTTCTATTCCTGCTCTGCAAATAGGTTCATAATTACCATTTTTCTAGATTCCACATCTATGTGTTAATATGGGCTTCCCTCATAGCTCAGTCGGTAAAGAATCTGCCTGCAGTGCAGGAGACCTGGGTTCGATTCCTGGGTTGGGAAGATTCCCCCTGGAGAAGGAAATGGCAACCCACCAGTAATCTTGCCTGGAGAATCCCATGGATTCTGGCAGGCTACAGTCCCTAGGGTCACAAGAGGTGGACACGAATCACCACCACCGCGGTGCTTCATGGGGTGCTTACTTCACTCTGTGTGACAGACGCGAGGTTCATCCGTGTCTCTACAAACCACCCAGTTTTGTTCCTTTTCACGGCTGGTGACATCGCACTGGATACATGTACCTTACATGTGTGTGTTAGTCGCTCAGTCGTGTCCACCTCTTGCGGCCCCATGGATTGTAGCCCACCAGGTTCCTCCATCCATGGGATTTCCCAGGCAAGACTACTGGAGTGGGTTGTCAAGCCCTTCTCAAGAGGATCTTCCTGACGCAAAGACTGAACCCTGGTCTCCCGCATTGCAGGGGGATTCTACCCCATGTACCCTATTACTTGCTACTAATTCACACATTTGTTCACTCTTTGACTCATCAAAAGATATTTTTATGAGGCTCAGTAGCGATGCTGGGCTAGAGCACTGAGGAGAAGAGACCACAGTCCCCATTCCTCTGATCTTCTTACTGCCTCCATATTGAGCCTTTTCCAGAATGTCATATAGTTGGAATCATACAGTATATGTAGGCTTTTCAGCTCAGCTTCTTTCACTTAGTGACATGTATTTAAGATTCCTCTGTGTCTTTTCACATCTCAGAAGTTCATTTCCTCTTAAAGCTGACTAATAATCCATGGTCTGGATGCACCATCATTTATTTATTCATTCACCTAGTGAAGAACATCTTGGTTGCTTCCAAGTTTTGGCAACTATGAGTAAAGTGGCAGATTTATATGTGGACATACGTTTTCACCAGGCTCTCCCGATGGCTGAGTGGGTAAATAATCTGCCTGCAATGCAGGAGACACAGGAGACTCGGGTTTGATCCCTGGGTTGGGAAGATCCCCTGGAGGAGGAAACGGCAACCCACTCAGTATTCTTGCCTGAAAAATCCCATGGATAGAGGAGCCTGGTTGGCTACAGCTGGAAAAAATAAAAGGTCACAAAGAGTTGGACATGACTGAGCGACTAAGCTCAAGGTCCCAGAAGTTTTCAACTCCTTTGAGAAAAGATTAAGGATCACAATCACTGCATTGCATGATAAGAGTATGCTTCATTTTGTAAGGAACTGCCAAACTGTCTTCCAAAGTGGCTGAGCCATTTTGCACTCCCACGAGTAATACATGAGAGTTCCTGTCGCTTCACAACCTTGCCAGTATTCGATGGTGTCAGCGTTCCAGATTTTAGCCGTTCTAAAAAGTGTGTAGTAGTAGGATTTCATATCTTCATACAAAGCTCTCCTTCCTACATTGTGGTTGGCGTACTTGTCATGCAGTGGACTGCCCAGTGAAATGATCTCCTCAGATTTCCAGGGAAGAACTCTAGCCAGCAGGAGTGATACAAACCTGAAATGATAACCCAAGCCTTGCAGAGCATGTGTTTCTTGGACAAAAAAGCCCCAGAGCGGGCACTCAGATGCTGAACCTCTTTATGTTGATCACAGGGCAGCCTCTGTCCCAGAAATCATATTCCCAGCTTCTTAATAGAAAGGCATTTCAGGGTGAAGCTAAAGTTTCAGCTGAGGCTGCCAGCATAGATTTGCAATCTTAATAAAACTGAGACCGGCCTTTTATTCCCTGGAGGTGGCACAGTTTTTATGGTGTGAAGGATAAAAATGCAAATGGACCCTTTCCACTCGCTTGAAATGGAAATCTGAGAAACATACCAGGAGGCTGCAGCTGGGAGCGAGCTCATCCCAGGACTCTGCCTGGTCATTCCCAAATCCTTTACTCATTTCCTCCCAGATTTGAAAATCATGAAAACTCAGACGCTGAATATGTGACATTAAATTTCAAAGTAGCAAAAACTGACTTGCTTGGTGCGATGGTTGATTTTGTGTGTGTCAGCCTGGCTAGGCTAAGGTGCCCAGATATTAAGTCAAACACTGATCCAGATGTTGCTATGAGGGGATATTTTGGATGTGATTAGTCTTTAAATCAGTGGACTTTGAGCAGAGTAGATGACCTTCCATAATGTGGGTGGGCCTTGTGCAATCAGTTGGAGATCTTAAGGGGCCTTGAAGTCCCCTTAAAGAGAAAGAAATTTTGCCTCCAGACTATCTGGACTCGAGCTGCAATAGCTACCTTAGCCAGAATTTACAGCTTGCCAGCCTGTCTGGAGAATTTCAGACCTGTTGGCCCCCCAAACCGTGTGAACCAATTCCTGACATTTTCTCACTCTCTGTCTCTTCACATCAGCGAGTGCTGCTCTCCCCAGTGGAAGACCCCAACTGTCCCCAAGTCAGCTCCTCAAGCTTGGTCGCAGCCGGTCTCCCCTCCCCACCTCTCCAGGCAGCTCCTCACAGGGCAGGAAAGCAGGCTTCCCCACATGAGTGAAGTCAGAGCACAGCAGAGCAGTCCCTCTCCGGACTCCTGGCTGTGAACCTGTCCCTGAGCCAAGGGCCCGGCCTGGCTCAGAGGTTTATTCCCAGGCAGCCGCACTGTTTGGGCAGGCAGGATCCTGGTCAGCATTAAATACAGACATCTCTGCTGGAGACGAGCCACCAAGAGGGTAACAACCTGCCGTAGAGCCAGGTACCTCTTGCTGAGCAGGGAGCTAATGGAGAGATGACCCCCAGCGTCCTCCGAGACCATCCACTGACCCCCCTGAAGGCACGGGATGATGGCAGGAGGCAAGGACGCTGCCTCAGCCACTCAGCGCCCCCTGCTGGGCACCTCTGAGTTCCTTCACTCTGCCAGAACCTCCCCCCAACATTATCCCCACCTATTTCGGGTAAAGTTGAAACACCAGTACTTTGGCCACCTGATGCAAAGAGCTGACTCATTTGAAAAGACCCTGATGCTGGGAAAGATTGAAGGTGGGAGGAGAAGGGGGTGACAGAGGATGAGATGGCTGGATGGCATCACCGACTCAATGGACATGAGTTTGAGTAAACTCCGGGAGCTGGTAATGGACAGGGAAGCCTGGCGTGCTGCGGTCCATGGGGTCACAAAGAGTTGGACACGACTGAGCGACTGAACTGAACTGAACTGATGGGACTGGATTCCAGACTTCTTTAAGCTTCATCCGGCACACTCCCGCCCACTTGCACCACCTCCTTCATGCTGCAAAGGAAAAACCATTCCATGTAGTATTCTTTTAGATGTTTGGATGAGTAAAAATCAGGGATACAGAAAAGATGAATCAAACCTTATTCCAAGTGAGATGGATCCTCCCCAAACTTAAAAAAAAAAAAAAATCACAGAGAATTGCATTCTGTGATGCCAAAGCTGGCAAACAGTGAATTCTAGATTGTCTTCAGGCGATTATCATGTGATAGGGACATTTTAATTGTCAACAGAATTTTCTGTCCATTCTTCTACAAAATGATGGGTTCCACACTGCTGCTCATTTGTATCTGAATGACTGAGCCATCACTGTGTCAAAGCTTTAACGCTGTTATTATCTCCTGGCGGAACGTCATCTGAGCCAGCAAGCCATGGTGGTCTCTGTGCTGAAAAACCCGAGAAAATCCATGTCCTTGAAATAGACTTTGGAGGTGACCAAGGGCTATGAAGAAAGCCAAAGCCATACTATCATCTGCCTTGCTGTCCTTTTAGCAGAGGCTACTGCAAAATAGCATTACTTTGCCGACTAAGGTCCGTCTAATCAAGGCTCTGGTTTTTCCTGTGGTCATGTATGGATGTGAGAGTTGGACTGTGAAGAAGGCTGAGCACCGAAGAATTGATGCTTTTGAACTGTGGTGTTAGAGAAGACTCTTGAGGGTCTCTTGGACTGCAAGGAGATCCAACCAGTCCATTCTGAAGGAGATCAACCCTGGGATTTCTTTGGAAGAAATGATGTTGAAGCTGGAACTCCAGTACTTTGGCCACCTCATGAGAAGAGTTGACTCATTGGAAAAGACTGATGCTGGGAGGGATTGGGGGCGGGAGGAGAAGGGGATGACAGAGGATGAGATGGCTGGATGGTGTCACTGACTCAACAGACATAAGTCTGAGCAGGCTCCACAAGTTGGTGATGGACAGGGAGGCCTGGGGTGCTACAGCCCATGGGGTCACAAAGAGTCTGACGCGACTGAGCGACTGGACTGAACTGAATACAAAGGTGAAGTTTACAGCAATACTTTTTTTCCCCCCAAATTATAGCATAGTATGACTTTTTTCTGAGGAAGCAGGACAAACTCTATTGAGTCTACCCATGAGATTCCTTCTTACTCCTTCTTACATGGTACAAGAATTAAGCAAGAAAGGGCCATTCCCTTGGTCTTAGAATGATTCCTTTCCTACATCCTTTTAGGACTTCTCCTGTCGCTCAGTGATAAGGAATCTGCCTGCAATGCAGGAGATGCAGGTTCGATCCCTGGGTGGGGAAGATCCCCTGGAGAAGGAATGGCACGTCAGTATTCTTGCCTGGGAAATCTCATGGACAGAGAAACCTGGGGGGCTATTGCCCATGGGATCTCAAGAGCTGGACACGCTTAGCGACTAAACAACGACAGCAACATCGTTCTTTTAACATCTTGAGGCTTAGAAGCACACGTGCTCAGTCGTGCGGGACTCGCACTTGGGCAGCACCGCATTTCCACACTTGTTGAGTACGTTACTGTATTTGCAGTGCTCTGCTTCCCCCTGGTGGAAATAAACAGGTTGCAACAATTTTCCTGAATCCACTGTAGCGCATGCAGAAAGGACTAGAAAGAAAAATCTAGCCAATTGTCAGAATTTTCACCCCCAGAAGAATAATTTCCTCTCCATTGGTTCCATGTTTAAAATATGACCTTGTTCTTCATTTTTCTCTCTACTTATGATGTTGCATGTGGCCTTGCAATTTAAATGTTTTAGTGATGCTATACCAATAAAAAGAGTCTTTTGAAAGGTATTTTATTTCCCCAAATTCCATGTATTAATGAATGATGCTTTTTACCTTTAGAAGCCATCTTTACACATAAAACTCATCCATCTGAGCTGATCAGCATATATTAAGTAAATTAAATTAGTTTGATGTAATTTTAGCCAAAGTGACAAAATCTGCCATTTCAGCCATATTGTAGGTAAATATTATAATTGTGTATGCACCCTCAGTCATGTCTGACTCTTTTTCAACCCTGTGAACTGTAGCCCGCCAGGATCCTCTGTCTCTGGGATTTTCTAGGCAAGAATACTGGAGAGGGTTGCCATTTCCTACTCCAGAGGATTTTCCTGACCCAGGATTTTCTCGAACTTGCCTCTTTTGTGTCTCCTCCATTGGCAGGAGGATTCTTCACCACTGTGCCACCTGCGAATTCCATAAATATTTTAATTAAATAAACAACAAATCTAGTGGAACACTATTTTTTTACCTTTGCACTCCCAGTAAATGAATCATTTTGTCTGATGGATTTATTTTAGAGGTAACAAACTGAAGCTTCAAAAAAAAAAATGTCTTATCTTCCACAACAAAGGTAGTTAGTGGTGGGGCTGTGGTTAAAATGTGTTCATTGATTCAAAGGCCCAGAACTGTCTATGTACCACACAAAAAAAGAAGGTACAACCAGCAGACTGAAAAATTGATCACGTGTCTTGCACACAGTTTTACATGCACAAATAAACTACAGATTTCTAGAGCGAATGTGATTTTTGCATTTATTCATTTTTTGTATTCTTTATTTGCATATTGATCTTTTATTAGTCTTAATTAGTTAGAGGTTTGTCTAATTTTTTTCTCATAGAACAAACTATTTGTTAACTTTCTCCATTTTTATTCTATTTCTGGCATTATGTGTATTATTCCATTTTCTTTTGATTTGTATTTGATCTGATTTCTTTTTTAACTTTCTAGGTTGAATGTTTAACTTATTAGTTTTCAATCTTTCTTTTTTCCTAATAAATACTTTTATGTAAGTAGTGACTTCTCTGTTTTTCAAAATGTTGACGCACAGAGTTTTCACTATTATTCAATTCTAAGAATTTCATTAAAGATACTTATTTTTAAATCCAAATCTTGATTTATTTAGAAACACATTGTTCAGCTTCCAATAACATGTTTTGTTTTGTTTTGTTTTTTAGGTTTTGTTACTTATTTCAAAATGTATTCCATAATGAAATTTATAGGTCTTTTTTTGATCTAAAATATGATCAATGTTTTTGCAGGTATTTTATGGGCACTGCAAAATAATGTCTTTTCTCTAGTTTTGGGGGTACATTTCAAGCTTAGTGACTGGGTCATTCATTTCTTCTAAATAAATTTGATGAATTCACTTTAGTTAGTTAGTTAGTTCAGTCTCTCAGTCATGTCCGACTCTTTGCAACCCCATGAATCGCTGCACGCCAGCCCTCCCTGTCCATCACCAACTCCCGGAGTTCACTCAAACTCACGTCCATCGAGTCCGTGATGCCATCCAGCCATCTCATCCTCGGTCGTCCCCTTCTCCTCCTGCCCCCAATCCCTCCCAGCATCAGAGTCTTTTCCAATGAGTCAACTCTTCGCATGAGGTGGCCAAAGTACTGGAGTTTCAGCTTGAGCATCATTCCTTCCAAACAACATCCAGGGTTGATCTCCTTCAGAATGGACTGGTTGGATCTCCTTGCAGTCCAAGGGACTCTCAAGAGTCTTCTCCAACACCACAGTTCAAAAGCATCAATTCTTCGGTGCTCAGCCCTCTTCACAGTCCAGCTCTCACATCCATACATGACCACTGGAAAAACCATAGCCTTGACTAGACGGACCTTTGTCGGCAAAGTAATGTCTCTGCTTTTCCATATGCTGTGTGGATCACGATAAACTGGAAAAATCTCAAAGAGATGGGAATACCAGACCACTTGACCTGTCCCTTGAGAAATCTGTATGCAGGTCAGGAAGCAACAATTAGAACTGGACATGGAAAAACAGACTGGTTCCAAATAGGAAAAGGAGTACGTCAAGGCTGTATATTGTCACCCTGCTTATTTAACTTCTATGCAGAGTACATCATGAGAAAGGCTGGGCCGGAAGAAGCACAAGCTGGAATCAAGATTGCCAGGAGAAATATCAATAACCTCAGATACCACCCTTATGGCAGAAAGTGAAGAGGAACTAAAAAGCCTCTTGATGAAAGGGAAAGAGGAGAGTGAAAACGTTGGCTTAAAGCTCAACATTCAGAAAACGAAGATCATGGCATCTGGTCCCATCACTTCATGGGAAATAAATGGGGAAAGAGTGGAAACAGTGTCAGCCTTTATTTTTGGCGGCTCCAAAATCACTGCAGATGGTGATTGCAGCCATGAAATTAAAAGACTCCTTGGAAGAAAAGTTATGACCAACCTAGATAGCATATTGAATTTACTTTGTTTCCAAATTGTTTTTGTCATTGTCTCTTGTTATTGTACTTGTTACTGTAATTAAGCATTTAAAAAAGAAATGCAAAAAGGCAATATGGCTGTCTGAAGAGGCCTTATAAATAGTTGACAAAAGAAGAGAAGTGAAAGGCAGGGGAGAAAAGAAAAGATACACTCATCTGAATGCAGAGTTCCAAAGAATAGCAAAAAGAGTTAAGAAAGCCTTCCTCAGTGAACAATGCAAAGAAATAGAGGAAAACAATAGAACTGGAAAGATTGAGATCTTTTCAAGAAAATTAGTGATACCAAGGGAACATTTCATGCAAAGATGGGCACAATAAAGGACAGAAATGGTATAGACCTAACAGAAGAAGATATTAAGAAGAGGTGGCAAGAAAACACAGAAGAACTGTACAAAAAAGATCTTCTCAACCCAGATAATCATGATAGTGTGATCACTCACCTAGAGCCAGACATCCTGGAACGTGAAGTCAAATAGGCCTTAGGAAGCATCACTATGAACAAAGCTAGTGGAGGTGATGGAATTCCAGTTTAGCTATTTCAAATCCTAAAAGATGATGCTGTGAAAGTGCTGCACTCAATATGCCAGCAAAAAAGGAAAACTCAGCAGTGGCCACAGGACTGGAAAAGGTCAGTTTTCATTCCAATCCCAAAGAAAGGCAATGCTGAAGAATGTTTAAACTACCACACAATTGTGCTCATCTCACACACTAGCAAAATAATGCTCAAAATTCTCCAAGTTAGGCTTCAACAATATGTAAACTTCCAGATGTACAAGCTGGTTTTAGAAAAGGCAGAGGAACCAGAGATCAAATCGTCAACATCCATTGAATCATAGAAAAAGCAAGAGAGCTCCAGAAAAACATCTACTTCTGCTTCATTGACTATGCTAAAGCCTTTGACTGTGTGGATCACAACAAACTGGAAAATTCTTAAAGAAATGGGAATACCAGACCACCTTACCTGCCTACTGAGAAACCTTTATGCAGGTCAAGAAGCAACAGTTAGAACCAGACATGGAACAATGGACTGGTTCCAAATTGAGAAAGGAGAATATCAAGGCTGTATATTGTCACCCTGCTTATTTAACTTCTATGCAGAGTACATCATGTGAAATGCCAGGCTGGATGAATCACAAGCTGGAAACAAGATTTCTGGGAAAAATATCAGTAACTTCAGGTATGCCTTTTCATACTGAAGATATACAGATGACACTACCCTTATGGCAGAAAGCAAAGAGAAACTAAAGAGCCTCTTGACGAAGGTTAAAGAGGAGAGTGAAAAAGCTGGCTTAAAACTCAGCATTCAAAAAACGAAGATTGTGGCATCCTATCCCATCATTTCATGGCAAATAGATGGGAAACAATGAAAATAGTGACAGACTTTATTTTCTTGAGCTCCAAAATCTCTGCAGATGGTGAGTCCAGGCATGAAGTTAAAAGATGCTTTCTCCTTGGAAGGAAAGCTATGACCAACCTAGACAGCACATTAAAAAGCAGAGACATTACTTTATCGACAAAGGTCCACCTAGTCAAGGCTATGGTTTGTCCAGTGGTCATGTATGAATGTGAGAGTAGGACCATGAAGAAGGCTGAATGCTGAAGAATTGATGCTTTTGAACCGTGGTGTTGGAGAAGACTCTTGAGAGTTGCTTGGACTCCAAGGAGATCCAACCAGTCAATCCTGAAGGAAATCAATCCTGAATATTCATTGGAAGGACTGATGCTGAAGTTGAAGCTCTGATACTTTGGCCACCTGATTCCAAGAACCTACTTATTAGAAAAGACCCCAATGCTGGGAAAAATAGAGAGCAGGAGAAGGGGACGGCAGAGGATGAGATGGTCGGATGGCATCACTGGCTTGATGGACATGAGTTTGGGCAAACTCTGCGAGTTGGTGAAGGACAGGGAGGCCTGGCGTGCTGCAGGCCATGGATCACAGAGTCAGATACGACCGAGCAACTAAACAACAAAGTCTAACAGGCAAACAAACTCTGAGCACTGAAGCAGCATTTCTATGAAATCTAAAATGAATACTTTGGAAAGACACCGAAAAAATATTTATTTAAAAATAAAAGCCACACCTTAGAGATATTGTGGGTGTGGTTCCAGACACCACAATAAAGCGAATATGACAATAAAGTCACACTTTTTTTTTGTTTTTTCAGCGCATATAAAAGTCATGTTTTCATTATATGGTGGTCTATTAAGTGTGTGCGTCTAGGAAATCAAAGTACATACCTTAAGTTAAAAATTATACTGTTGGAAAAATTGTGCAAACTTGCTGACACAGAACTGCCACAAGCCTTCAATTTGTTAAAAATTCAACATCTGCGGCACATGATATGAATCACAATAAGACTAGGTCTGCCTGTATACAGAATTCAGGGATAAGGTGCTAGTAAGACCAATGTAAAGTTTGGGGAACAAAGAGTAAGAGAGTTCTGCACTTTGATTTTTTACGGGTATCCTTCAGGACTTACTTGCTGCTGCTGCTGCCAAGTCGCTTCAATCGTGTCTGACTCTGTGCGACCCCAGGGACGGCAGCCCACCAGGCTCCTCCGTCCCTGGGATTCTCCAGGCAAGAACACTGGAGTGGGTCACCATTTCCTTCTCCACAGGACTTACTTGGCTTTACAGAAAAAAAAAAAAGTGATCCATCATAAAGAATGGATCACTGGCATGATTTACGTAGAAAAATAAATCAAACTTCCCGTCAGAGCCAAGGCATCACGTTAAAATATTTTCTATTTTTGTTGTAAGTTTGAAATAACAATAAAATATTTAAAGCAAGATGTATTATGTGTTTTTTAAGTGATTGCCTACTTTTCCTTTTTTGATTAACCAACCAACTAATCATTGTAACTGTTAGAATCAACAGCGTCTACTGTATATTATTCCTAGTATATCTATAGAAAAGATTGATGGGCAAATATTCTAAAATGTCAACAGTTCTAGTTCTGGGAAAGAATTATTGGTGATTATAATATTTTTCTGCAGCCTATCTGACAAATGTTTATGGTAAACTTGTGTTATTGTTGTCATCAGAGCAGAAATTTTTTAAATAGAAAAAATAAGCAATATGAATAAAATTAAAAGTAATAAAAGGAAGAAGTGATAGAGAGACAGCAGCAGTAATAAAGTCCAGGTTGGATGCGTGAGACAGGTGCTCAGGGCTGGTGCACTGGGATGACCCTGAGGGATGGGATGGGGAGGGCGGTGGGAGGGGGTTCAGGACGGGAGACACATGTACACTCATGGCTGATTCATGTCAATGTATGGCAAAACCCACAATATTGTAAAGTAATTAGCTTCCAATTAAAATAAATACTTTTTTTTTAAGTACTTTAACAATCTCAAAATACTGCTTCTTTATCATCATGGAAGCCTTAAGTATTTGCCAGACCAGAAGAGCATTTTCTTTCTGTTTTTAACAGATGCAAAAACAAGATCTGAAAATGAAAGATGAAGGTGAAAGTCACTCAGTTGTGTCCGACTCTTTGCCACTGTGTAGTCCATGGAATTCTCCAGGCCACAATCCTGGAGTGGGTAGCCTTTCCCTTCTCCAGGGGATCTTCGCAAACCAGGGATCGAACCCAGGTCTCCCGAATTGCAGGCAGATTCTTTACCATCTGAGCCACAAGGGAAGTTCATTGAAAAGCTGAGGGGCTTGCCTCAAATCACTGTCCCATTATCTACTGTTCTGTAGCAAGCCACTTCGTCTATGGGGTCGCACAGAGTCAGACATGACTGAAGCGACTTAGCAGCAGCAGCAGTAGCAGCAAGCCACTTCAAAATGCAGTGGCTTAAAATAGAGGTTTATTATTGTTTCTCATGGCTCTGTGACTAGGCCGAGCTCAAAGTCAGATGTCAGCTGGGGCTGAGGCCACCTCAAGGCCCACTGGACTGGCTGTCAAAATGGTGCTCTCCTGTGCCTGTGTCCTGGGAGCTTGCCTGGACTCTGGCCAGAACTCTGACAAGCCCCCCTGCATGGCTCAGAGGCTGGGCTCTTGGAGTGCGACTCCGAGTGAAACTGCCTGGAGCTCTCTGTCTTCCAGTTGTTCATTCGCTAAATCATGTCCAACTCTTAGCACCCCCACGACCTGCATCCTGCCAGTCTTCCCTGTCCTTCACTATCTCCTGGAGTTTGCTCAAACTCATGTCCATTGAGTTGATGATGCCATCCAACCAACTCATCCTCTGTCACCCCCTTCGCCTGCTGCCCTCAATCTTGCCCAGCATCAGGGTCTTTTCCAATGAGTCAGTTCTTCGCATCAGGTGGCCAAAGTATTGGAGTTTCAGTTTCAGCATCAGTCGTTCCAATGAATATTCAGGACTGATTTCCTTTAGGATGGACTGGTTTGTTCTCCTTGCTGTCCAAGAGACTCTCTAGAGTCTTCTCCAGCACCACAGTTTGAAAGCGTCAGTTCTTCAGCACTCAGCCTTCTTTATGGTCCAACTCTCACATCCATACATGATTACTGAAGAAAACCATAGCTTTGACTGTACGGGTTTTTGTTGGCAAAGTGATGTCTCTGATTTTTAATACACTGTCCAAGTTTGTCATAGGTTTCCTTCCAAGGAGCAAGTCTGCCTTTTAATTTCATGGTTGCAGTCACCATCTGCAGTGATTTTGAGGCCCAAGAAAAGTAAGTGCCAGTGTTTCCAATTTTTCCCCTTCTATTTGCCCAAATTCCAGAGCATCTTTCTATCTCATTCTATTGGCCAACCAGTCACTAAGAGCAGCCAAGATTCCAGGAGAAACAACTGAGCCCCTCCTCTTGCTGGGGCAAGACAAAGCCACACCAGGAACCCAGTAGAATGAGTTGAGTCCATCCTCAAAATTCAGACTCCAACAGGGTCACACAACTAAAGATTGCCAGCAACAGGACAACACGGTGTTCCTTTAATTGCAACTTCCCCTCTTCTCGACTCGATTCACAGATACAAATGGTATCACAGTGTGTGAGTGGATGTGGGTCTAGTAATGCTTTTCCTAAAAATAAAGGCGATTTGAGGACAGTTCCATTTGTTAACGCGGGACTGTTATTTTTAAAGGTCTAAAGCCAACTGGAGTTTTCCAGCTCCTTCGAATATACCCGTTACTTAACAAGGGCTCAGGTGGGACTGGTCACAGCTCATCTGTTTTCTCAGAGCGGTAGTTATATGTCTGTGAAGCTGATTGGTTATTGGTAATAAAGCGATTTCCCTAGGCATGAAGATGAAACTTAGGACTGCTTTCCATATTAAAGTCGTGAAATGCTAGAAATAGCTTCCCGCCCCTGCCCCAGGAAATCTGAAACAAAGCGCCCAGTGGTTTGAGAGTCTCCTTCATTTCCCCAGTGTGCACAAGAGTCATTTTCTTCCTTCTATCTCTTCTTTTGTCCTCAGACTCTAATTTCCCCTGGGAGGGGGCAGGATCTGGGGAGGCCAGTTCATTGGAGATTCCGGGAGCTGGGATGGTTAGTGTCCACACGAACTCTGAGGTCAATGCGAGCCCTTAGGAGGTCAGTGCCTGGGGCACTGGGCATTTTTTCTTTAAAGAGACACAGTCTGTTTGGTTTTGTTCCTCCTTGGTCTGAACATCATTAAAGAACACAAAGAACTGCATTCAATATCCCATGATAAGTGGAAAAGAGTATTTTATTTAAAAAATATATATATATATATGTATAATGGAATCCATACACTACAGAAGAAATGAACACAGCCTGGTAAATCAACTATACTTTAATAAAAAATATGGATTAAAAAAAGCATATTTAGTGAGCAAAACCAGAATCGTTTATTATGCCATTGAGAAATATTGCTAGTTATCCTTCCTATTCTTAGGACTTTATGTTGTGGGAATGAAAATACCTCCTGCTGAATCAATAAACCAGAAATGTCACAGCCATCAGCGGTTTCTGGCCTCCAAATGGGAATGGTGGTGGTGGTTTAGTCACTAAGTCGTGTCTGACTCTTTCGACCCCATGGACTGTAGTCTGCCACATTCCTCCGTCCAAGGGATTCTCCAGGCTAGAATACTGGAGCGGGCTGCCATTTCCTCCCAACCCCGGGATCGAACCTGGGTCTCTTGCATTGCAGGCAAATTCTTTACTGACTAAGCTACAAGGGAAGTCCCGAACGGGAATGGGGGCTCCCAAAACTTCGATCCAGCAGATGCTGTCGACCCCCTCAGTGATGGCTGAGGAGCCGGGAGAATGCAAGAAGCAGCCCTCTGCCATGTCTCCCACTCCATAAGGTGAACTAGGAAACAGATTTGGCCCCAGATAGCTGGGATGCATCTGAAAGGAATGAATTCAGTTGAGTCCAGAGGCTCGCACCTTCCCACACACAGAACGCTAAACTCTCTAAGTTGGTATCTGATCTTCAACATTCAGACTGCCTGCTCCCGCTGTCACAAACTTGTATATAGCTTGGTGTACCCCTGCCTCCTTGGAGCAGTTTTCTCAGAGCTCCTGAGATGCGGTCTCCTGGGCTCAGAGTCCTAAACATTCCCACCAAATAAAACAACTCTCTACCTTCAGGTCGTGACTGATTATTAGTGGACAATGTTCAGCATTTGTTTCCTCCATGACTGGTTTTATCGATTAAGTGGACACTCATTTTGCTAATAACTTTCATTAACTATCATTGTTCAATTCAGTTCAGTCATTCAGTTGTGTCCCCACTGTACTCTGCGACCCCATGGACCGCAGCACGCCAGGCCTCCCTGTCCATCACCAACTCCCGGAGTTTACCCAAACTCATGTCCATCGAGCCGGTGATGACATCCAACCATCTCATCCTCTGTCATCCCCTTCTCCTCCTGCCCTCAATCTTTCCCAGCATGGGGATCTTTTCCAACAAGTCAGTTCTTCACATCAGGTGGCCAAAGTATTGGAGTTTCAGCTTCAGCATCAGTCCTTCCAATGAATATTCAGGATTGATTTCCTCTAGGATGGACTGGTTGGATCTCCTTGCAGTCCAAGGGACTCTCAAGAGTCTTCTCCAACACCACAGTTCAAGAGCATCAGTTCTTCAGCACTCAGCTTTTTTTATAGTCCACCTCTCACATCCATACATGACTACTGGAGAAACCAGAGCTTTAACTAGATGGACCTTTGTTGGTAAAGTAATGTCTCTGCTTTTTAATATGTTGTCTAGGTTGGTCATAGCTTTTCTTCCAAGGAGCAAGTGTCTTTTAATTTTATGTTGCAGTCACCTTCTGCAGTGATTTTGGAGCCCCCCAAAATAAAGTCTGTCACTGTTTCCACTGTTTCCCCATCTATTTGCCATGAAGTGATGGGACCAGATGCCATGATCTTAGTTTTCTGAATGTTGAGTTTTAAGCCAACTATTTCACTCTCCTCTTTCACCTTCATCAAGAGGCTCTTTAGTTCTTTAGAAGTGGCTTAAACTCAAAACATGCTCGATGGTCTGTTGGGGACTTCCTTTCCCCTTTGTCAGGGCTGCTATGAAGTTCCCCTCAACTCCCCTCAATGGGCAGCCTCCTTCCTCCCCCAGATCAGCTTGGTCCCCCTGCTCTCCAGGGTCACAAGGAAGGGCCGGAGCTTCAGGTCTGAGCAGGAAGTGTTGGGAAGCTGCTGGCCCCGACTGCCCAGAGATGGGTGAAGAGGATGAACTGAGTCAGCTCCCTTTCTTGGAGACAGAGGGGTCCCTGTGGGGAGGACGAGAGGCTGACACAGTAGCAAGGGTGCTGGGGAGTCAGGAGGGATTATGGAGGGAAGTCAGGACCATTTGTCGGGAACAGTGAACATCACAGCAGACACGGATGCCCTGAGGTCCCAGGGGTGCTGCTGTGCCTCCAGCCCTGTCCTGGTGGCATGGGGTCCAACCTGGGCTGAGGCCTAGGGGTGCCTTTGAGCAGCTCTCCCCTCTTCCATTAGCCCCGGAACTCTGCAGCCATGTTTCCACATTTGTTGTGTGATCCTCAGCCTGTTCTCCTCCTGGCTTTGCTCACTTTGTTGGCCTCAGTCTTGTACCACCCCCACTTCTGAACTCTCAAAAACTCCTCATCTGAGAGCCATCTTTCTGCTGATATTTTTCCGGATGCAACTGAATTATTGATCAGAAACGTTTGCGACTGTTTGGAAGAAGCAAGCATGTTTACCACTTGAATATAGCCCGGTGTCTGGACACACAACAATTTCTCTAGAAGTAGACTGTGAATAGCTAAATTACTTAGTTCCTATGAGCAGCTGAGCCATGGGTGGATAAGGTTACCCAGATTCCATTGCTCCCAGTCGGGGCTGGGCGGGGGAAGGTTGGCTTCGAAAAGTGAAAAGCGTAGTTTGTGCTTTGCTGCAGGCTTCACCAGCCTGGAATACAAATGAGGTCACCTTGACATTTATGCCCAGACTAGCATGGCTCCCACTAGCACTTTTGAAACGGATCCTAAGTTTGATATTTCCCTGCTCAAATATTCCCCAAGAAGCCAAGAGTTGCTTGTACCAGTCCACGAATCAGTCCATCTGAGCAGTCCCGTAGCTGCCTGCTCCCCTCATGGTGGGGCAGACCATCCCCTTTGTGAACAGAGAGTGATGGTGAGAGAGTCAGTTCCTTGCCAGGTTGATAGGAAGTCTGGGGGTACCCAAGGAGAGAGAGGTCTGGAATTTTCAAGGAGGAGGAAAGGACAAATGTTTTTTCCCCCTCTACATTCCTTAGGATTATATAACAATAATGAATCCTCCTTGAGGACAGTTTCTGGAAAAAACCTTCTGGCTAAACCTGTTACCTTAAAATGTAAATTATGGGAGTGGGTCTAGTAAGGTCTTTTCAACCTCCAGACATTCTTTTGATTCAATGTAATAACTAATTTAAAAGTATATAGCTCTGTTGCTAACACTAGCGAGGGGGCACTCTTTCTGCCCCCTTCTGATGTCTCTGTCAGAAGCTTTCTCTATCTCTTTTACACTTTAATAAAACTTTATTACACAAAAGCTCTGAGCGATCAAACCTCGTCTCTGGCCCCGGATTGAATTCTTCTCTGGAGGCCAAGCATCCTGGCATCTTTTGTGGTTCAGCAATAACCTTTCAATGGTTCCTCAAAAAGAGGACATGGAATCAGGGCGTCCCATAGAGGCAAGCCCCTTCCTCCAGGCATGATGGTTCCAGGGCTGCTCTGTCAAAATGGCGGTCCCTGTCAACCACCCAGAGGACCCAGAGCCGGCTCCCACACCAGTGGCCAGAACCTTCGATGCTCACCAGATTCCTCCCCTTTCTTGTGCCAGATTCTCTCCCAGGAACCCTGGGGTATGAAATGGAAGTTGGGGTGGTCCGTTTTCAGGACAAAAAAGCTGGCCTTGGGTGGGAAATTATTAACAAATGGTTTTCTACTCAGAGCTAGCTAGTTTTGTCTTGGAAAAATCACTGGCAAGCTAGTCTTGCCTAACAGCTTACGCCTGGAGAGTCCCTGGGCTGACAGCATGTTTGGGAAGGGATGCCCCAAAGTCCTTGTTGAGAAACATGGATTTAGCACAAGAAGGGAGAAGAAAGAATACCCTGTGAGACTTGGGCGACACCCGTGAAGAGTATAACCCCACAGGACTCAGCCAGTGAGGACCTGGAGAGGAATCAGTGAGCCAGGAAATGCGAGCTGGCTGTACCCGCCCCGGGAGTGCCTGCCCACTGGACACCCGATTAAAGACCCTGATTAAAAGTCTCACTTTCACTGTGCTTCCTGTCTCCAGGTCCATCCCTTGGTTTTGGGCATGTGAGTGTGTTTCTCACACCTGGGATCCTTTCTTTCAGTCCATCTGATTAAGGCCAGTCCAATCCCTTAGGCTGAGTGCAGAATTGATGCTTTTGAACTGTGGTGCTGCAGAAGACTCTTGAGAGTCCCTTGGACTGCAAGGAGATCTACCCAGTCCATCCTAGAGGAAATCAGTCCTGAATACTCATTGGAAGGACTGATGCTGAAGCTGAAACTCCAATACTTTGGCCACCTGATGTGAAGAACTGACTTGTTGGAAAAGACCCTGATGCTGGGAAAGATTGAGGGCAGGAGGAGAAGGGGATGACAGAGGATGAGATGGTTGGATGGCATCACCGACTCAATGGACATGAGTTTGAATAAACTCCAGGAGTTAGTGATGGACAGGGAGGCCTGGCGTGCTGCAGTCCATGGGGTCGCAAAGAGTCGGACACAACTGAGCCACAAAACTGAACTGAGTCCCTCAGGCATTTTTCAATATTACTGAGCCGCAATTAGAGGTGAGTAGGATCTTAGCCTGTTTTCCATTATGGGAGTAATTCCACCCTTATAAAGATAATTGGAACAGCCCCGCGGCACCTGAGCCCCAAGTTCATGTATTACTGGGAAAAAGAATGCCTGATTCTAGAAAGTAAAAAGGCAACCACATTGAGTGCATCAAACGCTTTAGTACTTGAGAGGACCGCGGATGAGCTGGGGCTTCAGATCTGTTTCTCTCCCACCTCCCTGAGGGTTTAAGGGTTCTGCCCAAAGGTCATGGACACATGGGAACATTCATGGAGGGTAATCACATGTAGTACCCAGCAGATCTGACCCCCAGAGTGGCTTGTGTTTCAACAGAGCCCTCCTTTTTTAGGATAATTCACCATTTTACTTCTTCTATTTTATGTTCTAATTTGGAGTATTATTTCTTCACTCTGCTGCGTTGGTTTCTGCTGTACAACAAGGTGAATCAGCCATATGTGTACATATATCCCCTCAGTCTGGAGCCCCTCTCCCACCCTCCCATCCCAACCCTCTAGGTCATCACAGAGCACTGAAAAACACTCCCTTTTTATACAACAAAAATATCTTTCATAAAATTATTAAATGGAACAAACAATAACAAAGGCAAGGAAAGAAACCTAACCATAGTGAACATTTTCTCTTATTGAATTTCATAGATAAAATTGCACCAGTAAAAAATAGATAAAAACAAAAACACATGTCATGGTACAAAAAAGGAAATAAGTGTGTCTTTTCCCAATCATTTAAAAATGTTTATGACAGCTTAAACTTTTGATTCTTCTGTAAAAAAATTAACACTTACAATGTGGAGAGAAAGGTTCGATCCCTGGGTTGGGAGGCTCTCCTGGAGGAGGAAATGGCAACACACTCCAGTATTTTGGCCTGGGAAATCCCATGTTCAGAGGAGCCTGTTGGGCTACAGTCCATAGAGACGCCAAAAGTCGGAGACGACTGAGCAACTAAGCAAAATTAAGTAAATAGACTGGGATACCGGTAGGGGGAGCGCTTGCACCCTGTGATGACAGCAAATCCAATAGGAAGAAGAAAGCCTCCTCTTCTTCCCCGGCAACGGCTCAGCCAATGAAAAGCCAAGATCTTTGTTTACATCCTTCCTCCCCATTTCCTTTTCTCTTTAACAGCAGGCTCCTCCCCTCGCCATATGGGGACTAGCCTGTGGCTCGCAATTCTCAACGCCAAATTAAAATTCTCGGCTGATCCCGAGTAAAGCCGTCTTTTCTGGAGAAATATCCAGCCGTCTATTTGTTTCAGGTCAACAATCTTTTGATTACAGTATGATATAATATTTTATGTATATAACTGTCCAATAACCAATACGTGAATTTTAATAAAACGGCAACATCTACAAAAGCGACAATTGAGGCAACTACTAAATCACACCGTTTTGGTAAAGTTTATTATCTTGACGGGTTTCCCAGGTGGCTCAATGGTAAAGAATCTGCCTGCCAAGAAAGAGACGTAAATTCAATCCCTGGGTGGGGAAAATCCCCTGGAGAAGGAAATGGCAACCCAATCCAGTATTCTTACCTGAGAAATCCCGGTGGACAGAGGAGCCTGGCTGACTACAGTCCATGGGATCTCAAAGAGTCCGATCTTGATGTACTCTTTAGTTTTGAAACAATTAACAATGGCAAAGGATTCAGATTCCAGTAAAGACTGGATGGTATGAATTAAAATAAGCATGAAAGAAGTGAAGGAACTAGAGTCTTCATCTCTGTCTCTCTCTGCTGCCATAATTTGTTTCAAACGTTCTGGAAAAGACAACTTGTAGCCCCAGAGTTGGAGACCCAAACGGCACCCAAAGTGTGCTTGCAAAATTCCATCCACATAATCGGGAGTTCTCCGAATTATTAATAACTCCTGGCTAATTAAATCCTCTTGGAATACAATATTTATTAAGATCTGAGTATCACAAATGCTTCCCTGGTGGCTCAGAGGTAAGGAGTCTGTCTGCCAATGCAGGAGACACGGGTTCCACCCCTGGGTCAGGAAGACAAAGTCTTTGGAAGGCAAAGTCTTAACCGCTGGACCGCCAGGGAAGTCCTTTATTATTCTTTTTAAAGCCCTTCAGAAGCCTTGTCTTACAGTTGGCTCCCAGCCCATCCTCCCACTGCCTGGGGAATGCACAGTCCACTTGGGAAAAATAAACAAATCAACAAATAAAAGTTCCACCTGCAGGATGGGATCTGGAACCAGAAAAGGAACGCTGCTTTTTCCAAAAACCAGTCTGGAAAACCCTTGCCAAACTTTCCAAGTACGTGCCCTGCTCCATGCCTCCCTCACCAGAGACCCCTGGTCAGGCGTCCACACCTGCCAAAAAACTAGCCCTGTTCAAGCCTCCCCAAAGCCTTTCCAATTTCCCAAAATTCTGAATGAAAAATGACCCTAAGAAATAGTCATTGGTGGCATATCAAATTTCTTTGGGACTAAAGCTAAGCGTTCACTGGAATAAATTGTTCTAATTTGGGAGACAAGGAAAGAGAACATTTTAAAAATTGAATCAGTTATTTTTTTCAGGAATGGCATAGAGCCCTGCAGTAGACAGATTAAAGTTCCCCAAAGAGGTCTTGTCGGAATCCCAAAACATGGGGATGTGTGCAGAATGGGCTGGGTGCAGGGGGCCTGCAGGCGGAGCCAGGAGTGAAGACCGTCTGCAGTGAGCAGGAATGGCTGGACCAGGCAGAAGGGGCCTGGCTGGGCCACAGGCACAGGCCCAGCAACGGATAGGTAGGCCTGCCCAGGCCCTTCTGACTGCACGGAACAGCAAGTGAGTTGGACCAAGAAGACTCACACTTAAGCCACCATGCCCTCCCTCAGGTCACTAAGGCTGTGACTAGTTTCAAGGGTCTAGAATGTTCTTATTAGCTCGGAGTCTCCATAAGGCATTGGTGATGGACAGGAGGAGAAACTCAATCTACCTGAAGTCTGAGTTCAGGGTATATTCAGAGGGTCTTCACTTTTCAGGCTGCGTCTTGTATAATGCTATGCAGGCTTGTGTCGGCTTCCTTTTACTGCCCTGTCACATATCACACACTCAGTGGTCAACCTTATATCTTACAGTGCTGGTGATCAGAAGCCTGACATGGGCCTCACTCAGCTAAAATCAAGACGTCAGGCGAGCTATGCTCCTTCTGGAAGCTCCAGTGGGATGTCTCTTTCCTTCCGTCTTCCAGCTTCTAGAGGGACCTGTGAACTTCCTTGTCTTGTGACCCTTCCTCTGTGTCCAAGGTGACTGTCATCACTTCTGTGATACGGACTCCTGCCTTCCTCTTAGAGAAACTGTCACCGAGCCCTCCCTGGTGGTGCAGCGGTTGAGGCTCCATGCTTCTACTGCGAGGGGCACGGACAGGTTCCATCTCTGGTCGGAGAACTAAGACCCTCCATAGCTGCTGCATGGTCAAAGTGGGAAAAAAACAAAAGTTAAAAAAGAAAAACCTCTTTCACTGCACCAGATAATCCAGAAAAATCTCTCTCTCAAGATCCTGAAGATCAGAGATTTGGTTTCAGAGATTAAAATCATGGACATTTTAGGGGGAAGGAGAAAAGTTGTTATTCTGCCAGTCACAGGGTCCTCTTGCCATTTTTGAAAAGCAATTCAAAAAATTAGCTCTGGTTTGTTTATTTTTCTGTCTCCTAAATTAAAACGATTTGTTCTGGTTTATGTTTAGCTAAAGTCCCAAAGAAATTCAATAGGCAAGTAATAATGACTAGTTATTAAGCTAATTTATCATCTGGGGCCTGGCTGTACTTCCTCATTGAAACTAAATGGCAGTGGTGAATTTGCTGCCGTTTTGATTTAGGCTTTGAAACAGACTGGAGGCTGCTGACAAACTTAGAATAGGATGGACTAAATCAAAACCAAAACAAGGCTCAACAGGAGAGACAGCTGGTTTCACCTTCCAAGGGTGAGCACGGCCACAGCTTCACGGCAGTCTGGCAGGTTCCGCTGCAGCTTGGTGGGAGGATGAGGCCACGCTTCCTGGTCTTGTGGTCTGTCCCACGGAAGTACACACGTGTGTCAGGAAAGGAAACAGACCTGCTCACAGCTTAGAGAACTTGGGAAACAGGAGGCAGTGTGGTGGGATATTGGTCATTGTACACGGACGTCTGGCCCTTTCTTACCAAGGTGAGGCCTCCTGGGAAGCCCTTGGGGTGCACACACACAGAGGCACGCCTCAGAGGCCTTTACCATTTGCCCAGAGGCTCAGCCTCCTCACCCTGAACAATTAGGACTCCCTGAGCCTCGGATCAGTGTGGATTCTGCATCCCCTCTTGCCTTCTCTCCTCCAACTTTCTCAGTATCCAGACCAGTTCAGTTCAGTTGCTCAGTCGTGTCTGACTCTTTGTGACTCCATGGACTGCAGCACACCAGGCTTCCCTGTCCATCACCAACTCCCAGAGCTTGCTCAAACTCATATCCTTCTAGTCAGTGATGCTATCAAATCATCTCATCCTCTGTCGTCCCCTTCTCCTCCCACCTTCAGTCTTTCCCAGCATCAGGGTCTTTTCCAATGAGTCAACTCTTCGCATGAGGTGGCCAAAGTATTGGAGTTTCAGCTTCAGCATCAGTCCTTTCAATGAGTATTCAGGACTGATCTCCTTTAGGATGGACTGGTTGGATCTCCTTGCAGTCCAAGGGACTCTCAAGAGTCTTCTCCAACACCACAGTTCAAAAGCATCAATTCTTTGGTGCTCAGCTTTCTTTATAATCCAACTCTCACATTCATACATGACCACTGGAAAAACCATAGCTTTGACTAGACGGACCTTTGTTGGTAATGTCTCTGCTTTTGAATATCCTATCTAGGTTGGTCATAGGTTTTCTTCCAAGGAGCAAGCGTCTTTTAATTGCATGGCTGCAGTCACCATCTGCACTGATTTTGGAGCCCAAGAAAGTAACGTCTGTCACTGTTTCCACTGTTTCCCCATCTATTTGCCATGAAGTGATGGGACCAGATGCCATGATCTTAGTTTTCTAAGTTTCAAGCCAGAAACTCAACATTAAAATTCAGGCAAAGGTGACTAGAAAATTTTCCCGAAATTTTCAATGTCCGAAAATGTCTTTTCTCTCCTCAGACTGCAGGCTGTGGCATTCTAGGCTGGAAATCACATTGGCTCAGTTTTGAGGGCTTTGTCCTGTTGTCTGCCAGCTCCCAGCGCTGCCCTTGACATGTCCTAAGAGTGTCCTGATTCTGGAACCTCTGTAACAAAGCTGTCCACCCTTTGAAAGCTGTACAGGGCTATTCGATCCCACGGCGTCCGGATGTTCCATGATGATGTGCCTTGGGAGTTTTCTGTTTTCCATCATGCTGGTCTCTGGCCCCCCTTTCCATTTAGAAACTCAGGTCCAGGGACTTCCCTAACTGTCCAATGGTTAAGGCTCTTACTGCACGGGGCGTGGTTTGATCCCTGGTTGGGGAACTAAGGTGCCACGTGCCATGAAATGTGGCCAATACATAAATAAATACAACTTTAGATTATAAACTTTAAAAAAAGAAACTCAAGTCCTTCCTTTCTGGAGCCTGATGAGTCCTCCGGCCATCCTGGTCTCTCCTTTGAACTCCCTCTATTAGGCTGCTGCACCTTTGGGGTCAGTTCTTGAATTTTCTTATTTCCTCTTGACTTCCATCTCTTCTTTGTGCTTTGCTGTCTGGGAATTTTTTTCAGCTCCAGTTTCACATTTTTTATTATTGAGTGCTAAATTTCTACTCTCTCTCTCTCTAATTCCGGGAGCTTTGTTGTTCTCTTATACTACTTTTATAAAATTATTTTTGAAGCATCGCGTTTTTGCTTCATAGAAGAAATAGCTCTTTAATCCCCCTGAGGATTTTGATAGTTACCTTTTTTAAACTTTTTGTCTCCCTGCATATTCTAAAAAGCTGCTGGATCTCCTGTTTAGGTGGATGGGGCTTAAGACACGTGGATTTGCCATGGGTGGGTGGGTGGGCAGGGTGTGTACGAGCTGTTCAGTTTCGGGAATTGCTTTCTGGGTTGGTTCAGATTCTCAGACTCCAAGAATCTTGTTCCAGGAGCCTGAAAGCCCGAGATTCTGGAAGCCTTCTGAGAGCAGCAGAGTGGTGTCCGCTGACTCTCCTGGTGCCTTCAGATGGAGCCCTTAATGCAGGAGACGATGTTTTTCCCAGCCTCTGGTCTGCCCTCCGGAGACCAACCTCTCATCTCCTACCAGGAGGGAGGAGGAGTCACGTGGCTGTGGAGACGAGGGAAGGAGATTCGGGCGCCTGTGTACTGTTACCCGGCTTTCAGCCACCCTCCCTGGTGTGGCCTGCCCTCGCGCCCCTCCCAGAGTGCCAATTGCCACCTGTTTCTGAGCATTCCAGCTCTACGGCTGCAGCCCAGCTCTGCTGGGCTTTCTCAGCTGCCGATTTCGGATTCCCTTTCTTTTTGGCCAGCTCAGTTTGCTTTCAAGTTTATTGAGCTGTCTTCTGTTCTATTTGCCCTTGGAGATTGATGATTAAAGAACAAATGAAACAAATGACAAAAATGAAAACCCTTCCTCCCATCTTAACGAGGTTTCAGGGAAGACCAAGGCGATGTGGGGAGAGAGTGAACGCATATGTTTAATTCTTCGACTCTTACTGGACACTTCCCTCTGTCGTTTCACTCTTACAAGCCCCTGTGACCCGGAACTTCTCCCCAGAGGGTGGCTTCTGTGAAGACACTTCCTGGCAGGGGAAGACTTCCCCTTACAAGGTACCTGGGTGTGAGGAGTGCGCATTCCACTGGGAGGCGGCTGCTGGGGGCTGGTGTGAGCATCCGTCTGGTGCGCAGCAGCCATCTACCAAACCCAGGGAGGGGCTCCGGCGGCGGGCTTGGTTTCCCGCAATCCTCATAGCTGGTACCCAGTGCCTTTAGCACACCCTCCGCTAGGACCGCGCCTCTCAGGATTCTGGTGCACTCAACGCACTCCGCACCAATGCGCTTAGTCGTGTCCGACTCTTTGCGACCCCAAGGATGTAGCCCGCCAGGCTCCTCTGTCCACGGGATTTCCCAGGCAAGAATACTGAACAGTTGCCATTTCCTACTCCAAGGGATCGTTCCTACCCAGGGATCGAACCGGTGTCCCCTGAACTGGCAGGTGGATTCTTTACCACGGAGCCACCTGGGAAGCCCTTGGTGCAGTCAAACCCATCCCCAACGTGAGGTCCTTCGTGTTAATGAAAACCGGTGCTCTCTGACTTCAGAATGCTGGGGGCTGTGAGTATTCCTGGTTAGCCCGGGTTAGCCCCCGCCCTGGAGAAGCAGAGATGGTCTGGGCACTGGTTCAGATGCACTGGCCTCTGGCCTGTGCTCCAGCCGGGAGCAGCAGCTCCCAGAGGGCACTTTCTGTGGCCCTGGTGTTGAGTGTGCCCTGAGTGTCAGGCATTTGAATTCAGAGTCCAAAGGCAGCTGGTGAAGCCATCGCACCGGGTGTTTGCCTGACGTCACTGCCACATACAGAATTGTGATTCCAAGTGTGTTAAGTTGTGATTGTGAAAATCACTTGTATTCTTTCACATCATGGGCTGGAGAGAGCCAGGAAGCTATAAATTCATCAACTGAGTTGAAGTGGCCTCTTCAACAACTTGCCTCTTAGGGTTTTTTTTGTTTGTTTGTTTGTTTTTTCCCATCATCTAAGTAGGTATGTAAGCAAGAAACCTGTAGGAAATAAATGTCACAATTTTCATTTTAACAGCTACAAGGAGTGTTTTATATTTAAAACCAGTTTACTCATTTATCTATTCATTCCACAAATATTTACTGAGCACTTTCTCTCCTTTGTGTTTAAAACAATAAACATTTATTATTTATTATTATTTATTTATGTTTAATATATGGAATCTAGAAAAATGGTCCAGATGAACTTATTTGCAAAGCAGAAACAGATTCATAGATATAGAGAACAAAGTTATGGCTACCAAGGAGGAAGGGGATGGGATGAACTGGGAGATGGGATTGACAAATACACATTATTATATATAAAATAGGTAACTAATGAGAAAACCTGCTGCTGCTGCTAAGTCACTTCAGTCGTGTCCGACTCTGTGCGACCCCATAGACGGCAGCCCACCAGGCTCCATTGTCCCTGGGATTCTCCAGGCAAGAACACTGGAGTGGGTTGCCATTTCCTTCTCCAATGCATGAAAGTGAAAAGTGAAAGGGAAGTTGCTCAGTCGTGTCCAACTCTTTGCAACCCCATGGACTGCAGCCCACTAGGCTCCTCCGCCCATGGGACTTTCCAGGCAAGACCAAAGGGAACTCCACTGAATGCTCCATGGTGCCCTAAATGGAAAGGAAATCTAAAAAGGCGGAGATACATGTATGCCTACAGCTGATGGCTTTGCTGTACAGCAGAGACTAAGACAGCATCTAAAGCAACTATGCTCCAATAAAATTAATTTTAAAAACCAGAAACATAAAAAACAAAAAAGAAGCCATGCGGAATCTTTTTAAAAATCAGATTTAGAGGCATAACATTTATGTAAAATAAAACACCAATTTTAAGCGTACAGCTCGGCAAGTTTTGTGACGACTGTATGCAGTCATGGAACCACAGCTGCAGTCATGCTATGGAATGTTTCCATCCCCGCAAGGACCCTTGGCACCCCTCTCCCCACTGCTCCCAGGCCCCACCCGCAGGACCCCGCTGCCCTGCTTTAGGTCACTGCCTCTTCTAGATGCCTGACTCTGTCCATTATTCAGTCTGGCTCCTTTCACTCAGTGAAACATTGGGTCAGAAGTGTGTCCCTTTAGCTCTGGGTGGTGCCCACCGGGCGGCAAAGCCACAGTGTACTTTTCACTCATCAGTCCATAGACACCAGTTTTTTGTTTTGTTTTATTTTTTCCAGTTTCTACCTATTATGAATAAAGTTGCTATAAACATTTGAATAAAATTCTGTGTGTTCATATGCTTTCATTTCTCCTGGATAAATACTTAGGGGTGGAATTGCTGGGCCAGATGTTAAGTGCCTGTTAAACTTTATAAGGAACTGCAAGACTGTAAAAGTGTACAGATGACACAGCTGGCAATCCACACTAAACTAATTAAAATTAAAGACAGTTCTCAAGTCAGGTCCTCAGCTTCAGTAGCCACATTACAAATGCTCAGTAGCCACACGTGACTAGTGGCTGCCACACAGCACAGCCCAGATGTGAAACAGTTCCATTAACTCAGAAAATACTAATGGGCAGCGCCGGCACAGGGCTCAGAACCTTGAGTTTCAGAATGGAAACTTTCTCATTGAATTGGACAAAAGGCATTTTTTAAAGCCATGGGCAGTCTTTCTCACTGTTGTTGATGTAAACGTTAGCATCTTTGCCAAGTCTAGTTAAAACTGGAGCCCATTCCATCTTGTATTCACTTTGCAGAACTAATGTTTGAAGCTACCCAGGGACCAGATTGCCTGTCAGCCTGGAGAAATTACTGTCAGTTATTGGAGAAGCCATATGCCAGTCCGTGGGGAGGAGCCACCCACAGGGACCCACAGCCCTCCCAGCCTTGGCAAACTTCTATATACAGCTGCAAGACCCAAGGACCCCAGAAATTGAGGGGGAACTCTGCTCATAGCTGGGAAACTGCCAGGGGTGCCATGATAGGTAACGTACAGTAAGCAGATTGGAATCACTATCTCAGAAATAAGCTTACACGTTGCTTTTCAGAGGGTGTCTCCATTCATCACTTTTGGAAGAAAGAGCATGAAGTCCAGCTGATAAAGTGTGGGTCACAGTCAACCTCGAGCCTCTGTTTCAAGGTCCAGCATCCTTAAATACCCTTGGATTTGACAAATTGAAGTTCATCTTCTGACCATGGCCCAAATGGGTTGGTTTCATCCCCGGCTTTTCCATATGAGGCTCTGATTTCCCATCAGCTGGGCTCATGGTGAGGCCCCCTGGTCTGGGACAGTTGGGGGCATTGAGCACAGACATGACTCAGTTCCCCGTGTGTGGTCTTTCTCAGGGAAGGGACATAGCATCATTGAAGAAGGGGCTTTTGTTACCTCGGGAACAGGATTGCGTTTTGTGAAAGCAAGTATTTTAACCAGATTTGGACAAAGCTGGCAAAAACAATAGTCCCTCTTGTGGTTTTAGCCATTAATCTTCTTTTATGTAAAGGGAAAAAAAATCAGATGCTTCAATGATGTCATCATTTGGCTCCAAAAAGAAACAGTGGCACGGGGGACACCATTGTTTCCCTGATACAGACGCTGGAGAGGAAGAGGTGCTCATTTGTTTTTTTCCAGGGAGAAGAGAGCAAATCTGCAGCCAATAAACATGGCGGGACCCTTAACATTGGTGGACTGGCTTTGTGGAAGCGATCAGCATTTCCAAGGAGGTTCCTCCATCTGTCATCTGCTTTCCTTTCATTCTTAAAGAAAAAGAGGTTTTCTTCTCTCTTCTTTTTTAATGGCACATCTGGTGGAATGGGTCTCTCTCTCCCTCTTGACTCCACTGTTCCTTTCCATCTTCACCTTTGGTGAAAAAAGTCGTTTAGGGCAATAAAGCAAGGAAGTTATGAGAGATGAGAGGTGGTCAGTGTTTCTGAGGGGGACACGTGTGTGTGTGCGGATGCTCTGCGGGAAGAAGTCGAATGGCATGACAGGCCCATCCCTGGGGAGGACCGTGAGGACTCGGTCTGGGAAACTGGACCCTCCGTGGCCTTCTGAGAGGCTCCCCGGGAGGAAGGCAGGGAGGGAGAAAACAGATGGGATGGAAAACGGGAAGGGACACCTGTCCAGAGAGAGAGGGGATCTCGGATACTCATCACAACTGAACTCTGTTACCGCGGAAGCTACCTGGATGGCAAAGTGCCGTTCACAAAAGGCCCGATGGTGTGAGTGCTCAGGCTCTGTCCTACACCCTTTTGCAAGCAGTGTGGGCCACACCAGCACGGCTACAAAATTGACTTTCAAAACTGACAATTTTGAATTTTCAATTCAAATTCGAATTGCATTGAATGCAAAAATAGCCCCAATTTTCCACTCCATCCCACAAGCTCTTGACTTTGCACTCTTTCCATCAAGAGCTGGACTCTATCTTCTGCTTCCCTTGAATGCAGACCGGGCTCTGACTTGCTGTAGCCCATGAATGTAGTGAAAGCATCTGAACCTCAGCTTCTAGATGTCTGCACTCCTCTGCTCTTGCATTTGGACCCCTGCCTCCACAGTAAGAACAAGCCCAGGCTAAGCAGCTGGCAGATGACAGACCTCATGGAACAGAGCTGCATCTTCTTAGCTGAGATCATCCTGGATCACCTAGACTCCAGCCAGCTTGCAGATGTATGTGTAAGCCTAGCTCAGCCTCAGCAGGCAAACTAAAGGCCAGGGAGCTCAGCTCAGTGCTCTGTGATGACCTAGAGGGATGGGACGGGGGCAGGGGGTGAGTGGGAGGGAGGTCTAAGAAAGAGGGGATATATGAATATAGAGCTGACTCACTTTGTTTTACAGCAGAAACTAACACAATTTTTCAAAGCAACTATACTCCATAAAAAAGAAGTAATACATGACTGCTTTTTTAAACCACTCAAAGTTTGGGGGTGGTTTGTTACACAGCAATGATGTAACAATTCTTTAGAAACAGAGTCATTGAAGGCAAATGGATGACAGATGGCATAACATCATAATCAAATCCAAACGATAATCAGCACTGAGTTGTGCACGAGCTGTAATTATGATGAAGCAGAGCCAGAGGCTGAGTGCAGAAGAATTGATGCTTTTGAACTGTGGTGCTGGAGAAGACTCTTGAGAGTCCCTTGGACTGCAGGGAGATTCAACCGGCAATCCTAAAGGAAATCAACCCTGAATATTCATTGGAAGATCTGCTGCTGAAGTTGAAGCTCCAATACTTCGGCCACCTGATGCGAAGAACTGACTCTTTGGAAATGACCTTGATGCTGGGAAAGACTGAAAGCAAAAGGAGAAGGGGGTGGCAGAGGATGAGATGGTTAGATAGCATCTCTGATGCAATGGACATACATTTGAGCAAACGCTGGGAGATAGTGAAGGACAGGGAAGCCTGGGGAATTGTAGTCTGTGGAGTCACAAAGAGTGGACAGGACTTAGTGACTGAACGACAACAGAGCCCTGCCCTTCCCAGGTGGTAAGGACCCAAGTGCAGGAGACACCGGTTCAATTCCTGGGCCGGGAAGATCCGCTGGAGAAGGGATAGGCTACCCACTCAAGTATTCTTGGGCCTCTCTTGTGGCTCAGCTGGTAAGGAATCCACCTGCAATGTGGGAGACCTGGGTTCAATCCCTGGGTTGGGATGATCCCTTGCAGAAGGGAACAGCTACCCACTTCAGTATTCTGGCCTGGAGAATTCCATGGACTATATAGCCCATGGGGTAGCAAAGAGTCAGACTGAAGAACTTTCACTTCACACTTTAAGGACCTCTAGACATCCCTGTTAAGCTCCCATCGGAGTATCTTCTCTCGATCCCTCAGCTCAGTCAACTCCCAACTCAAAAGCCAGACAGCATTCACCCCCAGCCTGTCTCAGAAGTGAGCCATCTCCCAGTTCCCAATGCCATGTGGCCAGTTATCTGCAAACTGGATAATCTTCACTGGATGAGTTCAAGTTTACTATAAGAATAACACCTATTTCTCAAAGCAGACACAACTATTAAACTCCACCACTTGGGGAAAAGAACAAGTAAACATCTCCGTGACCATCCTTTAGACATGGTCATACAGAAACACACACATACAATGTTCATAGATGGGTTTCCTCTATTCAAATGTATGCTTACTGCTTTTCTGAAAATGCTCATTGTAGACAATTCACACAGCAGGGAGAGACTCCGGTCAAACAGGAAGTCCTGCGTTGGCCTCTACTTGCAGATGATAGGCTGTGAATTTCTTCCAGAACATTGTTCTCTTTGTAACTGTGCTCTATGTGCTGAATTCTAAAACGTGAATATGTTTTTCAGCTACATTCATTTCATGATCCAATTCTTTCACTGAGGCTCTTGTCTCCATATTATTACCTTTTGTTGTTTTGTGCTTAGTCTTTGCAGACCCATGGCTCTCCTCTGTCCATGGGATTCTCCAGGTAAGAACACTGGAGTGGGTTGCCATTTCCTACTCCAGGGGATCTTCCTGACCTGGGATTGAACCCGCGTCTCTTGTGTCTCCTACTTCGGCAGGCAGATTCTTTACCACTAGTGCTACCTCCCAAGAACTGCCTATTTTCCTCTAATTGATGGTTTTCGGAACATTGTGTCCTTGTTTAATGAATGAAGATTGATTCTCAGCACTCTCTGAGGATATTGCCTAGACTTTTGAAAGGACTTCTTCCTCTTTTTTGTCTTAACCATGTTTCTTGCAAGCCATAAGCTACTTTTTCCACATTCAGGCACTTGATCGTCCTTCAAAGTCTTATCATCCTTGCATGTGGGTCTATATTTATGGAGGACGATCTAGATTTATCTTTATCGGTAGCTGTTGCGAGCATCTTGGGTAACCATGAAGTCGTGTTTCAATTCTCTCGTCGTGTATGTTCCCAGAGGGCAATGTTTGGCTGCACAGTTTGGGGGTGTCCTGTCCAGGGCTGTAAGAGGCAAATGTTGGCCAGTAGAGGGGCCTTTCTGTGGTTTGTGTGGGTGGGGAATTGTCTAGTGGACTGCAGATTCTCCTTGGTGAAAGGAGAGAGCTGGGAGTGAGCCTGGGGGCAGAGTGTATCAAAATCACTTGGGGGATATGCTGGAGCACAGCCTTCTGGGCCTCTTGTCCTGAGTGTCAGATTCAAAGGATTTGAGGTGGGGCCTGAGAAGCTGCATTTCTAACACATCCCCTGGGGCTGCCGATACTGCTGGTACAGGAGGACACTTTAAGAAGCATGGAATGCATCGGCAGGTGAACAGATAAGAAAGCTGTAGTACATATACACAATGGAGTATTACTCAGCTATTAAAAAGAATGCATTTGAATCAGTTCTAACGAGGTGGATGAAACTGGAGCTTATTATACAGAGTGAAGTAAGTCAGAAAGAAAAACACCAATACAGTATACTAACACATATATATGGAATTCAGAAAGATGGTAATGATGACCCTATGTGCAAAACTGCAAAAGAGACCCCGATGTAAAGAACAGACTTTTGGACTCTGGGAGAAGGCGAGGGTGGGATGATTTGAGAGAATAGCATTGAAACATGCATATTACCATACGTGAAATAGATTTCCAGTCCAGGTTCAATGCCTGAGACAGGGTGCTCAGGACCAGTGCACTGGGACAACCCTGAGGGATGGGATGGGGAGGGAGGTGGGAGGGAGGGTCAGGATGGGGAACACATGTCCACCCATGGCTGATTCATGTCAATGTATGGCAAAACTCACCACAATATTATAAAGTAATTAGCCTCCAATTAAAATAAATAAATTAATTTACAAAAAATAGATTTAAGATTTCTGTTTTAGGAATGTCTGAACCAACTGTAATCAATAGAAAACTGATTAAAATGATTAATTTGCTAGATTATGGAAAAAAAAAAAAGGAGCATGGAATGGGACTTCCTGGTGGTCCAGTGGTTAAGACTGTATGCTCTCGAAGCAGGAGGCACTGGTTTGATCCCTGGTGGGGTAACTAAGATCCCACATGACAGGGCCAAACACAGAAGAGAGAAAAAAAAAAAACTCAGAAGGTGAAGTCTTCTGGCTTTTTATGCTGATGTAGTTCCTCCCCAGGTAGCCCTAGGGGTAAAGAACCCACCTGTCATTGCAAGAAACTTAAGAGATGCAGGTTCGGTCCCTGGACCAGGAATATCCCCTGGAGGAGGAATGGCACCCCACTCCAGTATTCTTGCCTGGAGAATCCCATGGACAGGGGAGCCCAGCGGGCTGCAGTCTGTAGGGTTGTGAAGAGTCAGATATGATGAAGCAACTTAGCACGGCCTGGCATGCTGACACGGAAGCCAGAAGCTGGTGGGGACAAGGTGGCCCTGATGCTCTAACGAGGACACAGGCTTACCTCAGAGGCCTGGAGCTCTTCCGGAAGCCAGCGGCCAACTCTCAGCTCCTGCCTGCTCCCTGACTTTAGGAAGTTACTGAAAAAGTAGGCTATTTACATTTCTGCACCTCCCTCAGGCTATGAGATGTTTCAGTTCTTACTAACCTTTATCACTTCCATCGTATTCACTCTATAAAATTCATAGGTTAAAAAAAAAATTCTTGCGTGTTTTCCAGTGGTGCTGTGAGATCTCCAACCCCTAATTCTTTTTAAGTTTCAATAGGTAATTACTCAACACACAAGAAAGCAGAGAAAATGTGACGAACCCCTCTGTACTCAATACTACATTTTAAATGAGCCTGTTCTTTAAATATCTCTTCTGTCTCTTAAATGAATTTGAGGAGGAAGATGGGTAAACCAAGTGTTCCATCCACCGTCTAGATATGGCACTTCCCACTGAAACTGTCAATAAAGTATCCTCCACATTTGTGGGTTTCCGTTCTCAGCAGTCTCCGCGGTCTAGTTCTTCTTAGCTGTACTGTGTTTTCTAGCACATTTGCCATGTGACACATTCTACCTCGTTTCATAAATTCATTCACAAATAAACCGAACGTATCATCACAACAGGAAACAGATGAATACAACAACATCTCCATTGTAAAACACACCAACTTTAAATCTTAGAGACTGAAGTGAGGCCAATAATGGATAATACTGGGTTGGCCACAAAGTTCGTCTAAGTGTCCGTACCATCTTCCAGAAAAACCCAAATGATCTTTTTGGCCAACTCCATACGAGCTGCCTCTTGGGAGGATAAGACTCAGTTCATTCACGGGTGAGGCTTCACTGCACATTCAGTCCATTCCTCCAATCCTTCGGTCCTTGCTGCTTTTCTTGTATCTGTGTATTCTTCCACCTGTCCTGAGATGACAGGCTTAGGCCATGTTTGGATAAACTTCTGGATGCAAGGGCTTTGCAGAGATGCAGATCAACTATGTGGATTTTCTTGAGTGAAGACTCTTTTATTTATCTGTGACATGTGTGTAGAAATGGAGAATAGCGATTCAGGACAAGTGTTTTCCTACCTCCTAACACGTGTTCCTGGGCTGAACCTCCCTCATTCTTGATTTCTTCACCTGCCAAAAAGAAATGATGTCCACCTCATAGAACTATCAGGAAGACCAAGTAGGATAACATACATGAAATACCCTGGGTTCTGCCTGGCCCACAATAGCTGCTCAATAAAAGAAAACACAACAAAGACCCGGCACAGCCAAATAAATAAATGCTAAAAAAAGACAAGAACGTGTGAGAGGCATTCAGCGTCCCTTGTAGCTTTGGAGATGGAAGACGGCACCAGGCACCAGGGCATGCAGTGACCTCTAGAAACAGAATGGGTCTCAGTTTGCAGCCAGCAAGGAAACTGGATCACAGCTGCAAAGAACTGGGTCTGCCACAGCCTGGCTGAGCTTTAAGCAGATTTCCCACTCTTTTTTTTTTTTTTTTTTTAAAGCAAAGACAACACATGCATAATACAAAAGTGTGAAACAGACATGAAAGTGTCTCCCCAGCCTGACATCCCAAAGCTTCCCACTGGTACCAGTCGGGTATTTTTCACTCCTGGCATCTACTAGCCACATCTGGCATATATCGCTCCTACTTCCTCTAGTTTATGAAGTCTGCATTGCAGACATTTCTCCAAGTTTAGAGTGACAGATCCGGAACGTTCTTTCCACGATTGCTGAGCTTTCCTTTGTGTGGAGACACGGGATCCTCACTGAAGCTCGTTAAGGTTGTGGCTCTTTCTCACCCCTGCCAATGTCTGTGAGATGGAGTCTGTATGAGGAGCCTCTGGGTCACAGATGCTAAGATTTTAGATCAAACAGCCATCGCCAAACGCCCCCTGCTTCTGCTCTTTCTCACGTGAGCACGTTAGGCATCTCCCTTTCTGACTCAGTTCTGCGCTCACAAAGGCAGACCCCCCTGAGATTCCGCTTCTGAGGGCATCTCTCTCCAGAAACACCTGCTGATTCCTCCACTTGGGTTCTCTTCTGGGTTTCTGCCTCCTTGTGTTCTTTTAATCCTTGTGTCAGGATTTGAAGTCCGACGCCCACTGGTCACAAAGCTCCATCCCCCCTCATTCCAGAAGATTGCTCACATTTCTTCCCAGCCTCACATGTCCCTGTTAGCAGCTAAAAATAGTCCTCGGCTCAGTGTGCACGTTTATTTCTATTCCCAGGTGTCTCTTGCAGAGCCCTACTCTGGGGTGCGGGCAGGCAGGGCACACCTGCCTCCCTGCCACAGTGCGCACACCAGTTTTTTGCCTCCTGTTCCCACCATCCCAGGCCCCCCACTGCCCAGAGGAGCATCTGCCAGGCGGAGCTCACTGCAGATGGAGGGCTTGGAGTTCTGGGGAGAAAGAACCTGTGATGGCTACTCCCCAGGATGCTGTCATCTGGGCTCCATCTGTGAATTCAGTAATGACTTCTCCTCTGCAGCTGGGAAAGGCAGGCCTGGAGGTTGCCCTGTGAGTGTGCAACATAGGAAATGAGGGAGCTGGGTGCAAGCCATCTATTTCCAAGGGCTTCCTCCAGCCAGGGGAAGGAGTGTGTGTGTGTGTGTGTGTGTGTGTGTGTGTATTTCTCTTCCGAATCTTCCCCCTCCTGGGCTGTGGGGATCACACCAATCCATCCATTTTCTCCTTGCCCTCTGTGTAGCAAAGAGAGTGAGCTGTGGTGTGTTGGTAAATATTAACCAAGCAGCTCCTGGATGTAAAAAAAAGAGTCCTGATCAACATTTACTGATTTCCAGGGTATAAATATTTCAAAATACTAACATGACATCACTTAATTTGAAGTTGGGGAGACATGCAGAGTAACCATCACCGTTACGTAGGATTTCCGCCATATGGCACAGCAGATGCAAATAGCCTCGACACCATTGATAATTGTGAAATAAGCAGGAAGCGATGAGTTCTGAGTACTTATTACTTCTTTGGGGGCTTCCTTGGTGGCTCAGCTGGTAAAGAATCTGCCTGGAATGTGGGACACCTGGGTTCAATCCCTGGGTTGGGGAGATCCCCTGGAGAAGGGCATGGCTCCCCACTCCTGTATTCCTGCCTGGAGAATCGTATGGACAGAGGAGCCTGGCGGGCTACAGTCCAGGGGGTCGTGAAGAGTCAGGCACGACTGAGCGACTAATACACTCCACACACACACTGTTGTCTGTTGTCTTCGTCGCTCAGTCCTGTCCGAGTCTCTGTGACCCCATGGACTGTAGCCCGCCAGGCTCCTCCGTCCATGGGATTCTCCAGGCAAGAGTACTGGAGGGGGTTGCCATTCCCTCCTCCAGGGGATCTCCCCCACCCAGGGATTGAACCCAGGTGTCCCACATTCCAGGCAGATTCTTTACCAGCTGAGCCACCAGGGAAGCTACATACATGCTACTTTTTAAAATAAAATTTATTGCTGAGCTTATCTGCTTTGATTTTTAATGACAGTTGTGTTTAACAGCTCACTCACAAAATTCCTAGAGCTGTAGCAGTTAGCCTCTGTGAACTGGTACAAGCCATCAGTGGCTTATTACACCACTGACGGGCCCTCAGAGGGAAGCAAAGCCTGAGACCCTGTCATTTTCTTAAACATTTACAAGAAAGAGTCCCCTTCCCTGTACCGTTCTTTGGCTATGTGCCTGAAACCCACATCTCACCTCTCATTCTTCAGGTGGAGAAAATCAAGTGGACTCCTAATTTGGGTGGGTTATTTTGTGGAATGTTCTGGAAAGAAAGATGCAAGGAAATACTTATTCTCAGTGACTCCTGCAGAGGTTAAGGTGGGCCTTGATTCTAACACACAGATCTGAACATCTGAGTTTCTGAATCTCTGGGGTATCTGAGTGGGGAACGATTTGTGTGAGTTTTCCCCCAAGGAGGCTGAGAACCGTGGTCTCCCTGGGGACGGGCTTTTCTAAAGCCAGGGCAAAGACACAGCAGAGAACAGCTGATGAAAAGATTCCAAATGCATTTGCAGAAACTTTCTTTTCTTACAGAAACTCTCTACTCTAACTTTCAATAAAAGAGCTTGAAGATCTCTTCCCACTGCTTAGAAATCCAAATCCAGTTTGGGGACTAAATCCAATTAACCAACCTAAGTCTTTGAATTGTTACAATGTGCAAATTCATCAACAATAGTTGCATATACTTAGCACAAATCCTCCTTGAGCTCCCCTGCTGGTGGTCAGTGTAAGAGCTTCCTTCATCCACAAATCTACCTCTGTCTTTTGCTTCAGGACATGGGGCTGGCTCACTGGCAAGTCTCATCCCCTGCCCACCATATCCTCTTCCCCTGGATGCTATTTTGGTGTCCTTTTCAACACAGTGATCCAAAGACCAATTACCTACCAGGTGAGGCACAAAGGAGCAAGTGTCTTTTAATTTTCTGGCCACAGTCACAGACTCTTGAGAGCCCCTTGGACTGCAAGGAGATCAAACCAGTCAATCGTAAAGGAAATCAACCCTGAATATTCATTGGAAGGGCTGATGCTGAAGCTCCAATTTTTGGCCACCTGATGCAAAGAGCCAACTCATTGGAAAAGACCCTGATGCTGGGAAAGATTGAAAGCAGGAGGAGAAGTGGATAACAGAGGACCAGATGGCTGTATGTCATCACCAACTTGACGGACATGAGTTTGAGCAAACTCTGGGAGATAGTGAAGGGCAGGGAAGCCTGGGGTGCTGTAGTTCATGAGGGAGGAAGAGTCAGACATGACTGAGTGACTGAACAAGAATCAGAGGCACAAGGAGAAAAGAGATGTGTTACCACACGATCACCAAAACACAGCACATACAAAAATATATATGCATACATATACAGACACACACACACACACAGACCATACATGCGTGCACGCACACACACAAACACAGACCATACATGCGCCCACACACACACACACACACACACACACACACACACCGAGTTCATCATATGTCTTGTAGGAAACCTTTCAGCTACCCAATTTCTTACCTTTCTCTTACCTGCTTTTATTTAATGACATTGACCAGCTTAACCAGTAGGGGCTTCCTGCAGCAAGTGACCCTACTCCTTGTGAAGATGCTTTCATTTCCTGGGTGGGATCTGGTTTGGGCCATTCATCAAACTGAGGACCCCATTAGGATGTGGGGGTGAGGTTTACACCTCCACACTGTGGGTGCCATACAGTTCAACTCAATTCTGATGCTCTCCACCTGGAGATGATATCAGATCCCACAAGGTAAGGCTCAGTCCACGCACCCACTTCAGATGCCAGTGATCCAGATTGTCTGACAAACTGGCTACTGATTAGAGATTTGGGTTCAGTTAGCTTTCTAGAGGGGCTCTCAGAACCTAGGGAAATGTTTCACTCACTAATTTGCTAGATTAGCAGTTTGTTTTAACAGGAAATCACTCAGGACCAGGCAGATGAAAGAGATGCCTGGGAAGAGGTTTGGGGAAGGGACACACAGCTTCCATGCCCTCTCTGGGCACCACTCTCTCCAGATCTCAGGTGTTCACCAGCCTGGAAGCTCTCTGGACCCTATCTCTTTGGGTTTTCTTGGATGCTTCAAGATGCAGGGGTGGTTGACTATATCACTGGCCATTAGCAATTGATCCAAACCTCTAGCCTGGCAACCCACTCCAGTATTCTTGCCTAGAGAATCCCCATGGACAGAGGAGGCTGGCAAGCTACAGTCCATGGGGTCACAAGAGTCGGACATGACTTAGCGGCTAAACCACCACCACCACCGCTAGCCTCTCTCCTCTTGTAGGGTGTGGGAGTGAAAGTTCCAGCCCTCTAATCACATGATTGGTGGCTCCTGGCATCCAGCCCCCATCTTTAGACGCCCCCAGAGTCACTTCGTTAACATAACAAAAGATGTCTTGGTCATTCATGACTTAGGAAGTCCTAAAGGTCTTAGATCCTCTGCGCCAGAAAGGGGTTAAAGACCAAGCAGATACTTTTTACCAATCACAGTATCACACTTCCTGGTGCAAAGCGAGGACAGGCGGAGCTGGGGCCAGCTAGATCTCGGAAGGCTACATGGTGTGTCAAATGCTGCCCCCTAATTCCTTGCATCTTTAGTGAGGTCACTAAGTTCACACCCTGCCAAGCTGCCGGGTTATGGCAGGGACGGGAGCTTCGTATGCAGCAACAGCAGCACATGCCTGCAGGCCAGCGCTGAGTGAGAAAGAGCCATGACGAAGTGGGTCACAGGGACACAGAACAGCAGGGCGCAGTTCTGCTGTTTCACGTCTCTTGGTAGTGCTTATGAATTCTTTGAAATTTCATAAAAACAAATAACTAACTTTTCTAATAAAAAGCTGGACTGATATTTTCAGTTATCTCAGAATAAAATCAGCCATAGAAATGCTTCATATCTCTAGAAAGTGTTCTTACGGTGCCTTTGATCATGTATCAGTCAATTGCCAACATCCCTCCCCTGGGCCTGGCAGGAGCTGGATCACTCCCTTCTACCTCCCACCCTACTGGTTCACCCCTTTCTCCTCCTGCCTCTGACTCAGAGGTTTAGCCAATGGGGAACCCCAGAAGGATGTTGGAGGTGGAGGTTGTGGTCTTTACTCCCCACCATTGCCCTCTCTGCAGGTCTCCTCAGCCTGGCTGTACAGCTCCTCCAAGGGGACACCTCTTTATTCCTCTCTTCTTCCAAGTTCTGGTGGCTGCCCCTTCCCCTCCTCCTGCAGGGCTTGGGATGCTGTTATTGGCCCCTGGGTACTGCTCTGAGCTGAACCTGTGTGCTCAGGAAGTCCGATGCTCAGTCGAGTCTGACTCTTTGCCACCCCCGGGACTGTAGCCCGCTAGGCTCCCCTGTCCCTGGGATTTCCCAGGCAAGAATACCGGAGTGGGTTGCTATTTCCTCCTCCAGGGGACCTTCCTGACCCAGGGGTTGAACCTATGTCTACTGCACCTTCCGCACTGGCAGGTGGATTCTTTGCCACTGAGCCACCTGGGAAACCCCAACCTGGGGCAAATACCTTTGTAAATAATTCCTCCGTTGGATTAGCTTCCTATCCTGCAGAGACAAACTGTCACAAACTTAGTAGCTTAAAGCAAGAATTTATTCTTTCATAATTCCAGAGGTCAGAAGTCAGAAGTTCACAGGTATCTCATCTGGGAAGAATCCGCCAGCTTCTGGTGGCTGCTGGCATTCCCCTGCTCATGGCATTCCTACTCATGGAAGCACAAATCCAATCTCTGCCTCCAAGATCGTGTTCCTTCTCTGCAGTCTAACTCCTGCCACCTCTCTCTCACAAGGACACCTGTGATGGCAATCAGGGCCCACCAGGACAATATATCTAGGAGACCTCCCCACTTTAAAATCCTTCATCACATCCATAGAGTCTTTGCCGTCTAAGTGGAAATGACAAATGAATTCAAAGAATCCGATCTGATAGACAGAGTGCCTGAAGAACTATGGATGGAGGTTCATGACATTGTACAGGAGGCAGGGATCAAGACCATCCCCAAGAAAAGGAAATGCAAAAAGGCAAAATGGTTGTCTGAAGAGGCCTTACAAATAGCTGAGAAAAGAAGAGAAGCTAAAGGCAAAGGAGAAAAGGAAAGATATAAGCATCTGAATGCAGAGTTCCAAAGAATAGCAAGGAGAGATAAGAAAGCCTTCCTCAGTGATCAGTGCAAAGAAATAAAGGAAAACAACAGAATGGGAAAGTCTAGAGATCTTTTCAAGGAAATCAGTGATACCAAGGGAACATTTCATGGAAAAACGGGCTCGATAAAGGACAGAAATGGTATGGACCTAACAGAAGCAGGAGATATTAAGAAGAGGCAGCAGGAATACACAGAACTATACAAAAGAGATCTTAATGACCCAGATAACCATGATGGTGTGGTCACTGACCTATCTAGAGCTAGACATTCTGGAATTCGAAGTCAAGTGGGCCTTAGGAAGCATCACTATGAACAAAGCTAGTGGAGGTGATGAAATTCCAGTTGAGCTATTTCAACTCCCGAAAGATGATGCTGTAAAAGTGCTGCACTCAATATGCCAGCAAATTTGGAAAACTCAGCATTGGCCAGAGGACTGGAAAAGGTCAGTTTTCATTCCAATCCCAAAGAAAGGCAAAGCCAAAGAATGCTCAAACTACCACACAGTTGCACTCATCTCACACCCTAGTAAAGTAATGCTCAAGATTCTCCAAGCCAGGCTTCAACACTATGTGAATCAAGAACTTCCAGATGTTCAAGCTGGTTTTAGAAAAGGCAGAGGAACCAGAGATCAAATTGCCAACATCTGTTGGATCAATGAAAAAGCAAGAGAGTTCCAGAAAAACAATTACTTCTACTTTATTGACTACACCAAAATCTTTGACTGTGTGTATTATGACAAGCTTTGGAAAATTCTTAAAGAGATGGAAATACCAGACCGCCTGACCTCCTGAGAAATCTGTATGCAGTTCAAGAAGCAACAGTGAGAACCAGGCATGGAACAATGGACTGGTTCCAAATTGGGAAAGGAGTACATCAAGGCTGTATATTGTCACCCTGCTTATTTAACTTAAATGCAGACGACATCATGAGAAATGCTGGAATGGATGAAGGACAAGCTGTAACCAAGATTGCTAGGAGAAATATCAGTAACCTCAGATATGCAGATGACACCACCGTTATGGCAGAAAGCGAAGAGGGACTAAAGAGCCTCTTGATGAAAGTAAAAGAGGAAAGTGAAAAAAGTTGGCTTAAAACTCAACATTTTCAAAACTCAGATATTTCAAAAAACAAAGAGCATGGCAACTGGTCCCATCACTTCATGGCAAATAGATGGGGAAACAATGGAGAGAGTGACAGATTTTATTTTCTTGGGCTCCAAAATTACTGCAGTTGGTGACTGCAGCCATGAAATTAAAAGACATTTGTTCCTTGGAAGAAAAGCTATGACCAACCTAGACAGCATATTAAAAAGCAGAGACATTACTTAGCCAACAAAGTTTCATCTAATCAAAGCTATGGTTTTTCCAGTAGTCATGTATGGGTGTGAGAGCTGGACCATAAAGCTGAGCACCAAAGAATTGATGCTTTTGAAGTGTAGTGTGGAAAAGACTCTTGAGAGTCCCTTGGACAGCAAGGAGATACAGTCAGTCCTAAAGGAAATCAATCCTGAACATTCATTAGAAGGACTGATACTGAAATTGAAGCTCCAATATTTCAGAAGAACTGACTCATTTGAAAAGACCCTGATACTGGGAAAGATTGAAGACAGAAGGAAAAGGGAATGAAGAGGATGAGATTGTTGGCATCACCGACTCAATGGACATGAATTTAAGCAGGCTCTAGGAGTTGGTGATGTACAGGAAAGCCTGGTGTGCGGCAGTCCATGGGCCTGCCAAGTGTTGGATATGACTAAGCGACTTAAGTGACTAAACTGACTGAAGGTAACATTTACAGCCCTGGGAGGACCTGATATCTTTGAAGGCCATTATACAGCCAACCACGTTCATTAAGCCTTCTTCAAGTTGTCCTCGGAGAAGGCAATGGCAACCCACTCCAGTACTCTTGCCTGGAAAATCCCATGGACAGAGGAGCCTGGTAGGCTACAGTCCATGGGGTCGCTAGGAGTCGGACACAACTGAGCGACTTCACTTTCACTTTTCACTTTTATGCATTGGAGAAGGAAATGGCAACCCACTCCAGTGTTCTTGCCTGGAGAATCCCAGGGACGGGGGATACTGGTGGACTGCCGTCTCCGGGGTTGCACAGAGTTGGACACGACTGAAGTAACTTAGCAGCAGCAGCAGCAGCAGCAGCGGCAAGTTGTCCTAGTTTGAAGATGCTGCCTGCCCCCTGCTAGGACCTGAGGGATACAGCCTGGGTCATAATATTTGAAAGAGTGCAAATTCAAGCCACATGAATATGTTAATTTGATAACTTGCACATGGCTTTCGGAAACCATTTATATGTTAATGACTCCTGAATTTATATCTCTAGTCCATTCCTTTCCTCTGAGTTTCAAGATCATTTATACCCACTTGAATACTTGCTATTACCTTTTGGATAGTTCCATTTCTGTTTCGTTTCAGAGGCACCTCAGGCTTTGTTCTTGTAGCAAATCCCATCTCTTCTCTTGTCCTATGTACCACCTGCTCCTTCTCAAGTCTTCCCGACCACAGAAAGTCACACCACCATCCATGAGTTCACTCTAGCTCTCACTTCTTTATCTCAACAAACTCCCCACACCCACCAAACCGTTCAGTGCAGTCTACCTCCAGTTCATTACTGTAGGATACAGGTTCCACTCCACAGCAGATGTAGAATCTCTTCTGTTCTTCCCATTCCTGCTGACACCCACCTAGTTCAAGGACCGCCTCGGACCTGAGTCACAGCAATGACCTCCTGAACACCTCCTGTCTCTCCTCTCCAGTCCTCTCCATACAGACATCCAGAGAGAGAGTTTGCAAACCTAGCTTGAATCACATCACTGCCGTCTAAAATCTGTCCGTGCTCTCAGGGGCATCCTTGCCCTCACCCAGCACTTTCCTACCTCCCTCCTTCCCATCCACATCCCCTGAGGCTGGACTGATCTTTTCCCCAGAGCTTCACAGGTCTGGGTTGTTTGTTTCTTGTTTATCCAGTTCTCAGTTCAGTTCAGTCACTCAGTCGGGTCCAACTCTTTGCGACCCCATGGACTGCAGCACCATGGACCAGGCCTCCCTGCCCATCACCAACTCCTGGAGTTTACTCAAACTCATGTCTGTTGAGTCAGTCATGCCATCCAACCATCTCATCCTCTGTTGTCCCCTTCTCATCCTCTGTTGTCCCCTTCTCTTCTCGCCTTCAATCTTTCCCAGCATCAGGGTCTTTTCAAATGAGTCAGTTCTTCACATCAGGTGGTCCAAGTATTGGAGTTTCAGCTTTAGCATCAATACTTTCAATGAATAGTCAGGACTGATTTCCTTTAAGATGGACTGGTTGGATCTCCTTGCAGTTCAAGGGACTCTCAGGAGTCTTCTCCAACACCACAGTTCAAAAGCATCGATTCTTCAGTGCTCAGCTTTCTTTATAGTCCAACTCTCACATCCATACATGACTACTGGAAAAACCATAGCCTTCACTAGACAGACCTTTGTTGGCAAAGTAATGTCTATGCTTTTTAATATGCTGTCTAGGTTCTCAGCAGTTTTCAGTTTGGTGGGAAGTTCATGATCCCATCTCTAAATGAGATGAGCAGGAGAGTCATCTTGTGAATGGTGAGAATGTTAGGAGGCATGAAGGACTGTGGCCACTGGTGAAACTCCTACATGGTAGAAACAGGCTGACCTGGGGAAGCAGTCTCCCTAGGAACAGAAGGACCTTCCGGGTCCTAAAGTCATTCTGGGCTGGTGACTGCTCCTCCTGGGTTCCGCTGAGAAGTGACTGGGCTGTGCCTCCCGGGATGGGAGGCACCTGGCCTGTGGGGGAGATTCTATCAGCACTGTGTCCCCACGTGTCCCTGCTCAAGGTCACTGGCAGAGCCCAACTTACAAAGTGCTGCCTCACCATCCTCAGTGACCCATCAAGTGACCATCTGTGCCGGTGTCCTTAGCTTGACGGTCAGGTCTCTGCATCCTTCTGACAGCAGTGATTGCCACCTCAAAGAGGAAGTCCAGATTCCTGCTGGATGTCAGAAAAAGGTACCCTCAGATCTGGAATGAGTCACAAAACAGAAATATCAGCATGGTCAATGCCAAGGTTACCATACACTAGCTGAGAGGTCCAGAAGCACCTTCTAGGCTACGATCAAACCAGTCCAACCTGAAGGAAATCAACCCTGACTATTCATTGGAAGGACTGATGCTGAAGCTGAAGCCCCAATGCTTTGGCCACCTGATGTGAAGAGCCGACTCACTGGAACAGACCTTGATGCTGGGAAAGATTGAGGGCGGGAGGAGAAGGGGGTGGCAGAGGATGAGATGGTTGGATGGCATCACTGACTCAGTGGACCTGAATGTGAGTGAATTCCGGGAGACAGCGAAGGACAGGGAAGCCTGGCGTGCTGCAATCCACGCGGTCCACAAAGAGTGGGACAGGACTTCATGACTGAGCATCAACAGCTAAGCATCCATGGCCTGAAGCAGCTACTGAGCACACGCTGAAATGTCTAAGGCATGAGCACTTGGGTCTCAGGGCACAGGCTCCCAGCGAGGCGAGGGGCCGGGGCAGCCCAGGTGGGTCTGAGGGTATTAGCACCTGGAGAATCACCTGCATTCTGCTCTACAGCTCCCAAGGCCACACATAAATCATGGTTGTTTTTTTCCCCCCCTGTGGTCACTAGATGTCACTGCAGGAAAAAATCTGACCAGAAAACAGATGCAAGGGAGAGAGACATTAATGTTTTGGATCCTAAGGAAGTGGTTGCCTTGGCAACAGGGAGCACGTGAAAGAACTTCCTTCTTTGGGAACAGCGTGAGGCTTGTGAGTGATGGTTTAGGCAGTGCCTCAAACGGAAGACACTGTCCGCCAAAACCCGTGTACGGCCCCGGATGAAGCAACACTGGGTGGAGGGCTGCGGGGAGACACAAAGTCCAGAGAGAGAGGGGAGAGGGGCGATGGACAGACAGACGAGGGGCATCTACCAGTGGGAGTGCTCAGCAGCCCTTGTTGATTCTAAGCCTGAATTCCAAGGACAGACACACAATCAGACCGGTATTTTTTCTCTGCAGCTGTTCGTTATCCTAAGAAAGGTGTCCTTTCTTGGCAAATTCAACCACAACTACAGAAATACTGAGAGCAGAGCCCAGGACCAAGCCTGTGCCCACGGATGACTCCACTTCAGATGCTAAACCACTAACGAGGGGTGAGGATGTAGGTGGGGGGTGGGGTGTAGGGGCCAGAGGGCAAGGGGCATCCAGCTCACCTGGGGTCACCACCCTCTTCTTCTTTCCCACTTTCCATCTACACCTTTTCTTGAGGATGGGGACTCTCCCTTGAGATGCGAGATGGGAGAATGGGAGAGAAGATGGGAGAAGTGTAGGCTGAATGTTCTAAGCTTCCCGGCTGGTCTTGGGTTTTAAGGACCGACCCGCTGGCTGACGGCAGGCAGGGAAGGTGCAGACAGAGATTCACTGGCCCCTGAGCAGCACAGCCCTGAGCAGAGTGGTAACAGGGTGAACTCTTTGCCCCTATCTCTCTACTCTCTTCCCTCTACCCCCTCCCCACCCTAAGATGCCAGGGTCCTTGAACTGCCCTCTGGATTTTCCAAAAGTCTGCTGTACACTAAGCTTCCTGCCTCCTCAGAGCTGGTTCCCAGAGCCCTCCTGAGCTTTGGAATTGGAATAATCTAGCTCACCAGAGCCCGAGGTATAGCCCCTTCAGGGGATGTGAGTGGTTTCAAGAGTGGTTTCTTAACCAAATGCATCCTATCTAATAATGCCTGCAATGAGAGATCGGAGAATTCTAGACTGGATTCCACCCAGAGCTTCCAAACCAAGAATCTTCAGTTTACCAAGGCCCTAGGCAGGGTCTTCCATGAAGGCCCATGTGCAGCAGAGTGGGCCCGGCCAGGCCAGGGAGGACGACATCCCCAAGCTCCGATCTGGGAAGTAACTGGTGTTTCCTGGATGGTCCTCAGGGAGGGCAGCCAGAGGAAATAGTACCCCTTGGAGATCAGGACAAATTACAAATAACAGGGTGGTACATTCCGAAGGCCAAGGTCCTCACAAAATCGAGGTCTAAACTGTCCAGCCAGGAGGGGGTTTCGTGCCTCGATCACATCAGAGCCTCGCAGGAAGCAGGTGTGATAGGCGTGGTGATCCATGAGAGTCTGGAGGAATCGGCATCAGATGGTAGGTCCTAGTGGAGGGCTGGGGTCGGAGGCTCTGGGGAGGGGCCTTAGGAGCAGCTGCCCGATCCCCAAGGGTCCTGACCCCTTTCTGCTTATGTCAGAGGACTGAGAATTCCCCTTCGGGTCATGCTGAGTGCCCTCGGTTTTGACCATAACAAAGTCTCATGATGAAGCTTGCAGCCCAGATACATCTGCACAGAACACCAATCACCTCTCCTTTCCCTGACCCCCAGGCACCTTTCACCACACCGAGACCATGCTGCTATTTTACCCCATAAATATCTCAGGGATATTTGTCACCCTCAGGAAGGCAGCTCTGAGACTTTTTCTCCTGTCTCCTCACTTGGCTGCCCCATGAGTAAAGCCTTTCTTTGCCGCAAACGCCGTCGTCATGTTTCGGCTTGCTGTGCGTGGGGCAAACGACCCTGCTTCAATAACACAACTTGTCTGAATTCCAGTCCGTTTCCATGCTCACCCCTGCACCCCCCCTTGGGCTGTGAACCTCTCCCTCTGTTAACCTGCGGCTCTGGCCAGTTTCTCTCACCACCTTGATTTCTTCTTGGTTTTAATTGCTCAGTCATGTCCGACTCTTTGCAACCCCATGGACTGTAGACCTCCAGGCTCCTCTGTCCGTGGGATTTCCCAGGCAAGAATATTGGAGTGGGTTGCCATTTCCTTCTGCAGGTGATCTTCCCAACCCAGGGATCGAACCTGCGTTTATCTGCATTGCGGGCAGATTCTTAGCCACAAGGGAAGCCCTGATTCCTTCTTTGCTGAACTCTAATCACAGCCCAGCCATTAGGGCTGCACAGCTCAGCAAGAGACTGGGCTCCCTTACTCCAGTTTCATCTGTTTCAGGATTGTTCATCTGAGTGCCTGGTTCAGTCCACCTTTGTGACTCCACCATCCATGGAGCCCTTGGCTCAGAGAAAGCACTCGATAAATTGTTTACCGAGTCAATGACTGAATTGATGGGCCATGTCCTCTATTTCTGGATGCTCTTCACAGTTTCTAATAGAATGATTAATTGACAGATTGATTTTCCTTCGAGGTGTCCGAGATGCCTTGTGTCTCTCATTCACCTATTCATTCTCCACAAACACACTGGGCATCAGTGCTGTGCTATTTTCTAGGATTACAAAGACAAATTAAGACAGAAACCAGCCCTTAATTATCCTACGAATCAGTAAGACGGGAAGGTGTGTGCTGTCAGCAGGCTGGTCGTCAGCTGCTTTGTGCTGGAGCGGAGATCTCTGCTCCTGCCAGTCATCTCGGGGGTCCGCGTGCGCACACGGAACACATCGCTTCCAGGCTGAAGGATGTCGTGTCAGGCGAGGTCCTGCTGCCATGCTGCTCTCCCGGTTGTTCCTGGCGCCAAGGTCTCGCCGTGATTTGGGACCCCTCAGAACCACTTTGGAGGGCTGCTCTGTGCTGGCCTTGGGGTGACACAGTATGGAGGTACCCATGGTCCCAGGATTCCTGACGCCCTGAGACTTGGGTGGTGTGACGCATCCTCCTGGACGTGTTGCAGCAGCTGGGCCAGGAGCTGGCATGTCTCAGGCTGCAGTGATTGTTACAGACTGAATCATAAAACTTATATGTTGAAGCCCCAGGACCTCAAGATGTGACTTTATTGGAAGACCTGGTCCTTGCCTATGTTATTAGTTAAGATGAGGTCATACTAGAGTCATAATAGACTCCTTAGAGTCCCTTGGACAGCAAGGAGATCAAACTGGTCAATCCTAAAGGAAATCAACCCTGACTATTCATTGGAAGGACTGATGCTGAAGCTGAAGCCCCAATACTTTGGCCATCTGATGCAAAGAGCTGATTCACTGGAAAACACCCTGATGCTAGGAAAGATTGAAGACAGGAGGAGAAGGAGGTGACAAATGAGATGACATGAGTTTGAGCAAGCTCCAGGAGATGGTGGACAGGGAAACCTGGTGTGCTGCAGTCCATGGGGTTGCAGAGTAGGACACAACTGAGCGACTGAATGATCACTACAACATACAAGAGGAGGGTAAAGCTGGTATCCTTATAAAAAGGGAGAATTTGAACTCAGAGACAGACTTGCATAGAAGGAAGACACACAAGGAGAAGATACATAGGGAGAAGGCTCATTGGGAGAAGACTGCAGTTTACAAGCCAAGGATAGAAGCAGGAACAATTCTTTCCTCATGTCCCTGGGGAGGTCATCTTGGACTGATCTTGGACTTGCAGCCCTGAGACTGTGAAAGTCGCTGAGTCGTGTCCGACTTTTTGCTACTCCATGGACTATATGGTCAATGGAATCCTCCAGGCCAGAGTACTGGAGTGGGTAGCCAGCCCCTCCTCCAGGGGATCTTCCCAACCCAAGGATTGAATCTAGGTCTCTCACATTGCAGGCGGATTCTTTACCAGCTGAGCCACGGGGGAGCCCAAAAGTGAACGTCAAAGTCACTCAATCGTGTCTTCGAGACCCCACGGACTACACAGTACATGGAATTCTCCAGGCCAGAATACCAGATTGTGAGATGATACATTTCTGTTTCAGTCTCCAGCCTGTGGTGCAGAATCAGGGCAGCCCTGGCAGTCGATCAGGACATAGCATCATAGGCGCCCGCCGTGCCATCATGAGCTGCCCTCTGCCTCCCCGGTGGCCAGTTTGAGGGTGGGGATTGAGGCGTCAGGGTCAGTCCCCATCCAGGAGGCAGTTCTTGGAGCCCCACTCCCCCTGACATCAAAGCTTGGTTACTGGTCTACTTCCTCTTGCCGGGCTCCTCCAGTTCTGAGGACGTCTCTCCCCACCGGCCATCTGGCCTCCCTCGGCCCCCAGGACCCTGAAGGGAAGCCGGCCCTTTGCCCATCAGGTGACATGAGCCAGACCCGGCAGAGCGAACAGTGCGAGGCTTTCCCTGGAGGGTTAGGGGCGGGGAGGGGCCGCCACAGGGCGTGAGGAAGATGGAGTCAGGCTGGCTCCAGGAAGGGCAACTGGCCTGCGTGTGGGGCGTCACTTCAAGCTTCCCGTTCTCCCTTCACTCCTCACATATGTGTGTGAGCGTGCACACGTACCACACTCATACACACAGAGCACGCACACACATGTGCCGGACATGCACACCACACCACACGCGTACACACAGAGCACGCACACCAGACGTAAACACCACACCACACTCACACACAGTCACACTCACACCACACCCTACACACAGGGCACACCACACGCACACCAGACACACACACCACGCTGCACACCCACACACACACACACAGCACACCCACACACCCATATACCCAGAGGACCCCCCACACACCACACAGACCACTCAGTACTCACACACATCACAGTGTACAACACCCACATACACGCCACACACACGCACTGTATACACTACACTCTCACATGTACTTGCTCTCACACTCACAGACTGACACACACACACATACACCATGCACCGTACGTCTTTCTGTGCCATCTGCCTGGCAAACACTTCCCAATGTTAGCGCAACAGTCGCCCCAGGAAAAGCTCTTTGAGGCTCTGAATGAGCAGGGCAAATAGGTTCATCCCTCTGAGTTTTAGCCCCTTTCCTGGAAATGACATAGCTGTTCTGCTAGGTTCACGCACAAGAGTGGAACTAAGTTTCGATATTGGCCAATGCTTTCTGTGTTGGCATGAAATTAAGGGTGCCGGTGAGAACTACAGTGCTGATGATGAAGATGGTGATGGTGGTGGTGAGGATGGTGAGAATGGGGACGGTGAAGGTGGTGGTGGTGGCAGTAAAAACAGTGGTGATGGTGGTGGTGATGACTGTGACGGCGGTGGTGATGATGGTGATGAGGGTGATGGCACTAATGATGGTGATGCTGGTGGTGGTGATGCTGGTGGCCGTGATAATAATGGTGATGATGATGTAGAAAGCCAGTGAATCCTATCTTCCAGGCTACTGGCCCTCTTGACTGGGCAGCTACCTTATACTGCTCTTGATAAAGTAACCAAGAAGGGACCAGTTCGCAAATGTGGACAGAGCAGCTTATCCCCAGATACTCAACTTCATCAGAGCAGAGAGGCCCACAGCTCACAGACCCCCCCATTCGGGAGCTTGTGCCTGGTGCTCTAACGAGGAGTGAGGGTGCCTTGAGCCCACCCTCTGCTCAGCTCCTGTGCCTCTGCAGGGTGCTCTGGGCACTGAGCATCGCAGGCCTCCCATCCTGGTGGGCCAGGCAAGCTCTGCTACTTCTTGCAGTCCCATACAATCCACTCGTGGTTTGCTCCCCAATGGGAAACTCGATTTAGCCAAGAGAAGTGGGAATTTTGTGTGCATTCTTATGAATTAAAAAGTGATCAGCAGTCCTGTTAGTCACATCCTTTTACCTCTGACCTAGAAACCCGACACTTGAGACAAGAAAAATGCTGTCACTTGATCCCCAAGGGCCTCTGAAGGCAAGTTCTCAAGGCCTCGAGCCCTTATTCAGCAACTTTGTTTTCCCAAGGGCACTGAATCTTTTATAGGTTATCACTCTAGACTGAAGATTTTGGTTTATTGGAACAAAAGTGAACTTCAGCTATATTCCATATAATCTGTTTCCTAACACAGGTTCAATCCAAGGAGGAGAATTAGAAACAAATAAATACCCAGGGCTCAAAGTGAGCCATCAGTTGGGACAGACAAGCATCTTGCACGTGACTGGAGGGAAGGATGGATGTTTCTCTTTCTAATGAACTGGCTCTCCCACACCGGGGCAGGACATTTGTTCAAGCGATTGATAGAAAAGGTCTCCCAAGACAAGCCCTCAGGGTGCGGTGTGAAAAATCCCACGAGTCACTTCCTATTCTCTGTGTGGCTGGATCCTGCTCAGTAGCATCGACTGCTAAGATGCTATTAAAAGTCAAACCAAGTGACTCTTGCCAAACCCCAGGGGGAGAGGTGGCATGAGTGAACAGTTCTAAAAAGACCCTGGAAATCTGTGTACGTGAACCACAACAGGCCACTGAAGTCAGAGCAGCAAGGGGAGCAGGATCAAAACTGGGACCCCTCTGAAACACTGGCTCTCTCCCCTCGGCCTGCTTGAGGGAGGCGATGCCTGGGCCCCTGTCTACAGTCTCAGCCACAGGATGCCTTCTCCACTTTTGATCAGTTAGTTCGGTTCAGTAGCTCAGTCGTGTCCAACTCTTTGCAACCCCATGGACTGCAGCCCACCAGGACTCCCTGTCCATCACCAACTCCCGGAGTTTACCCAAACTCATGTCCATTGAGTTGGTGATGCCATCCAACCATCTCATCCTCCATCATCCCCTTCTCCTCCTGCCTTCAATCTTGCCCAGCATTGGGGTCTTTCCCAACAAGTCAGTTCTTCACATCAGGTGGCCAAAGTATTGGAGTTTCAGCTTCAGCATCAGTCCTTTCAATGAATATTCAGGACTGATTTCTTTAGGATGGACTGGTTGGATCTCCTTGCAGTCCAAGGGACTCTCTAGAGTCTTCTCCATCACCATAGTTCAAAAGCATCCATTCTTCAGTGCCCAGCTTTCTTTATAGTTCAAGTCTAACATCCGTACATGACTGCTGGAAAAACCATAGTTTTGACTAGACGGACCTTTGTTGGCAAAGTGATGTCTCTGCTTTTTAGTATGCTGTCACTTTTGATTACTAAAGGGGAAAAAGCAAATTCCTTCTCAGTAGCTTCAATACCTGACTGCTCCTCTCATTGCTGGGGGCTACTCCTACGGCCCCTTCAGCGCCCCAACAGGCTGAGGTGGGCATTTGCAGCCAGGAATCTTCCCAGGTGGCACAGTGGCAAAGGATGCATCTGCCAAGGCACGAGATGCCACTTCAATCCCTGAGTCAGGAAGATGCCCTGAAGAAGGAAATGGCTACCCACTCTAGTATTCTTACCTGGGTTTAAATGGAAAATTTCACGGACAGAGGAGCCTGGCAGGCTACAGTACATGGGGTTGCACGAGAGCTGGACGTGTCTGAGCATGCGTGCATACAGCAGTCAGGTCAGGGTGGTGGGGAGCTAGGGCATTGATTCTCCTGCTGGCCTCAAATCTGGATTTACCAAGGAAACTCAGTAACTTCTGCCCTTATCTCTTCTTTGCCCACCCATGGTCACATTCATTCTGGGTGCTGCTGTCTTCAGGGAATCAGCCTACATTTATGTTGGGCCCATCACTTAGACAGTCTGAACCTCAGCTTTCTCATCTATCAAATGGGAATGAGCCTCTCCTGGTTGCAAGAACAGAAACTGATTTGTCATTTTTAAAAACATTTTTTAATTATCGTATTTATTTTTAATTGGAGGATAACTGCTTTACAATGTTGTGTTGGTTTCTGCCATACATCAACATGATTCAGCCATAGGTATACTTGAGGGCTTCCCTGGTGGCGCAGACAGTAAGGAATCCATCTGCAATGTGGGAGATCTGGGTTCGATCCCTGGGTTGGGAAGCTCCCCTGGAGGAGGGCATGTCAGCCCACTGCAGTCCCGTCCCTCGAGGTTGTCACTGAGCACCAGGTTGAGCTCCTGGTGTTATCCAGAGGCTTCCCATGAGCTACTTGTTTTACACACGGCAATACACACACAAGTCAATGCTCCTCTCTCAATTTGTCCCACCCTCTCCTGCCCCTGCTGAGTCCATAGGTCTGTTCTCTATGTCTGAATTTCTATTCCTGCGCTGCAGATGGGTTTATCAGTACCACTTTTCTAGATTCCATGTATATGCATTAGTATACAATATATGTTTTTCTCTTTCTGACTTATTTCTCTCCAAATAACAGGCTCTAGGTTCATTTACCTAGAGACTTATTTAGATTACATCAGAAGTAAAGAAACGCTTGGCAATAAGAATGACAAGGATCGTGAACATGAGACCATTTTGCCAAGAGATTGAATTGTGTTAGGCTCCGAGCGAGAGTTTTCAGGGTTCAACAGCTGAGCTGCAAATTGACCAAGAGCTGTGGGGTGGCGGGGGGGAGGGGGTCAGGCTTCCTGGCAAGGGGAATCCACTCATTCCAACCCCATTGCATTAACAGGACTCAGCGGATGCCTCTCCATGTGTTTTCCTGGGAAAAGTGCTTCTGAAGGGACAGGGTAACACTTGTTTCCCAGGTGGGCCCTTTCTGTGTGAAGCTACACTGTAGGGGGCTGGACTGAATACAGGTTGCCTGTTCTTGAACCCCGTGCTTGTTCCTGGTTTAATGAGACTGCAGAGGTCAGGGTCACTAACAACAGGCAGAGGAGGTGTTTCATGCTTCACCTTCGGCAGGGGAGTCATGCTTCCCCAGTAGGCCATGTCATAATCCTTATGAAACACGTGTCCAGACACCCATCACTACCTTGGAGAGTCTGGTTAGGTCAGAGGTGTTCAGAAAAATATGGATGCTGAGCAGTAGGTGAGGTCTGATGGGATGTTGGAGCATGGGACAGGAGCTCGGCTTCCCCACCTCCCTGGGTGCCCCCAGCCCTGCCCCATGCCCTCCCCCACACCAGAGCACTGCAGCCTCTGCCTGGGATAGGAACCGAGGTGCCTTTGTGGGGCAGCCTTTGTTCTGCTGCCACCCTCCAGCCCTGGCCAGGACCTGGGTGTGAACATAGGCAGGTCGGGGTCAGGCACAGTATCCAGCACTGTCTCAGGACAGAGTCTGATGGTGGTTGTCTCCTCTGACAGACAGACAGGGCCACATTGTGGCAGGTGAATGGCTTGGTAGAGGCCCCTGCTTCAGTCCCCACATCTGGATCTCAGCCTCGTGGGAGGCTGAGCTACAGACCCAGCTACTACCTGCTGGACTCCTGACCCCGGGAACGTGTGAGGTCATGGCGTTTGTGTTGTTTTAAGAAAGTCCGAAGTTTATGGCAATTTGTTATGCTGCAATGGAAAACACAGAGCCCATGAGAATATAAATCCCCAAGAAATTTGTAGAAATCCTAGTGAGGGTTTGGGATGCTTTTCGGCTGTGCAGTTTGGAGAGTCCAGGCCCCTGTTTCCTAGACTCTGAGGAGTAGAGGGCACCGTTTGACACCTGGCCCCACCAGGCTCTGCCTTCTGCACTTTCCTGCTTCCTAATGAGGTAGACTGTGGGACGCGCTCCTGCATGGCGATGCAGGCCAGCTCCGGGCCCAGGTCCCCTGAGCAGGTAGGGTGCTGGTCAGCTCTCCCTGGAAGGGCTGAAGTCACCTGGGAACTTGCTCAAACCCTCACCTTCCCAGGGTATACATTCTATGAGGAGAAAACAGAGCAAGACTGAAACCACGAGTGTGTGAGATGATGATAAATGCTACTGAGAACCCCCAGGCAGGGTTGGAGGCAGAGACGATACTGGGCTGGGAGGAGATTTTATGCACAGAGCCCAAGGAAGACTGTGCAATAGAGCGGTGTCCCAGGAGGGGGTCTAAAGGGGGAGCTCTGTGCATAGAGTCTGGAAGGGGACCATCCAGGCCGAGAGGAGCACAGGTGCAAAGACCCTGAGGAGGCAGACTGAGGAGACCAGGAGCTGGAGAAGAATGGGCAGGAGCCGGGGTCAGGGAGGAGGCCCAGAGACACTGGGGTGGGGGCAACACATGAGGTCTTTAGATCCAGCGGAAGACTTGGGCTTTTACTCTGAACAAGATGGGGCCACGTCAGGTGTAAAAAGTGCTCAGTGTTAACGATTGTTAGCGTCAGCCCATTTTCCACGTGTGGGCTTCCCAGGTGGAACTAGTGGTTAAAGAACCCGCCGGCCAATGCAGGAGACACAAGAAACGTGGGTTCAGTCCCTGGGTCAGGAAGATTCTCTGAAGAAGGAAATGGCAACCCACTCCAATATTCTTGCCTGGGAAATCCCATGGACAGAGGAGCGTGTCGGACTCCAGTCCATAGGGTGGCAAAGAATCAGACGTAACTGAGCAACTAACACACACATTTTACACTTTTAAGAGAAAATGTCTTGGCTAACTTAATTTTACAAGCAATTTAAGGAGAGAGTCCAAGAAGAGAACATCTGAAACCCCCTCTTCTGTCTGCAAGCTGCAAGCGGTGCTTGCTCCAGCCCCTAGTCCTCTCTGAGACTATTCCAGAGTTTGACATCTCAGTCCTTTGGCTGCTTCTGGGGTATTCCTGGGTGTTTGGTTCCTTCCTGGAATGCCTTAAATTCTTCAGGGATTCTAGAGGCCTTGTAACCAGCATGGAGGAAAGCATTCAGGGAGGTGAAAGAGAAAGATTGCACAGAGCCTTCGAGACTCTATTGGATGCTTCAACCTCTTTTTACACCATCACCTTAGGAATTCTGCTTAAGCCTGTGTCTTCAGCAAAAATCTTTGAATGTTTCCTTGTCATCAAAATAGTGCAGACTGGTTGCTGTTCACAACTCAGAGATGAGCACCGACTGTCAGAGGACTCCCATGCAGGTCAGGCTGGTCCTAGTGCAGGGAAGGGGACTTTCCATGGGAGAGAATGTAGTTCTTTCTTAAGAGACGAATCGTTCTGTGGAGCAGAGGCTCCGACCAGCCTCCCTGACCACTGTGGCATCTGTTTCCATGGCACCTGCTGGCACTGGGCACGTTGAAAGAAAGAGCAAGGTTGCAATTGAGAGATGCTTCGGGCATCAGGGAAGGGAAGAGCAAGTGAAAGGGTCCATGCATGGCGGGCAGAGCCCTCCTGGATACGGTTTGATCACCAGCTCTAGGTTGGACAGGGCTCCCTCCTTTCATGGAGAGCAGACAGACAGTGTAGCTCCCTGGCATTAGACAGACCATTTTGGTTCAGAAAAACCACAAGAACATGTGTTGGGGGAACTCCTGAGGCTCTGAGATCTAACAAAAGGCCAGTTGCCATCTCCACTCTGAAGTTGAAGCTACAAAGCAAGGCTGGTGAGGGTGGGTCTGTGCTTTGTGTTATCAGCATCATTAGTGAGGAGTGGGTGCAGAGTGCTGTATAGATTCTGCAGGGATAGAAAGCCATGTGGGGCAAGGTCTCATCTCCAGGAGTCAGAATCTTAAGGGGAGAAGGGCTTGTTGTTGTTGTCTAGTCTCAGTTGTGTCCGACTCTTTGCGACCCCATGGACTGTAACCCACCGGGCTCCTCTGTCCATGGGATTTCCCAGGCAAGAATACTGGAAGTGGGTTGCCGTTTGCTTCTCCAGGGGATCTTCCCAACCCAGGGATTGAACCTGGGTCTCCTGTATCACAGGCCGTTTTTTTTTTTTAACCACTGAGCCACCAGGGAAGCCAGGAGAAAGGCTTGGTGGACCTTTATAAAGAGAACAAACCAAATCATCTCCGGGACCCGCTCACTCAGTCGAGGGGTGAGCAAAACACAGGAAACCACTAATTTACCACATATTCAGAATCATTTTAGAGACTTCTACTTGAAAAATTATTAAAGGGAACGCTTCAACTCAGGAGAAATGGTATGTCTTTCCATTTGAAAACTTTTATTCTCCAAAATGATATACTACATACGTGCTGGCTATATCATATTTGATTCTATAGCAGTCATAATTTTTAAAATATTTTATTATTAAAATTATGCATGCACATCAGAGAAAATTTAGGACGTACAAAATCGTATAAAGGAAACATTGAAACTGCCCATAACACTCTATTCAGAGATTGTCACTGTCAGGCGTTCAGTTTTTCCCTTTAAAATTTTTACGTTTCTTTTTATAAATATGTTAACAACATAAAATATATTTGGTTAAACTGTCTATTGTAAATTGGTGACTGAACAACAAACAGCAAAGCTGTATATAGAACTATAGCCTGATCTTTTCCGTGTAACACTACATCGTGCACAATTTCCCATGTCATTAAAGTCTTTTAAACACCACTTTGTTGTTGTTGTTCAGTTGCTAGGTCACAGCCAACTCTTTGCAATCCCATGGACTGCAGCATGGCAGGCTTCCTGTCCTTCACTATCTCCCAGAGTTTGCTAAATCTCATGTCCACTGAGTCAGTGATGCCATCCAACCATCTCATCCTGTTGCCCCCTTTTCTTCCTGCCCTTGATCTTTCCCAGCATCAGGTTCTTTTCCAATGAGTCAGCTCTTCACATCAGGTGGCCAAAATATTATTGAAGCTTCAGCATCAGTCCTTCCAATGAATATTCAGGGTTGATTTCCTTTAGGATTGATTGGCTTGATCTCCTTGCTATCCAAGGGACTCACAAGAGTCTTCTCCAGCACCACAGTTTGAAAGCATCATTTCAAATGATCACATTCCGTCCTACAGATACGCTATCCCTGATTTGACTGTTCCCTGACTGTTGGGCATTTATGTCATGTTTCATGTGTTACCATCAGTTCAGTTCAGTTCAGTCACTCAGCCATGTCTGACTCTTTGCGACCCCATGAATTGCAGCACACCAGGCCTCCCTGTCCATCACCATCTCCCGGAGTTCACTCAGACTCACGTCCATAGAGTCCATGATGCCATCCAGCCATCTCATTCTCGGTCATCCCCTTCTCCTCCTGCCCCCAATCCCTTCCAGCATCAGAATCTTTTCCAATGAGTCAACTCTTCGCATGAGGTGGCCAAAGTACTGGAGCTTCAGCTTTAGCATCATTCCCTCCAAAGAAATCCCAGGGTTGATCTCCTTCAGAATGGACTGGTTGGATCTCCTTGTGTTACCATAATAAATAACTAATATCCTTGCACAGAAACATTTGTTCACCTTATTCATTTATCCAACAAACATTTACTAAGCTTCTGTAAATGTATCCCTCTGAGAGTCCAAGAGGACAAAATCCTCACCTTCGTGGTGTGTGTGTGAAGTGTGTGAAAGTCTCTCATTCACGTCCAACTCTTTGTGACCCCATGGACTATACAGTCCATAGAATTCTCCAGGCCAGAATACTGGAGTGGGTAGCCTTTCCCTTCTCCAGGGGATCTTCCCAACCCAGGGATAGAACCCAAGTCTCCCACATTGCAGGCGGATTCTTTACCAGCTGAGCCACAAGGGAAGCTTGGAGTATACACAATAGTAGTGGTGACAAGCCATAAATAAGTGAATGAATAATGTGATTTCAAATGATAAGTGCTTAGAAAAAAATAAAGCAGAGTAGTGGGCAGAGATTGACCATAGATGGAGGCTGTGTTACTGATCCCTTCAGAGAAGGCCTTTAAGAAAGTGATGCTTAGATACCTGCATGATGGGATGGAGCCATGCATGGCATTCTGGGCAAAGGGAACAGGCAGGTAAATGGCCCTTAAGTGGATAGTAGCATGGTGGATTGGAAGAACTTTGGAAAGAACAGTGTGACTACAGGAAAGGGAGCATGAGTGAAGGTGGCAGGAGATAAAGGTCAAGTGGCCCGTGTAGATCTAGGCGTTGGAGTCCCTGATAAGTGGTCTGGATGGTGAATGTGACGGGCAGCCATTGGCCACAGTGGTCAGGACAAGAAGTGACTTGGATTACATTTAAAACATTACTCTAGCTACTGAATCAAAACTGGTTGGGAGGAGCAAGAGTCAAAGCAAATCCCAACTCAGTCTATAGGATGGCATTACTCTGATACCAAAAGCATACAAAAAGACATCACAGGAACAGGAGACTACATGCTGAAATCATTGGAAGGACTGATGCTGACGGTGAAGCTCCAATACTTTGGCCACCTGATGCGAAGAACTGACCCACTCGATAAGACCCTGATGCTGAGGAAGATTGAGAGAAGGAGGAGAAGGGGGTGACAGAGGTTGAGATGGTTGGATGGCATCATTAACTCAATGGACATGAGTTTGAACAAACTCCAGGAGATAGTGAGGGACAGGGAAGCCTGATGTGCTGCAGCCCATAGGGTCACAAAGAGGTGGACACAACTGAGCAACTGAACAGCATCCCTTGAGAAAATAAATACAAAAATCCTCAACAGAATACTAGCAAACCAAGCCCAGCAACATGTAAAAGGGATTACTCACCATGACCTAGTGAGTTGTATCTCAGGAATGCAAGGTTGGCTTAATATTCAAAAATCAAAGAAGGGTCCTAAAGTTCTGAACACATCCACTTCTTCTTTGTTAAAATACATCCCCAAATGTAACACCCCTGAGTGAAAAGATAGAAGAAAAATGTCTGTTTTGCAAAGGTTTTAGATTAGGGGTTCATAGGTCATTAGAGTCACGTGGTGATTGGAGTGCAAGTGGGAGAAATGGCCCAAGTCTAATTTTATGGATCTTGTCCTGCAAGCTGTCTACTCCACTCCCCAGTGTAGCACAGTTAAATTGTCCACACTCTCTGGACAAGCTGTGCCTTTCTTCCCCACAAAGAATTGCAAACTACAGAAATGTAAACACAGGACTTTCCAGGCGGCACTAGTGGTAAAGAAGCCACCTGTCAGTGCAGGAGACATAAGGGACTTGAGTTTGATCCCTGGATCCAGAAGATCCCTGGAGGAGGGCATGACAACCCACTCCAGTATTCTTGCCTGGGAAATCCCATGGACAGAGGAGCCTGGTGGGTTACAGTCCATTGGGTCACAGAGTCTGACATGACTGAAGCCACTTAGCATGCATGCGTTACAGAAATGTGGCTTAAACATACAGCCACGCTTGGAAGGCTGAACTGTCAGCTTCTCTCGTAGGAGAGCTACCTACAGTGTTAACAGGTCTAACAAGCTGTGAGTTGTGACCTGAAGAAAAAGGAAGGGACAGAGCAAACTTTAGGAGGCATAGTGAGGGGATGAGGACACAGGGCTCTGGGTGGAGGAGGGCAAAGTCCAGTGAGAAGCTATTCTTCCTTCCTGAGCTGAGAGAGCCTATGGAGAGCCAGGATCAAGGGGTTGGAATCTGCTGGGGGAAGGGCAAGATGAGTCAGGAAAACCCACCCAGCTGTGCACGACGTGGGGTTTGGGGAAAGCATCTCACAATGTATTCTTTCTGTGCTTGACTGCCTTTAAAAACCATGAAAAGCAACAACAAAATAGAGCCACACACAAACCTTCGCAATCTCTCACCTCTGTCTTTTAAGGGGCCAGCAGAGGCACTCACCTACTCAGAGGTGAGCTGCTGAGATTCGTCTTGAAAAAGAAACTGAAATTGTGAAATAGTCCCTGACATTTGGTGTCAGTGTTTGGGTTTGGAGCCAAAGGGCTGAAAACCGTGAGTGTAAAGGGTTCTGTAAAACCACAGACTCAGAGCTTCTCCAAGTTCACTTTTCTAGTTAAGGTTTCCATTCTGTCAAAGGATTCCAGAATGTTCCATAGCTATTTGAGTTGAATCCCCATTACATCATTTCTTTTGTCAACAAGGCAGTGAGGTCACCTCTGATGAACCTTTCATCATTCCCTTATCTGTTCTGGCAAAGAAAGGATTCTATGTTTAACGACCATGTGAGAGTCATCTGAGGTCAGAAATCCTCCAAAGAGTTTCACAGGGTTTCCAGGTGCCTACAGATTTCTTTCTGTAGAAGCAAGGATGAGCATTTTCATCCTGACTCCAGCCTGTCCTGTGCTTATGGTAGGATTGGAAAGCTCGTCCACTTCCAATCTTTCCTATCAGAGAAGCAACTTGACCAAAACATCTTATATTTTGGAAAAGGGTACAGTAGCATCTGTATTTGTTGTGGACTCTTGATGTAAAGATTTATCTTCTTCATATTGTCATGACTCTATAGCCATATATTCTGCATCTGTGGCTTCACTGAAAATTAAAAAAAAAATTTTTTTTAATTCCAGAAAGTTCCAAAAAGTAACACTTGAATTTGTCATATGCCAGCAACTATTTCCATAGCACTTGCTGCTGCTCCATAGCACTTACATTATAAGTAATCTAGAGATGATTAAAGTCTGTGGGATGCTGCACATGAGTTATATGCAAGTACTATGATGTTTTATAAAAGGGCTTGAGTATCTGTGGATTTTGGTATCTATGGGGTTCCTGGGGCAAACCGCCATGAATATTATGTAAGAGTTGACTAGTTGTCTGAAAATATTCCTCCAGGAATCTCAGTAGTGAATGAATACCATGTGATCAAACAGATTTTTGTTCTGTTTGATTTCTGTTCTCTCTCTCCAGAAAAGATAGGCTGCCTAAATTTGCACTGTAGGTCAATTAACTAAGTTCTCCTCCATGTCTTTCAGAGCTGATGTAAATAGATAGAAAAGGGGAACTTCTAGTAGAAATTATTACTGCTGAAGAGAAGGAGAAGGAGGCAGAAAGGAGTGGCAAAAACCAGCAGCCCCCATCCCCCACAAAAAAATAAAAAATAAACCCAGATCTGTGAAAGTGAAAGTCACTCAGTCATATCCGACTCTGTGACCCCATGGAATTCTCCAGGCCAGAATACTGGAGTGGGTAGCCTTTCCCTTCTCCAGGGCATCTTCCCAGCCCAGGGATCAAACCCAGGTCTCCCACATTGCAGGTGGATTCTTTACCAGCTGAGTCACAGCAAGGGGGGGCGGATAGACAATTATAAGATAACCACATGAAGAGTTGGATGGTTTTGGCCACTAGTAACTTGGAAAAGTTCACTCAGTCTACACCATTCACAATCTCTGGGAAATGAGAGAACACAGCTTGAAGAGCTTAAAGTCTTACTGATAGCCACTGCTTGGCACAGAAATATCTCAAGACTAAAGATGACTTGCAATTGGCATCCTTCCTAGTAGCCCAGTGACTGTCTCATGTGGTTGCTATGGAGACTGAGTAAGGTAAAGCTTGAGAAAGCCCATTAAACTGGAGCATGTTATTCAATTTTAGGGATTATTTGTAGTCATCAAATAAAATCCTACTGGCATGAAAAGTATTTATCAAGGTGTGACAAACATGCCAGACACTTCAAATTCATGGTTTTTATTTACTTATATACTGATGACTGTCCTGGGTCTTAGTTGCTGCATGCAAGCTCTCTCTAGTTGCAGCAAGTAGAGGCTACTCTTCACTATGACACTTGGATTCTCATTGCATGGCTTCTGTTGTTGCAGGGCATGCTGGCCCTGGAGCCTGCAGACTCAATAGTTGTGGCTCATGAGCCTGGTTGCCCTCCAGCATGAGGAATCTTCCCAGACCAGGGATCAAACCCGTGTCTCCTGCATTGGCAGGCGGATTCCTGTCCACTTCACCACCAGGAAAGTTCCTTATGATGTATTTTCATCTTTATTGGTCCCATTGATTGTTTTTTAAGTGAAGATAAGTCCATGGAGTTGCAAAGAATCAGACACAACTGGGCGACTGAACAACAGATTATGGCTTGTCTGTGAGAGGTGTTTCTGGGTGTTTTGGAGAAATTTCCTGGGCATGCAAAGCAGCTGTAAATTCAGTTCTTGAATTCCACAAGAAGAAGAATGCAGCATTTGGACTCAGATGACTCTCGCATCTCCACACCTGGAGATGAGTATTAAACACATTTGAACTTGGATGTGTCCTGCAGCAGGGGACTGGCTAGTCGATAGACACTCTGAGAAGGAAAATGCAGAGATAAGAGTGCCTGGTGTAAAGAGGGGAAGGCCACATTTCTTAGGTTCCCCCTTCCTAACTGACATTAGTGAGAGGAAAATGAGCTAGGTCTTCCATGGTTTTCCTCATACTACTGGTCTGGGGATGAGAAAAGGAGCTCAGTGTGGAGGAGGAGGCGGGAGAAGGTTTGAGTGAAGACACTGTGTGGACAAGCTGAGATGACTCATTCAAGAAGCTGCAGAAAGTGTTTCTCCCAGCCTCATGGGCTCAAAACACCTCCGGCTGAAAAGAAGACAGAGAAAGCTAAGCTGAAAAGTGATGTGAAACAGAGTCACCAGATAAAATGGAGCTTCTGTCTTTTGGAAGTCAGAGAGGTAAGCAGAGGATATAAAGCTGAGGACCAAGACCCCAGGACCCAGAGAAGGCCTGACACAGAGCAGTCAGAAGGACAAGGAGAGGCAGCCTAGTGATGACGCTTCAAGGTCCCACCAGCTCCTCCTTTAAAAAATAAGGAAGTTTAAAGAAGGAATACAGACTGCCAATAAGCACGGGGAAAGATGAACTCACCATCACTAACCATTAAGGAAATGCAAATCAAAACCACAGTGAGACGTCCCTTCACACTCACCAGGATGGCTATTATTTAAAACAAACAAAAAATCCCAACATATTACTCGGGTTAGCGAGGATTTGGAGAAGCTGGAACCCTTGTGGAAATGTAAAATGGTGTAGCCGCTGTGGGCGACAGGATGGAGATTTCTCAGAAAACCAAACAGAGAGTTACCACAGGATCCAACAATTTTGCTTCTGGATATATACTCAAAAGAATCGAAAGCAGGAACGAGAGGTATTTTTATTGCTACGCCCATGTTCATAGCAGCAATTCACAATAGCCCCAAAGTGGAAGGTCCATTAGTGGATGAGTGGGTAAACAAATGGTTGTGTATACACACGATGGACTGTTTCTCAGCTTCCAAAGGAAGCAAATTCTGGCATGCTACAACCTGGATGAGCCTGGGGGACATCACGCTAACTGAAGTAGGACAAATACTACAAAATTCCACGTAAGTGAGGTATTTAAAGTAGACAAGTTCCTAGAGAAAGAAGCCAGGGGCTGGGGTGGAGGGAATGGGGACTTAGTGTTTCAAGGGGACGTTTCCACTTTTCAAGATGAACAGGTTCTGTGACGGATGAGGGAGTTGCTGACACAGTAATGTGAAGGGGCCTAATGCCCCTGTATTTTAATACACTTATAAATGGTTTTAGTATGGTAAATTTTGTGTTATGTTTATTTTACTACAATTTTTTTTTAAAGGGAAGGGGCAGGCAGATTTGGGACATTCAAAAGTGGAGGATGCAGAAGATTGGTGTTCTTTCCATCACCTTGCTTGTCTTGGTGTTCTTTCCATCACCTTGCTCATCTTCTCTAAGGAGGAAACCTCCCCTCACCTGTGGTTCTGGATCCTGATATCTTGGGACTGCCTTATTTATTTATTTTTTAAAAAATATGTATGACTTTTTTCTTGTTTCTTGAGGTATGCCTGTATTGCTATGAACTTTCCTCTTAGCCCTGCTTTTATAGTGTCCCACAGGTTTTGGGTTGTTGTGTTTTCATTTTCATTAGTTTCTATGCATATTTTGATTTCTTTTTTGATTTCTTCTGTGATTTGTTGGTTATTCAGAAGCGTGTTGTTCAGCCTCCATATGTTGAAATTTTTAATAGGTTTCCTCCTGTAATTGAGATCTAATCTTAGTGCATTATGGTCAGAAAAGATGCTTGGAATGATTTCGATTTTTTTGAATTTATCAAGGTTATATTTATGGCCCAGGATGTGATCTATCCTGGAGAAGGTTCCATGAGCACTTGAGAAAAAGGTGAAATTCATTGTTTTGGGGTGAAATGTCCTATAGATATCAATTAGGTCTAACTGGTCTAATGTATCCTAACTCTACACCTAAAGCAACTAGAAAAGGAAGAATTAGAGAACCCCAGAGTTAGCAGAAGGAAAGAAATCTTAAAAATTAGGGCAGAAATAAATGCAAAAGAAACAAAAGAGACCATAGCAAAAATCAACAAAGCCAAAAGCTGGTTCTTTGAAAATTGACAGACCATTAGCCAGACTCATCAAGAAGCAAAGAGAGAAAAATCAAATCAATAAAATTAGAAATGAAAATGGAGAGATCACAACAGACAACACAGAAATACAAAGGATCATAAGAGACTACTATCAGCAATTATATGCCAATAAAATGGACAACCTGGAAGAAATGGACAAATTCTTAGAAAAATACAATTTTCCAAAACTAAACCAGGAAGAAATAGACAATCTTAACAGACCCATCACAAGCACGGAAATTGAAACTGTAATCAGAAATCTTCCAGCAAACAAAAGCCCAGGTCCAGACGGCTTCACAGCTGAATTCTACCAAAAATTTCGAGAAGAGTTAACACCTATCCTACTCAAACTCTTCCAGAAAATTGCAGAGGAAGGTAAACTTCCAAACTCATTCTATGAGGCCACCATCACCCTAATACCAAAACCTGACAAAGATACTACAAAAAAGGAAAACTACAGGCCAATATCACTGATGAACATAGATGCAAAAATCCTCAACAAAATTCTAGCAATCAGAATCCAACAACACATTAAAAAGATCGTACACCACGACCAAGTGGGCTTTATCCCAGGGATGCAAGGATTCTTCAACATCCGCAAATCAATCAATGTAATTCACCACATTAACAAATTGAAAAATAAAAACCATATGATTATCTCAATAGATGCAGAGAAGGCCTTTGACAAAATTCAACATCCATTTATGATAAAAACTCTCCAGAAAGCAGGAATAGAAGGAACATACCTCAATATAATAAAAGCTATATATGACAAACCCACAGCAAACATTATCCTCAATGGTGAAAAATTGAAAGCATTTCCCCTTAAGTCAGGAACAAGACAAGGGTGCCCACTTTCACCACTACTATTCAACATAGTTCTGGAAGTTTTAGCCACAGCAATCAGAGCAGAAAAAGAAATAAAAGGAATCCAAATTGGAAAAGAAGAAGTAAAACTCTCACTGTTTGCAGATGACATGATCCTCTACATAGAAAACACTAAAGACTCTACCAGAAAATTACTAGAGCTAATTAATGAATATAGTAAAGTTGCAGGATATAAAATCAACACACAGAAATCCCTTGCATTCGTATACACTAATAATGAGAAAGTAGAAGAAGAAATTAAGGAAACAATTCCATTCACCATTGCAACAAAAAGAATAAAATACTTAGGAATATACCTACCTAAAGAAACTAAAGACCTATATACAGAAAACTTTAGAACACTGATGAAAGAAATCAAAGAGGACACTAATAGATGGAGAAATATACCATGCTCATGGATCGGAAGAATCAATATAGTGAAAATGAGTATATTACCCAAAGCAATTTACAAATTCAATGCAATCCCTATCAAGATACCGGCGATATTTTTCACAGAACTAGAACAAATAATTTCAAGATTTGTATGGAAATACAAAAAACCACGAATAGCCAAAGCAATCTTGAGAAAGAAGGATGGAACTGGAGGAATCAATTTGCCTGACTTCAGGCTCTACTACAAAGCCACAGTCATCAAGACAGTATGGTATTGGCACAAAGACAGACATATAGATCAATGGAACAAAATAGAAAGCCCAGAGATAAATCCACATACATATGGACACCTTATCTTTGACAAAGGAGGCAAGAATATACAATGGAGTAAAGACAATCTCTTTAACAAGTGGTGCTGGGAAAACTGGTCAACCACTTGTAAAAGAATGAAGCTAGATCACTTTCTAACACCGCACACAAAGATAAACTCAAAATGGATTAAAGATCTAAATGTAAGACCAGAAACTATAAAACTGTTAGAGGAGAACATAGGCAAAACACTCTCTGACATAAACCACAGCAGGATCTTCTACGATCCACCTCCCAGAATTCTGGAAATAAAAGCAAAAATATACAAATGGGATCTAATTAAAATTAAAAGCTTCTGCACAACAAAGGAAAACATAAGCAAACTGAAAAGACAGCCTTCCGAATGGGAGAAAATAATAGCAAATGAAGCAACTGACAAACAACTAATCTCAAAAATATACAAGCAACTCCTGCAGCTCAATTCCAAAAAAATAAACGACCCAATCAAAAAATGGGCCAAAGAACTAAATAGACATTTCTCCAAAGAAGACATACGGATGGCTAACAAACACATGAAAAGATGCTCAACATCACTCATTATTAGAGAAATGCAAATCAAAACCACAATGAGGTACCACTTCACACCAGTCAGAATGTCTGCGATCCAAAAATCTGCAAGCAATAAATGCTGGAGAGGGTGTGGAGAGAAGGGAACCCTCCTACACTGTTGGTGGGAATGCAAACTAGTACAGCCACTATGGAGAACAGTGTGGAGATTCCTTGAAAAATTGCAAATAGAAATGCCTTATGACCCAGCAATCCCACTGTTGGGCATACACACAGAGGAAACCAGAATTGAAAGAAACACATGTACCCCAATGTTCATCGCAGCACTGTTTATAATAGCCAGGACATGGAAACAACCTAGATGTCCATCAGTAGATGAATGGATAAGAAAGCTGTGGTACATATACACAATGGAGTATTACTGAGCCATTAAAAAGAATACATTTGAATCAGTTCTGATGAGATGTATGAAACTGGAGCCAATTATACAGAGTGAAGTGAGCCAGAAAGAAAAACACCAATACAGTATACTAACACATATATATGGAATTTAGGAAGATGGCAATGATGACCCTGTATGCAGGACAGCAAAAAAGACACAG